>NC_057724.1:10901621-10921614 GCF_004010195.1 Chiloscyllium plagiosum
CAACCTTTTCTCCTTTCCATTTCTCTTTCCCTATTTTGTTTTCCTGACCCTCTCCTATCCACATCTTTGAAAGGGAATGTCTGTACCAGGTGGGACTAAGAATTGCTATCTCTCTACAAATGTTGCCTGATCAGCTGTTTACAGTTTTTTTATTCTTTATTTCTAACTTCAAATAGTTGAAGCATTTTGCTTTTGCAGTCGATTACCATAGACCAGCAATAAAGTAAATATTCTGAGAAAAGAACAAAAAACAAAACAATTTCAAGTGTTTAATCTGTGTGTCAATTATCAAGGAAGCAGACCTGTATTGATCATTTTAAAAACTTTCTTGCTTGGATAGGGCATCGCTGGCTGGGCCCAGCATTTATTGCCCATCCCTAGTTACCCTTGAGAAGGTGGTGGGTGAGCTGCCTTCTTGAATCCCTGCAGTCCACTTGCTGTAGGTTGACCCACAATGCCATTAGGAAAGAGTTTCAGGATTTTTACCCAGCGACAGTGAAGGAATGGTGATATAGTTCCAAGTCAAGATGATGTGTAGCTGAGAGGGAAAATTTGCAAGTGGTGGTGTTTTCATGTATTTGCTGCCCTTGTCATTCTAGATGGAAGTGGTTGTGCGTTTGGAAGGTGCTAAGGTCATGGTGAACTTGCAGCGCATCTTTTGAATACACATTGCTGCATCTGAGTGACGGTGATGGAGAGGGTGGATGTTTGTGGTGCAAAACAAGATGATTGCTTTGTCCTGGATGGTGTTAAGCTTCTTGTGCATTGTTGGAGCTGCACTCATCCAGGCAAGTGGAGAGTATTTCATCACACTCCTGACTTGTGCCTTGTAAATGGGGAATTGGCATTGGGGAGTTAGGAGGAGAGTTTTTTGCTACAATGTTTCTAGCCTCTGACTTGCTCTTGTAGCCTCCATATTTATATGGGAGTTCAGTTGAATTTTTGATCAATGGTAATCCCCAGGATGTTGATAGTGGGGAATTCAGTAACATAGTAACATCAGTGAATATATAGGAGTGATAGTCAGATGCTGTCTTGTGAGAAATGGTCATAGCCTGGCACTTGTACAGTGGAAATGCTACTTGCTACTTGTCAACCCTGGCCTGGATATTGTCCAGTTTTGCTGCATTTTAAAATGAACTGCTTCAGGATCTGAGGAGTCTCGAATGCTGCTGAACATTATGTAATCATCGATGAACAACTCCGCTTCTGTCCTTATGATGAAGGGAAGGTCATTGATGAAGCAGTTGATGATGGTTGGATCTAGGACACTACCCTGAGGAACTCCTGCAGAGATGTCCTGAAGCTGGGATGACTGAGCTCCAACAACCACAGCCATCTTCCTATGGGCCAGGTATGACTCTAACCACTGGAGAGTTTTCTGCCTGATACCCATTGATTCCAGTTTTGTTAGGACTGCGAGATTCCACATTTGGTTGATTGCAGCCTTGATGTCAAAGACTGTCACTCTCGCCTCACTTCTGGAATTCAGCTCATTTGTCCATGTTTGAACCTGAGATCAGGAGCTGGTTGGCCATGGCAGAACCCAAATTAGGCATCTGTAAACAGACCACTTCTCAGGAAGTGGCACTTGACAGCACTGTTGATGATGCCTTCTATCATTTTGCTGATAATTGAATGTAGACTGATGGTGCAGTAATTGACCAGGTTGGATTTGTATACCCACTGCCAAACCATTACCAACTGAAGCCTGGAGGAAGAAGGCCTTATATTCTGTCTTGGGACCCCGCAACCATACGGGATAAATGTGGATTTCAACAGCTTTTTAATTTCCCCTCCTCCCATATTGCCTCAGTCCTATGCCTCCAAGTCGGCACCGCCCTCTGGATCTGTCTATCACTCCCTCCTCTGACCTATCATCTTCTCCCTCATCTTCATCTACCTATCGCTTTCTCAGCTACCTACCCCCAACCCCCCATCCCATTTATCTCTCCGACCCCCGGCCAACAAGCCGCATTTTGCCTGTAGTGTTAGGTTAAAGGGGTAAATGTAGGGGTATGGGTGGGTTGCGCTTCGGCGGGTCGGTGTGGGCTTGTTGGGTCGAAGGGCCTGTTTCCACACTGTAAGTAATCTAATCTCATTCCTGATGAAGGACTTATGCCCGAAACATTGATTCTCCTGCTCCTCAGACATTTCCTGGCCTGCTGTGCTTTTCCAGCGGCACACTCTCGACTCTGATCTCCAGCATCTGCAGTCCTCACTTTCTCCTAAAGGATATACCCAGGCAGTTTTCCACGTTGTTAGGTAGATGGAGTGTTCTTGCTGTAATGGTACGGCTTGGCTAAAGGTATGGCAATTTCTGGATCACCGATCTTCAGTACCATTACTGAAATGTTGTCAGAACCCACACACTTTGTATCATCCAGTATACTCAGATGTTCCTTGATATTGCTTGGAGTGAATCGAATTGGCTGAAGACTGTTATTTGTGATTCTGGGGACCATTGGAGGAGGCCAAGATGACTCAATAGACTCAGCACCTCTGGCTGAGGATTGCTGCAAATGTTTCAGCCTTATCTTTTGTGCTGGACTTCCTGATCATGGAGGATGGGGAAATTCCTGGGGCTTTCTCCTTCTCTGAGTTGTTTAATTGTCCACCACCATTCACAACCGGATATGGTGGTACCTCAGGGTTTCGAATAGAAAAACTGTGGATGCTGGAAATCTGAACAAAAGCAGAAATTACCTGCAAAACTCAGCAACTGCGGAGAGAAAGCAGAGCTAATGCCTCGAGTCCAGAGACCCTCCTTCAGAATTCCTTTCTTTTTGTACTGGAGAAGGAGTTCTGTGGAGGGACCTGAATAGGACTGGAGTAAGAAATGTTCCATGAACCCCACATAGAGACAGGCATAACTGGGGGTGGTGTGCGTACTCATAGCAACTCTTCTGAAAGTGGGAGGAGAAGTTGTTCAGGGTAAAGATGAACCCGGCCAGAGGAAGGAAGGTGGTGGCGGGTGGGGAGAGTTCAGGCCACTCTTTTTCCCGGAAGAAGTGGAGAGCCCTGAGACCATCCTGGTGGGGGATGGATGGGTAAAGAGATTGCACGGCCATTGTGAAGACGAGGTGGCTTGGGGGCTGCAAACTGGAAATTCTGAAACTGACATAAAGCCTCTGAGGAATCGTGGATGTAAGTGGGGAGGGAACTAGACAAGGGGAGAGAAATCTGAGTCGAGGTGGGAGGAGTTAGGTTCTGTGGAGCAGGAACAGTGAGAAACAATGGGTCTGCCCAGGCAGTCCTGTTTCTGGATTTTGGGATGAAGGTAGAAGGGGGCTGTGTGGGGTTTGAGGACTTTGAGATTGGGTGGAGATCACCAGATGAAATGAGATTAGTTACTTTTGTGGATACAATAATCTGACATTCAATGGTAGAGTCATGGGCCAGGGGGAGAGAGAAGGAGGTGTCTGAGAGCTGGCACTCAGCCTCTGCAATGTAGAGGTCAGTACATCAACAGTCCTTATGGAGACAAGGTCCAGTCTTCAGAAGTCCTATTTTTTTGTACTGGTGAAGGAGTTCCACAACAGCACCACCCTTATCGGCAGGCCTAGTAGCAAAGTCAGGGTTGGATCTGAGTGCACGGAGATAGGTATGAATGAAATAGGGAGTAAGGTGGGGGGGAGACAGAGAAATTAAGGTGGCCAATGCCATGTTGACAGTTCTCAATTAACAAGTCAAGTGAAGGGAGAGGTCCAGGCTCCCGTAGAGTGTTGTAGGTCACTGAAGGAGTTTGTGTGAAGAGGAGGGGACTCCAAACAAATGGGCAAGGAGGTGAAGTTCATTGAAGTTGGGGTGTCGAGAGATAGAACTAAGACCTTAGCTGAGTACAGAATGTTAGTATCAGAGAATGGGAGGCTAGAGAATACACGACAGGAGGTGACATTAGGAGAAGGGGAGGAGACAGAGGGAAGACAAGGGGAGGAAAATTCTGGGGGCAGGGCATTGAAACCTTTGATTTGTTGTAGCCCCAGTCAGGGAACTCAGATTCTATGAGGCGCACCTGGCTGACCTCATTACAATCCACTACAGTCACCATATTAGCATTGCTAAGATCTCCATACCTCCCTATATTGATGGAGCAAGTCTTTGGTGACATTAGGAGAAGGGGAGGAGACAGAAGGAAGACAAGGGGAGGAAAATTCTGGGGGCAGGGCATTGAAACCTTTGATTTGTTGTAGCCCCAATCAGGGAAATCAGATTCTATGAGGCGCACCTGGCTGACCTCATTACAATCCACTACAGTCACCATATTAGCATTGCTAAGATCTCCATACCTCCCTATATTGATGGAGCAAGTCTTTGCTTTAGTGGCAGGGCTGTTGCCTGAGTCAGAATGTGCAGGATTTGATTTTTGTTCAAGGCTAGTAGGTACTAAAGGTTTGGCTCTGCAGTGGGTGCGATTTGATGGTAACTCATGGAGATGGGAGGTGATCCCGTCAATGGACAGCCTGTGGGAAACAATTAAAACCATCCAGAATACAGGACAAAAACACTGTTGGCTGATACAAGGGGTATTATCCAAAGAAGGCACACTCATGTTGCGGTCCATTCATCAGCCTTCTAGAAAGGGATTGTGATTATATGCAAACAACTTGTCCAGAAAGATACAAGCCTTAGGCACGACATTTGAGTTTCTTTCTACCAGTTGGTATACACGACTTGCCTGTAAACGTCTTTTAAATTACCCCTTTTTCTCAGCTATTCACGATAAGGCTTTTTGCTTGGTTATCCATGTCGCAAGTTTGCTATGAAATTGAAATGTATATTTTTCCCAGAAGACATTGATTATAGAGTGTATCAGGAATTAGAGCTGGCTAAGAGGCTGTTTGTTAAAGCTGCTTAATATTATTGTAGAGTTTGGATAAGCTGACTGTCAGCAGCAGGAGCAGTTGCTACAGAATACAGATTTAAGATATTTCACAAAAGGAGTGAGATAAAGAGAATTTGGTTTTAAAAGACAGTGAATTATTAAGATCTGGATGATGGAAGAAGGCTCAATGCCTATCTTTAAAGTGGTTGAAAAGGGGAAATAAAGCTACGCAGGAAAAAATGATTAATTGGGTAACTCTCTCAAATAGCTCACAGAGGCAAAATGGGCTGAATATCCTCCGTCTGTGGTGCATAATTCCATAGTTTCAGTTTCCCCGTCCAAGCTGCAGCTTGGATTTTCTCAGTAACGTGGTGTGATTTATCTCCTGTTAAGTGGGTATCTTCATCAGTCATGTTTTGCAGCTGGGTATTTTCTCACTGCTGACTTTCCAGCGAATGGCTTCTCAAACGCAGAGCAATTTTCCATACAGGGCAGATCTGAATGGTCCATATGTCTGCGTTTTCAAATATTTCTCTCTGGACAGCACCACTCAACGACATGAAAGAAAAAAGCCTCACCCGAAATGAAAATTCTCAAATGAGAAATTGTCCTTTGAAATGTTAAGTTGTCAGAACGATAGATTGTTTTGCTTGCCCTTTGACTTTCCCTAGCAACACGTCCCTCTTCCATGTGAGATCTAATTCTGTTCTCTTATGTATCCATAACTCCATTCATCCACTCTTGCTGGTTGTGCCTTCAGCTACCTAGGCCCTAAGCCCACTCGCTAACGCTCCCAATTCTCTCTCCTTCTTAAAAGTGCTTCTGAAAGCTAACCTCTTAATCAAAATTTTTGTCAGCTGACTTAACAGCTCCATGTTTGGCCTGGAGTAAATTTTGTTTAGTTATATTCCTGTAAAGCATCCCAGGTCATTTTACTATTTTAAAGGCACAGTGTAAATGAAAGTTAATGTTTGTTTGGATTTTTTCAGCAACCCTGTCTTTCTTTCTGGCAAGTGATTAAAATCATTTTGTATTAGACATAAAGAACTGCACCTGCCAGAAATCTGAAAGAGAAACCAAGTTTGCTGGAGAAATTCAGCAGGTCTGGCGGCATTTGTAGAGAGAAAACTGAGTTAACATCTCAAGTGCACTGACCCTTTTGTGGACTGAAGATACCGAGGTAAGGGTGGAATGTATACTGATGATGGGATGGGACTGGGAGTGTGTGAGTGGTGAAGGGAGAATAGAATACATGGAGATGGGGCCCATGAAGATAGAGAGAGAGAAAGAGAGAGAGAGAGAGAGAGAGAAAAGGGTTAAACAAATAATTGCTGACAATAAGCTGAGAAAGACATTATAGTCTAGATGGGATGTTGAAGAGAAGTGTAAATGCTTAATTATGAGTCGGCTGTGCTGGGAGGAAGTGATACAGGACAGGAGCTGGGGTGTGGGGCAAGGAAACAGAGGAGTGGGTGTGCAAATTAATTTTGTACCTTGATCAGCATGGATCAAAGCTCCATCTCTAGAGAAATGATATTTGATGCCAATCCAGATCTGAGAGAGAAAGACAATTTTTAACTAAAAATGAGAGACATATGTGATTTTATTTTGCTATTATTCATGAATCATACATTTCAAAGCTACATAGTCCAGAGGTGGTTTCACTAATGGGCTAAAAAGAAATTCAGGTCTCTACAAGTTTGTCAAAATTCTTTACCTGAGTGAATTCCCTTGAGCAGATGCTGTTATATGGGTAAATACAGCAACTACTTTGCCAATAGTATAGTCTGTTATGGACTAGGCCAGACCACTCAAAACATTCTTAAACAGGCAGCCCCAGACCATAACATTGCTATTTGTTTCAGTAAGTGTCCAGTGAAAATTACCCAGAGTAAGTAGCTAGGTTGGCTACTGGATTTTAAAACAGGTAAAAGTTTATTCACAAAATTATGGAATGAAACACAAAGAACAGAATATAGAATACCCACAGAACCCAGTCTATCCAAATCAGACTTAATTATACTGTTCTAAAAATAAACAACAGTCCCAATAAACAACCCTCTTAAACATACAGTAAAAATGAAACAAAGGCTTACAGGTCGAAATTGGAAGGGCAGAAGGAGAGAGAGTTTTGCAGTCTGTTTTCACACAGCCCACCGCTGCACTGACTCAAACAAGACTTCAGCTTTTAGGACTGACCACTCCCTTTTCATTATTCAGGTTACTTCTAAAACATGAAAGCTTTGGCTGAAAGTCTAATTTGTTTACGTATGAACAAAAAGGTCTCTCAGTAAATCCTTTCATCTCTGTACCAACCCAATCGTTTTGGTCATAAAATCCCTCGGGAAAAAAATGATAAAGTATCCTTGACAAAAGGAATAGCTTTTAGATAAAAAGGACCAGCTTTGTGACTGAGCCCATTGACAATGCTGAGATAAATCACCAGTAATTCTGATTTTCTTTATTTGGTTTAGTGTGGAAAAGGATATGGAAGATATAGGAAGTAGGGAAATAGATGGTGACATCTTGCAAAATGTCCAGATTACAGAGGAGGAAGTGCTGGATATCTTGAAATGTATAAAGGTGGATAAATCCCCAGGACCTGATCAGGTGTACCTGAGAACTCTCTGGGAAGCTAGAGATGTGATTGCTTGGCCTCTTGCTGAGATATTTGTATCATCGATAGTCACAGGTGAGGTGCTGGAAGACTGGAGGTTGGCTAACATGGTGCCACTGTTTAAAAGGGGTAGTAAGGACAAGCCAGGGAATTGTAGACCAGTGAGCCTGATGTCGATGGTGGGCAAGTTGTTGGAGGGAATCCTGAGGGACAGGATGTACATGTATTTGGAAAGGCAAGGGCTGATTAGGGATAGTCAACATGGCTTTGTGCGTGAGAAATCATGTGTCACAAACTTGAGTGAGTTTTTTGAAGAAATAACAAAGAGGGTTGATGAGGGCAGAGTGGTAAATGTGATCTATATGGACTTCAGTAAGGCATTTGACAAGGTTCGCCATGGGAGACTGATGAGCAAGGTTAGATCTCATGGAATACAGGGAGAACTAGCTATTTGGATACAGAACTGGCTCAAAGGTAGAAGACAGAGGGTGGTGGTGGAGGGTTGCTTTTCAGAATGGACGCCTGTGACCAGTGGACTGCTACAAGGATCGGTGCTGGGTCCTCTACTTTTTGTCATTTACATAAATGATTTGGATGTGAGCATAAGAGGTGTAGTTAGTTAGGTAAAAACAATGACAGCAGATGCTGGAAACCAGATTCTGGATTAGTGGTGCTGGAAGAGCACAGCAGTTCAGGCAGCATCCGAGGAGCTTTGAAATCGACGTTTCGGGCAAAAGACCTTCATCAGGAACACCTAAGGGGCAACGTTTTCACACAGAGGGTGGTGCGTATATGGAATGAGCTGCCAGAGGATCTGGTGGAGGCTGGTATAATTGCAACATTTAAAAGGCATTTGGATGGGTATATGAATAGGAAAGGTTTGGAGGGATATGGGCCGGGTGCTGGCAGGTGGGACTAGATTGGGTTGAGATATCTGGTCGGCATGGACGGGTTGGACCGAAGGGTCTGTTTCCATGCTGAACATCTCTATGTAGTTAGTTAGTTTGCAGATGACACCAAAATTGGATGTATAGTGGACAGTGAAGAAGGTTACCTTAGATTACAACAGGATCTTGATCAGATGGGCCAATGGGCTGAGAAGTGGCAGATGGAATTTAATTCAGATAAATGCGAGGTGCTGCATTTTGAGAAAGCAAATCATAGCAGGACTTATGCACTTAATGGTAAGGTCCTAGAGAGTGTTGCTGAACAAAGAGACCTTGGAGTGCAAGCTCATAGCTCCTTGAAATGGAATCGTAGGTAGATAGGATAGTGAAGAAGGTATTTGGTATGCTTTCTTTTATTGGTCAGAGTATTGAGTATAGGAGTTGGGATGTCATGTTGTGGCTGTATAGGACATTGGGTAGGCCACTGTAGGAATATTGCTTGCAATTCTGGTCTTCTTCCTATCGGAAAGATGTTGTGCAACTTGAAAGGGTACAGAAAAGATTTACAAGGATGTTGCCATGGTTGGAGGATTTGATCTATAGGGAGAGGCTGAACAGGCTGGGTCTGTTTTCCCTGGAGTGTCGGAGGCTGAGGGGTGACCTTTTAGAGGTTTACAAAATTATGAGGGGTATGGATAGAGTAAATAGACAAAGTCTTTTCCCTGAGGTTGGGGAGTTCAGAACTGGAGGGCATAGGTTTAGGGTGAGAGGGGAAAGATATAAAAGACACCTAAAGGGCAACTTTTTCACACAGAGGGTGGTGCGTATATGGAATGAGCTGCCAGAGGATGTGATGGAGGCTGGTACAATTGCAACATTTAAAAGGCATTTGGATGGGTATATGAATAGAATGGGTTTGGAGGGATATGGGCCGGGTGCTGGCAGGTGGGACTAGATTGGGTTGAGATATCTGGTCGGCATGGACGGGTTGGACCGAAGGGTCTGTTTCCGTGCTGTACATCTCTATGACTCTATGACGGTTTTGATTGCGAGGTGAATATTGACCAGGATGAGGGGGGAGAAAAACACACTGTTGTGAATGACATAGTGCCTTTGGATTTTTAGTGTCCACTTAAACCATGAGAGAAAGCAGATTGGCTGATTGTTTTGTATCTCATTCTTCTTTAGAACCTCACCGAACTGTCAGGACAGAGGCTTTTAACTCAGGGCAAGATATGGCCTTCAGCCTGCTCAGCAAAGTCCAGAGTCTAAATGAAAAACACCCAGGAGGTGGACACATTTGAATTTAAATCCAACTGAATATATCTTACATGTTCAAATACTTCAGTTTTATAAATCCACATGCACACGGCTGCAACTTTCAAAAGAGAATGGAATGTTGTAGGGTTTGTATTTAGAGCAGGCGTTCTCTTCAGAACATGCTTTTGATTGAATTTATGCAGGATAAATAGAAATAACAGGCATGCTTTAATCATGCAATCATACAATGTTACAGATTGGAACTAGGCTATTCAGCCCATTGTGTCTATACTAATCCTTTGACCAAACTATACAAATAATTACACTTGCCTACTCTTTCTCATCGGCCTGTACATTTTCACGACTTTCAGCATTTTTCCAAATTCCTTTTGCAAGTTGCCATTGAATCTGTTTCCCCTGACCATCCAGATAGTGCATTCTGGACAACGATGTGAAGAAAGTAAGTGGAAAAATCAAATCCCTGGTTAATGGGTCAACCTGTTCTTTGGCATTTAATAAAATGTATCCCTGTGTCTTCTCCAGAAAAATATGAGGCAAAGTTGGATCCTTCTGTCAGGTAGTGCAAAAAAAAAAGAAAATCTTTGTTTTCACGGGTCAGTGAGATTCAGACAAAGAATGAAGGTGAATTCTCACCACCTGCAGTGAGGTGAATTATCAATGTACTGTATCAATCTGACAAGCGCTTGGCTTGTCATGCAGTTTAGGTTCCACGAATGGGACTGATAAGTTCCTGAAAACTTTTTCCTGGTTTCCTTGGCCTCAAATCATGTGCAACTCGTGGGTAATTTCCTTTTGTACTTAACCACAGCCTGAGAACAACCTTTCTAGTGCCATTCCAATTGAAGCAATACTTCTCTGCGTTGCACAGAAGATCAGTCACTCGGTTCAAACAGGAAATGAACAACTGAACCATAGATAACCCATTCCTCTAATAAAGGGTCTGAATTCATCTTACAGGGTCTTGCAGAATCTGAGTTTGACAAGCTGGTTTTCTGTTTTATTCACAGACTGAAAATCAGGCTGGAAGCTGCAAATGAAGTTGACTTTGCTGAACATGACAGTTTGCTCTCAACCACAACATAAGCCAATATATTGAAAGACAATATATTGCAGCACAGTGGCACAGTGGGTGGCATGGTGGCACAGTGGTTAGTGCCGCTGCCTCACAGCGCCAGAGACCCGGGTTCAATTTCCGCCTCAGGTAACTGACTGTGTGAAGTTTGCACATTCTCCCCGTGTCTGCGTGGGTTTCCTTCGGGTGCTCCAGTTTCCTCCCACAGTCCAAACATGTGCAGGTTAGGTGAATTGGCCATGCTAAATTGCCCATAGTGTTAGGCGAAGGGGTAAATATAGGGGAATGGGTGTGGGTGGGTTGCACTTTGGCGGGTCGGTGTGGACTTGTTGGGCCAAAGGGCCTGTTTCCACACTGCAAGTAATCTAAAAAAAAGACAAGGGCTTGAAAATGGCCCCTCCCCTACCTCCATCCTATCGGACCTCAATCTAGCAGTACAGGTGAAGAGTTGTCCATTTGTAAACTTATTTATTTCAGTGAGCATGGATGTTCCTTGACAAAATGGTCAATTTCCCTCTTGTTACATGAAGCAGCAGCAAAGCCAGTTCAAACCTGATTGTTGCTGGGCTGAATCAAATCAACCATGCGTAAGAGAACAAGACGATTTCTTTTCAACTACTACCTGTCAAAGTTCTTTACCTGAGTGAGGTCTCTTGAGTAGATACTGTTGTTACGTGGGCAAATTCAACAGCCATTTTGTGTGTAGTATAGATCCATTGACAATACTGAGATGAGTGATTAGTTTTTTATTTGAAAGTGTTGATTGAGAGAATAATATTGGTTAGACTCTACTCTGAATAATGGGATTTTACCATCTACTTAAACTACTGGAGCCAACAGATAGGCTCATGATTTTGCATCTTAATCTCCCTCAGAACTTCATTGGACTGACAGGATAGAGGCGTCTAACTCAGGCCAAGATACAGCTTTCAGCCTGCTTGACAAAGTCCACTAAATCCCAAAGAAACAAGTCCCAATCTGAGTTTGCTTTTAGCTCCACAAATATGCAGAGCCCCTAGTTGTGAATTCTGACAGTCCAGACAATTAAAAATAATTTTCAGTCACATTAACACTTCTCAGTGTTTTGTGATTTTTATTTGTGGATTTAAAAGAGGTGATGACTCAGTATGCCGGTGTACCTTACTCAGATGCTGCAGCTTCCAACAGCTTTCTCTTCTTGTATCAGACATTTGTTGCCCTCTGATTTCAATGGAGTTGTCCCCTAGTCCATGGTAATGCCATCAGTGCAAATAATGCAGAGAGTGATTTGTTTTGGGCGTAACAAATATTTCCCGCAGAAGTACACAGAATTTACAGCATTAAAGCAGGTGACTGGCCCACAGGAGTCAGGCCAGAGGCAGCCAGTCTGGTGACATTATTGTGGAAACTTTGAAGACGAGCACATTTTTTGGGGGGTGGGGAGAGGGGATATCATTGACAATAAGTCTCATAAAGACTCCAACCAGGGTTGTACATGAAATAGCATTTGCCATTTGACAATCATAAACAATAGTGAAGTTGATATTTATTTTGTTTTGATATATTACTTTATAAATTAAAATTTTGTTAACATACCAAGAATCACACCGAACCTACGGCGCAGAATAGGGCATCTGACTTGAATGATCTCTACGTTTGCATATGCTTGACATAACTCTCCTCCATTTTTCATTACATCTCATTACATCTTTACACCATGTTTTTCAATCCACTTTCAAGTATTTACTTAACATGCTCGTAAAGGCATTTGCACAATTCAACTTCCTACTTATTCTGTTGGGAACAATTTTGACATTCTCGCAGTTCTCTTGGTCCAGACATTTTTCTTGAATTCTTAACTCAGTTTATCAGTGACAATGAAACTGTAAGAAATAGGAGCTGCAATAGGTTTTGATCCTTTGAGGCTGTTTCACCATTCAACTTAACCATGTCTAATCCTTTTCCTTTCTTCTACCTTTCTGCACTATCGCCATATCCATCAATTCAGCAGAAAAATCTATTAACTGCCACCTTGACTGTACCCAATGGCTGAGCATCTACAGATCTCTAGTGTGGAGAATTTCAAATGACCACAACCTTTTGAGGGAGCAACTTCCTCCTCCTCTCAATCCTAAATGACTGATCCCCTACTCTATCACCCTGTTTACTAGACTCCTCAGCCAAGAGGTATCATTTTTTCAATATTGACCCTGTCAAGGCACTTGAGAATTTTATGTTGCAGTTTGATCATTTCTCATTCTTCTAAACTCCAGGGAATATCTACTCAATCGTTCCTCATGGGCCAATCACCGATTTCTTGGAACCTTTAACTTCCAGCAAGGCCAACCATGTCCTTCCTCAGGTCAGGAGACCAAAACGGCACCCAACAGTCTAGGTTTATCCTCATTACTGTCCTCTACAATTTTAGTGCGAGATGTTTACTGTTATACTCCACTCCTTTTGTATAGATAGAAGATCCTTTATCCAAACGTCCAAAAACCGAAAAGCTTCGAAATCCAAAGATTTTTTGTGAAGTTTTTTTCTCAATAACAAGGTTGTTTGGCAAGCAAACAGTTAACCCAAGTCGACACGCACTCGATATGTGTCACTCCGATGTGACATGGGAGGTATGGTCAAGCACCGACAGGCCTGGGGTGTCTCTGTGAATGCCCCAAATTGACACCCACTCGATGCATATCACTCAGATGCGACATAGTGGGGAGCATGGCCAAGCACGTTCTTACTTAGAAGTCTGCTCCTCCGGTAAGACTTTTTAAAATTTCACCATTAAACTGCCACTTATTCGGAAAATCGAAAAATTTCGAATTCCGAAAAATAGCTGGTCCCGAGCATTTTGGATAAAGGATCGTCTACCTGTAATAAAAGCTTTTATTATTTGTCCTTCAGTTGCTTGTTGCCTGGTCATTTTCCGTGATGCAAGTACAAAAACACTCAGATCTCTCTGATTGCAAACGTACTTTCGGCTCTGATCAGGATGCATTTTATTGCCTTGGATGTGATCAACCAACTTGCAGGCCGGTCTTACCCTACAACCATTGAGTGGCTATTGTCTCATTGATTTGAGGTGGAGCTGTTGGGAACCTCAGGCGGCGCAAGCTGCATTGGAGCTGGACTTGAAGATAAGCCTGAGTCTTGCTCGGGCTTGTCAGGCAGGCCCTGATAAGGGGGTTGTGGGACAAGGGTGAACTGAGCAGAGGGTGAAGGGAAATATGGGTGTCAAACAGCTTGGCAGGTGCCTCCAATTGGAGTGGGGCCCCACAATAAAAGGTAGCTCTTTGATTTGATTTGTTGTGGTCACATGTACCTAAATACAGTGAAATGTTATGTTTTGCATGCAGTACAGGCAGATCATAACATACAAGGACATACAGGTCATAGGGTGTTTAGACAGAGCAAGGCTGGGTCAAAACACGTTTACGGCTGCACAGGAGGGGCACAAAACCAAGATCAACATTCAATTTGAAGTTAGGGAGGTCTATTCAGCAGTCTAATAACAGCAGGGGAAAAGCTGTTCTTGAACCTGTTGGTGCAGGTGTTCAAGCTTCTGTATCTTCTGCCTGATGGAAGAGATTGGAAGAGAGCGTTTCCAGGGTGGAGAGGGGTGATGGGGGTGGGGGGTGATCCTGGATGATGTTGACTGCCTTTCCGTGTTGGTGAGAAGTGCAATTGGAGTCCATGGTTGTGAGGGTGGCTTGCATGATGGTCTGGACTGTGCACACAACTTTCTGTAGTTTCTTGCGATCCTGGGCAGAGCAGTTGTCACACCAAGTCGTCATGCATCCAGATAGAATGCTTTCTATGGCGCACCTGTAAAAGTTGATGAGGGTCCATAGGACCATAAGACGAAAAGACATAGGATCTGAAGTTAGGCCATTCAGCCCATTGAGTCTGCTCCAGCATGGCTAGTATGTTTCTCAACCCCATTTTCCCGCTTTCTCCCTGTAACCCTTGATCCCCTATACATTCAAGAACCGATCTATCTCAGTCTTAAATATACTCAATGACCTGGCCTACACAGCCTTCTGTGGCAGTGTATTCCATAGATTCACCACTCTCTGGCTGAAGATGTTTCTCCTTATCTCCATTCTGAAAGATCTTCCCTTTACTCGAAGGCTGTGCCCTTGGGTCCTAGTCTCTCCTACCAATGGAAACATCTTCCCATTACTACTCTGTCCAGGCCATTCAGTATTCTGTCAGTTCAATTAGATCCCCCCCCCCATCATCCTTCTAAATTCCATCAGGTATAGACCCAGAGTCGTCAAATATTCCTCATATGTTAAGCTGTTCATTCCTGGGACCATTCTTGAGAATCTCTTCTGAACACGCTCCAGGACCAATATATCCTTACTGAGATATGGGGCCAAAACCTGCATACAATACTCCAAATATGGTCTGACCAGAGGCTTATAGAGCCTCAGAAGTACATCCCTGCATTTATAATCAAGTCCTCCTAAAGTAAATGCCATCATTGCATTTGCCTTCCTAACTACTGACTCAACCTGCAAGTTTACCTTGAGAAATGTCTGGACTAGAACTCTTAAGTCTCTTTGCCCTTCAGAGTTCTGAATTTTCTCCCCATTTAGAAAATTAGTCCATGACCTCACCCTTTCCCACTTGTACTCCATCTGCCACTTCTTTGCTCACTCCCCAAACCTGTCCAAATCCTTCTGCAGCCTCCCTATTCCTCAAAGCTGGCTGTTCCTTTGCCTATCTTTGTATCATCTGCAAACTTAGTCAGAATGCTTTCAGTTCCTTCATCTAAATCGTTAATTTATAAAGTGAAAAGTTGTGGTCCCAACACTGAGCCTTGCAGAACACCACTTGTTATCAGACCCTTTTGTCCGTACTCTCTGCTTTCTGCCAGGCAGCCAAGCTTCTATCCATGCTAACACCTGCCTCTCACACTTGGGCCCTCACTTTACTCAGTAGCCTCCTGGGTGGCACCATGTCAAAGGCCTTCTTGAAGTCCAGGTAGATTACATCCATTGGTTCTCCTTGGTCTAATCTGCTCATTGCTTCTTCAAAGAACTCTAACAGATTTGTCCAGCAGATTTTTATGGACATCTTCTCTGAGGAAGAAGAGGCATTGTTGTGTCTTCTTGACCGTCGCATCTACGTGGAAGCAGCAAAACAGCTTGTTGGTTATTGTCATTCCGAGGAAGTTGATGTTCTCAACCCTCTCCACCTTAGCTCCATTGATGAAGCTGGGGCGAGATCTCCTCCTTTCATCCTGAAGTTGACGATCGGCTCTTTAGTTTTGCGGATGTTAAGGGAGAGATTGTTGTTTTTGCACCACAACACAAGCATTCTATCTCCTTCCTATATTCTAATTAGTCATTGTTTGATATTGGTCTACAGTGGTGGTGTCATCAGCGAACTCGTAGATGATGTTCTGACGAAATTTGGCATCTCCCAGTCATGAGTGTACAGGGAGCACAATAGGGGGCTGAGTACACATTCTTGCAGGTTGCCAGTGTTGAGCACCTCCTTACCCGACAACAAGGCTCACCAGGTTTAATTGAGTGGGCCTGATACTTGGTGTTAGCTTTCCGGTCATGAGGAATTTCCTAGTAGAAGTGGGGGGAGGCCCTTAAGTAATTACTAATTTGTATTAATGCTACTGTAACATATTGCCCAATTCCTTTGAGTCTTAATTTTGTGTTGTAGCCTTTGAGGAGCACAGGAATTGATCCATGAATGACTATGCTGCCTGATGCCTAGCCCCTCTTTGATGTATTTGTGACTGGGCCATGTCGTGCTCCCCCTCGCTGTCTTTGGTATTGCACTTCCTAGAGGTCGTTATTCAAAAAGAAAAATCTGACTTAATTTTGCCATTCAAAATCAGCAAATTCACTCTTTATCACATTGTATTCCATCTGCCATGTCTCATGTCCACTCACCAAACCTACGTTTAGTCCTTTTGCAGCTTGATTGCATCCTCCTCACCACTTACTTTCAAACTTAGATCATCAGAAAGTTAGGATACATTACATTCAACATCCTCATTTAAGTCACTTACATATATTGTAAATAAATTAAGCTAGTCTTCACCCTTTTGGTATTTTGTTAGTTACAGCTTGCCAAACAAAAATGTCTCATTGTCCATTAACCAATGTTCAGTTTATATTATAATATATTGCCCCAATTCCTTTGGATCTTAATTTTGTGTTGTAGCCTCTGAGTAGGCTATTTAACCCTTCAAACTTGTTCCTCCATTCAGAGCTGTCATTGGGTGGCATCAGTGATGTCTGAGGTGAAAGCCAGTGTGGCCTTCTGGCCTCAGTGTGGACTCAGACTCCGAGCCTCTGTGTGGACTCAGACTCCCAGCCTCAGTGTGGACTCAGACTCACGGCCTCAGTGTGGACTCAGACTCACGGCCTCAGTGTGGACTCAGATTCCGAGCCTCAGTGTGGGCTCGAACACCTAGCCTCAGTGTGGACACGACACCCGGCCTCAGTGTGGACTCAGACTCACGGCCTCAGTGTGGACTCAGACTCATGGCCTCAGTGTGGACTCAGACTCATGGCCTCAGTGTGGACTCAGACTCACGGCCTCAGTGTGGACTCAGACTCTGAGCCTCAGTGTGGACTCAACACCCGGCCTCAGTGTGGACTCACGCTCCCGGCCTCAGTGTGGACTCACGCTCCCAGCCTCAGTGTGGACTCAACACCTGTCCTCAGTGTGGACTCAGGCTCCCGGCCTCAGTGTGGACTCAGACTCCCAGCCTCAGTGTGGACTCAACTCCCAGCCTCAGTGTGGACTCAGTCTCCTGGCCTCAGTGTGGGCTCAGACTCCCGGCGTCAGTGTGGACTCAACTCCCAGCCTCAGTGTGGACTCAACACCCGGCCTCAGTGTGGACTCAGGCTCCCGGCCTCAGTGTGGACTCAGACTCCCGGCCTCAGTGTGGACTCGACGCCCGGCCTCAGTGTGGAATCAGACTCCTGGCCTCAGTATGGACTCAGACTCCCGACCTCAGTGTGGACTCGAAGTTTTAGCCTCAGTGTGGACTCGAACTCTCAGCCTCAGTGTGGACTTGACTCCCGGCACCAGTGTGGACTCGACACCTGGCCTCAGTTTTCTTTTCAAACCTTGGTACCAGCCTGGTCTTGACTCCCAGTCTGAGCATGGCCTCGAACTCTTGACCTGAGTATGGTTTTGAACTCCCGGCCTCAGTGTGGCCTTTGACTCCCAGCCTCAGCATGGACTCAAAGTCCTGGCCTCAGCATGGACTCAACCCTGGCTTCAGTGTGGAGTCGACCCCTGGGCTCAGCATTCTCTCTAACTCCTGGCCTCAACATGGACTTGACTCCCAGCTTGAGCATGGACTCAACCACCCGGTCTCAGCATGGACTTGACTCCATGCATTGCAGGCCTCGAGATGAAGCCCAGTGCAGTTTGGATTAGAAGTGCAGTTATTCTGAAATCTCATGTCTTTATTTTTTAAACTTTTTTCTCTAAGAATTTGTATTTACAAATCTGTACCTAGGTACCTTTGTATTTCAGATAGAGTCATAAGTGGCGATTTATAAACTTTCACTGCACTCACGTGAGTGCATGTGACAATAAAGCTAATTCTAATCCAATCAGCTTATTGCTAATCTTCTACCTCAACACAATTTTCCCCACGCTATTGCAAATTCCTTGATATCTTTAAAATCTAGAAATATATTGATATCTATCTTGAACTTATTCAATCACTGATCCTTCATGGTTCTCTCCAAGTAGAGAATTCCAAAGTTTCAGCATCCTCTGAGTCAAGAAATTCCTCTTCATCTCAGTCTGTAGTCACACTGTGTTGCCTGATTTGAGATTGTCTCTGGCCAAGGGAAATATCCTTCTTGCATCATCCTTATTGAGTCCTGTAAAAGTGTTATATGCTTCAATGAAATCATCTCTAATTCTCCTAAATCTGAGAGAACATAGGCCCGGTCTCCTCAACCTATCCTCATAAGAAAATTCAACCATCCTGGCAACCAGTCTGACTAGATTTGTGTGACATTTTATTGGATTAAAAAAATCCAAATACAGCATATTGACAGCATCCTCCTATCCATTTTGCTAGTTCTTTTCTCAAGAACACTAATAGACTTGTCAAACATGGTTTCCCTTTCATTAATCATTAGGGGGGTGGGTGGCGGGTCGGTGTGGACATGTTGGGCCGAAGGGCCTGTTTCCACACTGTAAGTAATCTAATCTACTCTAATCTAATCTAATCTAATCTAATCTAATCTAATCTAATCTAATCTAATCCACATTGATTCTTGTTAACCATATCTTGATTTTCTAAGTGCCCTGTTACTGCACAACTAATAATAGATTACAGTATTTTGCCAACTATTGATATTAGGCTGACCGACCTATCGCCCCTCCATTCTCTCTTCCTCATAAAAACAGGGTAATGTTTGTCACTTTCAAATCCATGTGAACTACTCTACAATCTAAGAAATTCCAGAAGATTTAAACCAATTTATCCATTATCAAGGCAGCTACCTCTTTCAAAACTCTACCATACAGGCCATCGACACAGGCCAGCGACATCCTATGAAAAGACCCCGGTCAACAAGCATGGCTGCGCTGCCCTAAACAGCTTGTGGCACATCATCTGCAAGTATGAATGCTGAGAGGACCTTCACATGGCTGGCCGGTTCTATTCTGAAGAGCTGGAGGCTAGTAGTGGACAACAAGAAGTAAACTTGGGCTACCAGGAATGCATAAAAGATGGACATGGCTTATGATTGAAATAAAGGGAGATTTTGAGTCAAAAGAAATACTCAGCCATCACAGCAGATTACAGGATTTAAAGTGTGTAATTTTTGCTGCTTTTTCAAGAGTGTCAATTGATAAGGAGCTGATTAAAACAAAGTTTATTGCACTTACCTATTCATGTTTTTTTTGTGTGACATTACTGTGCATCAGTTGTCTTCTGTGTTTCCTTACATTGCACTAGCTAGAATCATACAGTCATAGCATATGAAAACACTCTTCGACCCAACTCATTCAGGTTTCCTGAACTGAACTAGTCCTATTTGCCTGCATTTGCCCGTATCCCTCTAAACCTTTCCTATCCATGTACCTGCCCAAATGTCTTTTCAGTAAGTTAATTGTACTCACCTCTACTACTTTCTCTGGCAGGTAAAAACAATGACTGCAGATGCTGGAAACCAGATTCTGGATCAGTGGTGCTGGAAGAGCACAGCAATTCAGGCAGCATCCGAGGACAGGCAAAATCGACGTTTCGGGCAAAAGCCCTTCATCAGGAATAAAGGCAGAGAGCCTGAAGCGTGGAGAGATAAGCTAGAGGAGGGGGGGGG
>NC_057724.1:10923653-11015398 GCF_004010195.1 Chiloscyllium plagiosum
GAAGAACGCCTCATCTTCTGCCTCGGAACACTTCAACCCCAGGGCATTAATGTGGATTTTAACAGTTTCCTCATTTCCCCTTCCCCCACCTCATCCTAGCTTCTAACCTCCAGAAACTCGGTCCCCTGACCTGTCCGGACTTGTCCGACCTGCCCAGCTTCTTTTCCACCTATCCACTCCACCCTCTCCTCCCTGACCGATCACCTTCATCTCCTTGCCCACTGACCTATTGTACTCTATGCCACTTTCTCCCCACCCCCCCCCTCCTCTAGCTTATCTCTCCACGCTTCAGGCTCTCTGCCTTTATTCCTGATGAAGGGCTTTTGCCCGAAACGTCGATTTTGCCTGTCCTCGGATGCTGCCTGAATTGCTGTGCTCTTCCAGCACCACTGATCCAGAATCTACTTTCTCTGGCAGCTCGTTCCTTAAATGCACTATCCTCTATGTGAGAAAGTTGCTTTACAGATCCGTTTAAATCTTTCTTCTCTCACCTTAAATCAATGTCCTTTATCTTGGACTCCCCTGGTACTCACCTTATCTGTGTTCTTCATGATTTTATAAACATCTATAAGGTCACCCCTTAGCTTCCTACGCTCCAGGGAAAAATGTCCCAGCTTATCCCGCCTCTCCTTATAATTCAAACCCTCGAGTCTTGGTAACTAATTTACTTCAAAACCATTTAATTGGTCGTAAAATGTTTCTTCCATGTTCTGAGGGCAGGTAAGGTGTTAATTAAGAACGTTCTCCAAATTGGAAGCCATGATGTGGAGGTGCCAGTGTTGTTCCGGGTTGGACAAAGAATTTATAAAATGCCACATTGACTGACTGTTTATAAATACCTACTTTGGAAATAAAACCAGTCTGGCTCCAGGTTAAGACACAGTCAGCCTCTAAACAAGACCTCATGTCTAAAATGCGTTATCTCACCTGAGTGTCACCTCTTCTATACTGATAAAATCTTAAGTTATCTCGGGGCAGTGACTTGAAAGAAAAACTGAGATTAACATATTAATCAATTGAAACCTGCACCTCCATTCTAAAGGATTAATGATTTAACAGCCATCTTAGATGGGCTCAACTCACTTGCATCAGTTGTATGACTTTTACTTATAAATTCTGTGTCTAAGGTCTACCTTTCTCACTACCACCTGAAGAAGGAGGGGGGCTCCAAAAGCTTGTGTTTTCAAATAAACCATTGGAGTATAACCTGGTGTTGTGTAATTTTTGACCAGATTGGAAGCATAAACAAAGCATTGGCCAATATTTGGTTCCCAGCAGCAGAGATAAGGTTTTCAGCATTCAGTTCATACACAAGTGCCCAGAGGCAGGCCACTGCTCTTCAATGGGGATTCCAACTGAACAGGAAACTGACCCTGTGGGGCTTGACTTTTATATACTGGTGGGAACAAGTGTGAGTGGAAATCATAGTCCACGGGCTCATCTCTGAATCTTGATGTTTTTGGGTAATTCTTTCATTTTCATTGGTCATTGGAAGAGGCAGAAGGCTCACCTCCAATTAAAAACCTTTAAGAACATCTGGGACATCAGCATGCACTTTCTAATGGTGATTTCGGTGAGCAGTCAGGTAAGCATTAATGTCAGGTAAGCACAAAATTTTAAAGGCACCCAGACAGCAATCCACACCCTAGGACTGAGTGACAACTGCTCATCACCCCCAGCCTGCAAATGCCAGAGAAACCAGGCAAAACCCTGTGCTATGCTTTAATGAGACCTTCAGAAGAGGCTGTCCTGAAGGCTGTCCAGGAGAGAAGGCAAGGTCCTTTTCCCTACGATGGAGGCATCCTAACTGATGGAAGCAGCCTGGATGCAGAGGTCAGCATCTGGTTCAAGAGAACCTGTTTCAGTGCTGTTAAAGGATCAACACTGCCAGGGTCTGTCCCACTGTGTGCTCAATGCTTCATGTGCTTATGAGTGTGAATCATCATTGTAAGGTCGCCAGAAGATTGTTGCCCACAAGATTGGGTACCAGCTATTGCCTTCAGATGCCTCATATGCAAAGAATATCTGTCAGTTCAATATAGATACCACTACTGGCATCATAATGGTACAGCCTTACAACCATCTGCCAGGATTCCCACCTATAGTAAAACAACTACAGCACTCATATGTCATCAGCTCACAAACAACTCATCACATTTAGGATGATTTTCTTTACTAAAGGCTTGTGTAGGATCAAGGACACTACCACAAAAGACCTTCTGATTTAAGCTTCATTTTGAGTTCAGCCCTGCTGGCCTACTCTGGACAAGTTTGTTAGTGTCAGAAAGGTGTTGCTGCTTCACTCGGTCAGACTTGTTGGCCCGGTCAGGCTTCATTCTTAACACTGCAAGCTTTCAACAGCCGCACTGCATGTGACTGAGACTTGCCATGAGTTGATCAACATGGAGGGGCTTCACCTCTCCCACTGTGTTTGTGCAAAGCAATTGCTTATTTGTGAAGATGCTTTTCACTCATTGGAGCACGGAAGCAGTCTACAATGCCATGTGCACCCAGTATAACATTACAGCGCAGTACAGGCCTTTCGGCCCTCGATGTTGCACCGCCCTGTCATACTAATCAGTATGTATAATCGATTTTTGAACTCCCAGGTTTCCTGTTTGTGACCAACAAAAATGTTCCTGTGACTGTGATTCCAGCAGATTTGGGTGTTATTGAGTATTCGGGACATGTAAATGAAAACAAAAGATGTTGCAGTAGCCCAACCTCTGAAAGGTTGTAGAAACTCAAGAGTAAACCTATAACCCACCCTTGGGAATCTGACTTTTAGATTAGATTAGATTACATTACAGTGTGGAAACAGGCCCTTCGTCCCCACAAGTTCACACCGACCCGCCGAAGCGCAACCCACCCATACCCCTACATTTACCCCTTACCTAACACTACGGGCAATTTAGCATGGCCAATTCACCTGACCTGCATATGTGGGAGGAAACCAGAGCACCCGGAGGAAACCCACGCAGACATGGGGAGAAAATGCAAACTCCACACAGTCAGTCGCCTGAGGCGGGATTTTTCATTCTGTCCAAATAAATTCCCCATCCCATCCTTCTCAATGCTCTGGGCAAGGCCAGAAAATTCTGCCCAATTCTCCTGCTCATAGTCAAAGTCACACTTCCTATGGTTTGAGCATAAGTTTTTAGTTGTTCTATTTTATGCCTCCAGTTACATAGCCCTGGATCACACAGACAGGGCAAATTGTTTTGTTAACCAGCCCTGCTATCTCAAAAGAAGTTTGCACAAAAATTCTGAACATTCCTGCTTTTTGCTCGCACTTTGAAATGGTTACATTTAGTTTGCATTTCATCGCCTCACTGTCCTTACAAAAAATGCGTGACTTTATACTTTACTCTGTTGAATTTGAACTGCCCATTCCACCAATCAGTACATAATCTCTTGAAGTATACTACTGCTTTCCTCATCATTTCTAACACTTACAAAGTTTTCAAAACTGCACCTCCAATTCCAAGTCATTAATGTATTTGAAATAGCAGTAGGCCTGATATAAATGCCACTGTGTACTTCCCTCCAGTTTGAATAAAAGCTATTCAACGCAAACTCACTTATGTATCCTTTAATCAATTTTTTATTCACACTGCTATTGCCCATTTGATAGTTTTGATTTGGAAGGAGTAGAGAAGGAAAGTTCATAACTTTGTTAAAATGTATGTGGAATCTCAATATGACCTCTACAAACCTGAAAGAGATCAATTTAAATTTCCTTTGATAATAGGAAATACTAGTCCATGTGACCTGGAAACCTTTGACCTGGAAGCTGTGTCTATAGGAAGTGAGTTAACAAACAGAACCTGCGGCTGTCAAATAAAAAGGAGAGTTGGAGGCAGATGGTGATCATCCAACAGATGCAGGAGCTCTTGGAGTTACTGTGCAAGAGGGCTAAAACCTAGAAGGCAGAATGAATAGCTCAGAGATGGTTAAGATTATTTACCAGTGGTATTGGTATTTAATTGGGCTCCTCATCTGAAACAATGAGGGTTTCCCATCTGATAGGTGGAACCTGCATCAATTGGATCGGAAATGAATTCTGTGGGGTCCAATGCACAAAAATAAAACCTAGCTAAAAAGGAATCCTTATTTTTAGTACTTAACACGAAAAGTGTTCAAACAGAAATTGAAGATTTTTATTCAAAATATTAAGCTCAGTGCTAAACAGTTGACTCGGGAACATTATATAAAACATCAATATCTTTGTTGCACGAAAATAGACAGTGTTTATGTTTTAAATGGTTTGAGTATGCTAAAAAGCATGTAGTGTGTTTGAATTCTCTCCATTCAGGAATGCAAGCTGTATTATTTGACAAGAAGGTATCTTTTCTCTTTAAATCAGATAACTCTGCATGTTCCTGAGACTAAGACCTAGTTACAACACAGCATGTCACAGAATTCAGCTGTGCAAGTGGCTGTAATTACAAACGCTGCATTTTGATTGCTTAAATTGTCCTTGCTTTATCAAGGGGGGTAGGATGTCTTAGGAAATGATGAGATGATATTGAGTTGCATAGGGTGAATATAACATCTTTTTACTCGTATCTGAATTTAGGTTGTTATCTTAGTATTTAACACTTGTATTTGTCTTCTATTTCAGTCTCATTCCCCTCCTCTAGTTCACTCCATCCCACCAGTGACACGTTGTAAAGCAGTAGTGACTCCATTAATCCTACACTTTCAAAATAATATCATAGGGATAGCGTATTTCTACAGAAATTAATTTATCTTGACAACAGGCTTTAAGTCTAGAGTCTGGGGATCACTTGCATGTTCCTCAAAGATCATTTGAACCACTGGAACAATAAACAGAAAGCTGATATTGGCTGCTGCTCCTGTGGGGACCACACAGAGCTGTAAGTGAGACTAGCCATGCTGTGCATCGAGACCACCACAAAAACCGAGGGACTTGTGCAGATCTGCTGCTCTGTGATCCAGGAATAGTATGGATGGATGAATTAACTGAGTGATGCTCACAATGCATTGGCAGATTAGTGAAGAAAATTGGTAAAATCTTCTCACTGCCATTGGAAGTATTTCACCAAAGTGTTTCTCCTGAATTATTACTCAAGTGTGGCTGAACTTTACAAACAAATTGAATCATTTGGTCTTAACTGCTTTTGTTTCTTCCAGCACTGTTATCAGCTATTTAACCCTGCGTTTTTGTTACACTTGACACCTTAATATAAATGCTACACATTTCTATTCATGGCCATCTACCAGTGGTGTGATGTGGAAATCTATAAAGGCTAAGGTAAATTATAAGACATATGCAGGTTTTATGGATGCAGAAAATGCCAGTTCACTATAATATTTATTTAGACATGATTTATGACCACAATGTGGGCAAGTTTTAATGCTAATTTGCTTCAATGAGTTGAATGCCTACAAGGGCCAAGATCAGAGACGAATAAAATTGAAAATAAGGCCCCTCTCTCTGGCATGCTAGTTCTGTCACTGCTTGTCTTTAGTTAATTTCTAGGGGGAATGGGTTCAGAATTAGCAGCACCACCCTCCTGTAAATGGCAGCAAGCCAATTCGGCTCAATAACAGGCAAACTAAAGGAGAACAACGGGAATTGTTCAATCAGATTTTTAGTTCATACACCGGGTATAGGTGCCTGTTTAACAGGACAGACAATGGTGAGGGACTGCACATACAACATGGTGAGCTGTGGTGTGGGACTGCTTTGACTGCACGTACAACATGGTGAGCACTGGTGCACATTGCATTTGTCTGCCTCCTACAACACGCTGGCAGTTGTGGAGGTCTAAAGAATTTTTTGGCACACAGACTCGGTTAAAGCGATCTGCTCATGCATATTCAGTCATAGGGACAAGAACTGACCATTTAATACCTTTATGAAAGGAACTCTCATGGCAAGATTCAACAGGGGAGAAACTACAGTCAATGATAAAAGCATTTCAAACCTAGCAAGAGAGATTCAAATGGCAGGAGATTGTTTGGAACTCCTTGGAAGTGGTGTACCAGTCACTTCAAGGTCATTATAGATTTCCACAGATGCTGGTGCAATCCTGAGTTGAATTACAGCTGGAGAATAAACAGACACCACAGATTCCATGAATAAAGTGGTGGGCAAGGGAAAACCTTTTTAAGAAGTATATTATAGACTGGGCAAATGAAAAGTTAAGTGAGTACAGAGTATTGAGTACATGAGTTGGGAGGTCATGTTGCAGTTGTACAGGACACTGGTTAGACCACTGTTGGAATATTGCGTGCAATTCTGGTCTTCTTCCTACCGGAAAGATGTTGTGAAACTTAAAAGGGTTCAGAAAAGATTTACAAGGATGTTACCAGGGTTGGAGGGTTTGAGCTTTAGGGAGAGGCTGAACAGGTTAGGGCTGTTTGCCCTGGAGCGCCAGTGGCTGAGGGGTGACCTTTTAGTGGTTTATAAAATGGATAGGATAAATAAACAAAGTCTTTTCCCTGGGGTGGAGGAGTCCAGAACTAGAGGGCATAGACTTAGGGTGAAAGGGGAAAGGTATAAAAGAGACCTAAGGGGCAACCTTTTCACGCAGAGGGTGGTGGGTATATGGAATGAGCTGCCAGAGGAAGTGCTGGAGGCTGGTACAGTCACAACATTTAAAAGGCATCTAGATGGGTATATGAATAGGAAGGGTTTGGAGGGATATGGACCAGGTGCTGGCAGGTGGGACTAGATTGGGTTGGGATATCTGGTCAGCGTTGGACCAAAGGGTCTGTTTCCATGCTGTACATCTCTATGACTCTACGACTTTCAGCTCAAGTGGAACTTCATTGCCACAACAGGCATCATGAGACATAGCTGCAGAAAGAGAAATGAAGAGTCATTAAAGCAATTTAAGCCAAGGTCACAGACTCAGGGATGCTCGATGCCTGAATTAAAGTGACAAATGGGCAGATTAAAATCCTAAACCTTTATTAAGGTCGCAGAAAAGTCAGGAGACCCTTCATGAAAATTAAAATAAAGGCAGGAAAAGTTATTTAAATTACAAGGAATGGTAAACATCCAGGAAAAATAGCAATGAAGAAGTGGGGATCATTATTAGACCTTCAAAGAGTCAGAATCATTGTGAACAAAAATGTTAAAAAGTGAGATTCATCTCTTCATAGAATCCCTGTGGTGTGAAAGCAGGTTATTCAGCCCATCTAATCCACACTGACCCTTCTAAGAGCATCCCACCTGGTCCCATCTTATCCCTGTACCCATCCATATATGCACAATGCCTGGACACCATGGACATTTTAGCATGACTAATCCACCTAAACTGCACATCATTGGATTGTGGGAGGAAACCAGAGCACACCCATGCAGACACGGGGAGAATGTGCAAACTCCACAGAGACAGCAGCCCATGGCTGGAATCAAATCCATGGCCTGGGCATTGTGAGGCAGCAATGCTAACCATTGAGCGACAGTACCATCCACTCTGAAATCATGGGAATCATTTCATAAAACTCTGATTAAAGCAGACATTGTTTATTCAAGTCAGCGGTAGTGGGATTCTTCCATTAAAGCCATTAAGGAAATGAAGATTGTGTATTAAGGCTGTTGCAAATGATAGGATTCATCTAGTGAAGCAATGAAGAAGCTGGAAATACTCAATTTTAGCCATGAAAGACAGGCATTCTTAACTTTAACTGCACAGAAGCAGGAATCCTCCATCCTAGCCACCAACAGTGGGAAATCCCACCAGTACAGCAGCAGAAAGCAACAGCACCACTTTTGGAACAAAATAAAATCCAACACTGCAAACAAAGAAGCTTTACAGGCACAGATAATGTTCAGCCATTCATGATGAGTGCTTTATTTGCGAAGTAACAGGTTGCTTACAGAAAATCTGCTGAAGTTGTACACAGTCAGGGAAAACCAGCAAATTAAATCACTGCCCACTTGATTATTGATGAAGCCAAACAGTTGACAATGGAAGAAAAACCTAAAGTGTTCCTGAAGAAAAGAAATGGCCCGGACTTAGCTTTTTGACAAGAGGTTATTTATGTCAATTGCTATCTTACAAATAACAAGTTAATCACTGCGGTGAGTGTCACTATATTGTCAGAGAGTGAGATGTGGTTGTTGAAACATGATCTACACTCAACAACAGTGCAGCTACATGGTCCAGGATGTATAGAAGTTAAGCATAAAGGAATGTTACATGAAATGATCCAACGTAAGGGATGCCAGATAGTAAAAAAAACCCTGTCCATACTTCCCAATCACAAAATCTCATTCTTGAATATGAATATATGTCCTTTCCTCAATTTTCTTCAAATAGTGGAAGGAGTGAGACATTTAAAGATGAGAAACAACAGATACAAAAGCAACTAGTCATGGAGTAATGGGTTAAGAAGAAGATTGTAAGGAATAGCTATCCTTGGAATAACTGGTCAAGTGACAACTTCATTTCATAGGGCTTCCTAGACTAATGACGGAACTCAATCAGAATACACAATCCACTGAGATTAGTTATGTTGGTATAATTAATTTATTTCATGCTGTCAGCAAGATTGTGATTATACTGGAATGCAAATCATCATTCATAAAAGAACATCAAAGATAGCTAATCCTTTAATAAGCTGTTTGAGCTGTCAATCAAACTGTGAATTGAGAAAACAGCTGCTTCTGGAAAGCAGCCAAGTATCAACAAAAAGCAGCTTCTACTTTAAATAAAAAAAGTTAGTTAATTATTCAACGATTAATAGAAGTTACACAAGCAAAACATTATAAAGTTACAAATGAAAATGCAGATACTGAGATCTAGGATAAGTCAGGATGCACGTGTGAAGAAATCAGCTCCTTTTATCATTGCAAGCCTGGATTCCTTGGAGATGTACTTTCTGTGGTGAAGGTGGTGGGGGGGGGGGGGGGTTGCTGATTCACAATGACACCAGCTGCTTGGATCTGTGTCCGGTGGTCAATTTATTGATAGATTTCAAGGCATGACGTTGGAGTGACTGCATTATCCATTGTAGCAGCACATTATTTTTTGTGAAGTTTATTATACTACTTTCTTGTCATGGTTTGATCCCATGTAAGATAATACCTATTTGGGGTCTATTTAGTTGTTTTTAGACTGTATTACTGCCCTGTCACCGAACATCATGGGAAGTTGTCTTATGGCCATTGGCTGAAAGGTTTCAGACAGTTGATTGACAAGAGAAAATAACCTGCCCGAGAAATATGAGAGAACAATATGTGCTCAGAGCAGAGGGATATTCTCATCAGGGAGTTCTCATTGGGTGTTCCTCAGAGACCTATTACTACAGATGGAAGGTGAACCAGAAGAAGAGGAGGAAGACCTAGGAAACAGTTCCCTATCACCTCGGGTACAGGGCAAGATGTTGCATTCACAACTTTAATGAGACCAACATACTCCCTGAAGTAGCCTTTTGTTCTCTCAAATCAGTGAACCATCCTCAATTGTCATGGCTGTATATTTTCTTGATCTAATTAACTAATGTGTCATATCTAAAGTGCTGTTTCTCAACACACTAAATTACCTATCAGAAAATCATTGTCTGCTTATTTAGGTAGATGAGATTGTAAAACCCCTCAAATCAACATATGGCATATCTGATCAATACCTTTTTTTAATGGTCTGAATTTTCTGCAGAATTTCACGATCCACCTGCTCCATCTGATAATAACATTTCTGGCATTTATCAATTTCTTCTCTTAGCTCAACTAGATGTTCTGGTAGTGGAGAGGTATCATAACTATATCTTTCCATTTATTCCTGTTACTCTGGTTTTGTCGCACCCTTTAATTTCAGTACTGTTATTGCCAACAATATTTAAGAATTCTCTTTCTCCAATCCTTGCATCTCTGTTATTGGGCAAATCAGGTTTAATTCTTATAAAAAATGTTACCTTATGGAGTGGTACAGAACGGAAACAGATCTATCAATCCAACTCATTCATGCCGACCAGATATCCTAAATTAATTTAGTCTCCTATTTGTGGTAATGCAATACTCACCCTAAGATTTTCTCATCCACAATTTGCCAACAGGACATACTGTTGTGAAACCTCCAAACTGTTAAACAGTGAAGTTCTTGGATTTAGGAGAAAGTGAGGACTGCAGACGCTGGAGATCAGAGTCGAGAGTGTGGAGCTGGAAAAGCACATCAGGTCATGCAGCACCCGAGGAACAGGAGAATCAACGTTTCGGGCAGAAGCCCTTCCTTCCTGATGAAGGGCTTATGTCTGAAACATGTTCTTGTATTTAGCCAATGTTTCTAAATGGTCCTTAATAACCCAGGAGGTACTTTGCCTTCATAAGTTTATCCCACATCTTCACAGACTTGTTCTATCAACCAAGAACCATACACGACTCATGCAACATTCCTGGCAGTCACAACTGAGGCATTCCTATCTTCCTGGGTGAGTTTATTCAAAATCCTGGCATGATGTTTCAGTCCTTTCGTCCCCTTCTCAGGCAGACTGTCATCACTTTGGTCGTCTTTTAATTCTGAATCCTAGTCGATATTTTCTCTTGTCAAAATATTCATCATTTTCTTCTTTACGTTCTCCATCTCTAAGTCCAGAGAAGCCAAATCCAAACTATTTACCATTGAAGAACCCCTTTTAAATATTGTGGCTGCATCATTGACTAAACCTCCTCTCCTTCTTGATTTAAGTCCATCCTGTAGCGATGTAGTGCTGTTTTCAACCCACCATTTCAAACCGGGGGCCAATGTCCGGGTGCCCCAATTGTTACAAAAGCTACTCATGCAAATTACTTGCTCTTTTATCACGCCATTCTGGTAATCTCATCCTCATTACATTTAACACCATATGCTGCATATTCTGATACAAATCTTTCCAATGAGGCATTTACAATAAATCATAAATTGCTGTTGGCCCAGGGTATATTAGGGCATTTGCATTAATATCCTTGAGATTAAATGCTTATCTCTTGTATTGGGAACCAGTTCCAGCAAAAGGTTTGTTGACTCTCTGAGTATTATTAATAATTACCATCCTTTCACCATGCAATAATTTCCATACTGCTCACTCATTGATATCCTTCATCACTCTTCATCCCCTGTAACCTGTGAGTGAAGTGAGTCTCCCCAAGTTTCCTTCCTGTAGATCACCTCACTCAGCAACTTTAAAATAAGTAGGACTTAAAAGACCCTCACTTATATCCATCCAGTGAGTAGTTTATTATGAAGTGTTCTCATTCCCAAGACCTTCATTGTTCACTGTATTCACCGGCATTGAGAAGACCGAGGAAGAGATCTCATGGAAACCTATAAAATTCTAACAGGGCTAGACAAGGTAAATGCAGGGAGGATGTTCCCGATGACAAGTGTGTCCAGAACCAGGGTGTCATAGTCTAGGATACGGGGTTGGCCTTTAGAACTGAAGTGAGGAGATATTTCTTCACCCAGAGAGTGATGAGCCTGTGAAGCTCTCAGCCATGGAAAGCAGTTGAGGCCAAAACATTCAAGAAGAAGACAGATATAGTTCTGGTGGCTAAAGAAGTCAGAGGGTTTGGGGTGAAAACTGGAACAGGGTACTGAGTTGGATAATCAGCCATGATCATACTGAAAGCTGGAAGGACCAAATGATTTAATCCTGTTGGTATTTTCTATGTTTCTATGTTCAAATCCAGTGTTTCTCCCCTTTCATTAGAATTAAATGACTGCTAAGTTGATTTATTCAACTGAATTATATCCAAAGTCAGTTATTCCTTTTTCATTCCAAATGGGCACCCACTAGTTACTGTTTTATCTCATTCAGGAGTGCTGGAGAAAATTTACTACTCAATAATGTAAAAATGTTGTCATAGTATCTTTAAAACAGAAATCGAATATTCCGACATTGTTCCAGGCATTCATGCATTTGTCTTGTTTGTTCTTTCTTTTCATTTTCTCAAGATTAACTTGTTAGGTAGTGTGTGACCTTTTCTATTTTAGAAGTACTCTAAATTCAAGTAACAGTTATAGTGCTGGTATTTTTGTGGTGTTTTCTCAATGTCTTACTCCTCAAAAGAAATTTCATTGTTTTCACATCCACAAAAAACATCAGGGCTATGTATGTATTTTATTATTTTCAGAAAATCTCTTTAAATCCAAACTGACCTTAATTTACCTCATTGGCTTCAATTGTTTGCAAATGTCTGATCAGATTCTTGAAGTTGCCAAAAACCTTGTTACATTGCAGTTACCTGTAAACAAAAAAAATATAAAAGCATACTGCTTGAGGCAGTATGGGTTAATCCACTGGCACAAGATCTTAAGCTGCTCGTTGAAATAGTTACTTGCTCTGTTTCTCAGAGAGGCAGAACAAAATATTCGCCAATTCATGCAATTGTGTCAATTTATGATTAAAAACATCCTTGAACAATAGAAAGCCAAACTCTGTTGCAAAGTAAACGTTTACTTAAAAGCAAACCTTTTCTATCTTCTCTTAGGTTAGCTAGACTATTCAAATCTTTCCCATATCTCATTTGTTTTCTCTTCCTTAAAACAATTTGTAAATCTGAGTTCAGGCTGCATATCTGCCAGATATTTTCAAGACGTCTGGGTTTTTGGTTATGTTCTAGGAGATGATCTATAACTTTCAGAGCTTTATTTTTTTCTTCAGTGCAACAGGTCTGCAGCATTTCAGATAAATGTCAATTCTCTCTAATATTTTTATTTTCTATTCCAAACTGATTTTTCTTAAGTTTTCTTCATTGTAACAGCTTGAGGCCCCTGTATCAAACTCAGATTGTTCTTTTTCAAATTCTAAGTAGTAGTACCCAATTCAATTTTCCCTTTGAGAATTTAATCAGGAACAAACTTCTCAAATCTTTAAGCTTTACATGGTGTCTAAACCAAGATCAGTTCAATTCACTCCAAACATTTCCATTTATATAATCCAAACAAGGGAATTCCCACATGTTTGTCAGAATATCCGAGCATCATAAATATGTCTAAGGCTCAATAATTTTAGAGTTCATACCTTGAAAATTCTACCTTGTTCATTACCTTTTCCACAGCTTGTTTTCTTCAAATTTCTGAAATCCAGCAAGATTAACTCCCAAGAAGAATGCTATCCTTTTTGGCCAAATGAAAGGAAGTTGTAAATCTCGACACAATGTGCATTGAATCTACAGTATGAATTTCCATAATATTGAACTGAGACAGGTAAGTTCAAACATACTGACCCTTCTACATTTCTCTACACCCTAAAAACAGCAATGCATGTGTCAAGGGCTTATGCCCGAAACGTCGATTCTCCTGTTCCTTGGATGCTGCCTGACCTGCTGCGCTTTTCCAGCAACACATTTTTAGCTCCATAGATCACTACTGGAAGCCTGCTCACATTTGCATATAATGTCTGCAACACGCACAACCAACAGCAGCATCTTATGGCTACATAGGACACAGAACATTACAACATGATACAGGCCCTTTGGATATCGATTTAGTGCTAACCTGTGAAACCAATCGGAAGCCCATCCAACCCACACTATTCCTTTATTATCCATATGTTTATCCAATGACCATTTAAATGCCCTTAAAGTTGGTGAGTCTAGTACTGTGGCAGGCAGGGTGTTCCATGACCTTACTACTCTCTGAGTAAAGAACCTACCTCTGACATCTGAGCTATATCTATCACCCTTCAATTTAAAGCTATGTCCCCTCGTGCTAGCCATCACCATCTGAGGAAAACGGCTCTCACTGTCCACCCTGTTTAACCCTCTGATCATCTAGTATGTCTCTATTAAATCACCTCTCAACTTTCTTCTCTCTAATGAAAACAGCCTCAAGTACCTCAGCCTTTCCTCATAAGACCATCCCTTCATACCAGGCAACATCCTGGTAAATCTCCTTTGCACCCTTTTCAAAGCTTCCTCATCCTTCCTATAATGCAGTGACCAGAACTGTACACAATACTCCAAGTGCTGCTGGACCAGAGTTTTGTATAGCAGCAGCATGACCTCATGGCTCTGAACCTCAGTCCCTCTCCCAATAAAAACTAGCACGCCGTATGCCTTCTTAACAACCCTATCAACCTGGCTGGCAACCAGGGCTCTACGCACATGGACACCGAGATCTCTTTGCTCATCCACACTACCAAATATCTTGCCATTAGCCCGAGTAATCTGTATTCCTGTTACTCCTTCCAAAGTGAATCACCTCACACTTTTCCGCATTAAATTCCATTTGCCACCTCTCAGCCCAGTTCTGCAGCTTATCTATGTCCCTCTGTAATCTGCAACATCTTTCCGCACTGTCCACAACTCCACTGACCTTAGTGCCATGCGCAAATTTACTAACCTATCCTTCTACGCCCTCATCCAGGTCATTTATAAAAATGACAAACAGCAGTGGTCCTAAAACAGATCCTTGTAGTACACCATGAGTAACTGAACTCCAGGATGAACATTTCCCATCAACCACCATCCTCTGTCTTCTTACAACTAGCCAATTTCTGATCCAAATTGCTAAATCACCCTCAATCCCATGCCTCCATATTTTCTACAATAGCCTACAGTGGGGAACCTTATCAAATGTTTTATTGACATCCATGTACACCACATCAACTGCTTTACTCTCACCCACTCTCATCACCTTCTCAAAGAATTCAATAAGGTTTGTGAGGCATGACTTACCCTACACTAAACTGTGTTACTATCCCTAATCAACTTATTTATTTCTAGATGATTACAAATCCTCTCTCTTAAAATCCTTTCCAACACTTTATCCATTACCAAAGTAAGGCTCACTGGTCTATAATTACCAGGGTTGTCTCTACTCCCCTTCTTGAACAAGGGGCAAACGTTTGCTATCTTCCAGTCTTCTGGCACTATTCCTGTAGACAATGCTGATATAAAGATCAAAGCCAAAGGCTCTGCAATCTTCTCCCTGCCTTCCCAGAGAATTCTAGGATAAATCCCATCTGGCCCAAGAGAGTTATCTATTTTCACACTTCCCAGAATTGCTAACACCTTCTCCTTATGAATCTTAATCTTATCTAATCTAATAGCCTGTATCTCAGTATTGTCTTTTTCCTGTGTGAAATCTGATGAAAAATATTCATTTAGTGCTTTTCCTATTTCCATGGACTCCACATACAACTTGCCACTACTGTCCTAAACTGGGCCTAATCTTACTCCAGTCATTCTTTTATTCCTGACATACCTGTAGAAGGCTTTAGAGTTTTCCTTGATCCTACCTGCCAAAGACTTATCACGTGCCCTCATGACTCCTCATAGCTCTCTCTTTAGGTCCTTCCTGGCTAACTTGTAACTCTCAACTGCCCTAACTGAGCCTTCATGTCTCATCTTTACATGAGCCTCCTTTTTCCCCTTGACAAGAGGTTCAACTTTTTCAGTAAACCCCGCTTCCTTCACTTCCTCCCTGCCTGACAGGTGCATACTTACCAAGTACAAGCAGTACTGTTCCTTGAACAAGCTCCACATTTCAATTGTGCCCATTCCCTGCAGTTTCCTTTCCCATCCTTTGCTTCCTAAATCTTTCCTAATGTCAGCATAATTGCCTTTCCCCGAGCTATAACTATTGCCCTGCAGTATATACCTATCCCTTTCCATCGCTAAAGTAAACGTAACTGAATTGTGGTTACTATCACCAAAGTGCTCACCAGCCTCGAAATCTAATACCTGGCCAGGTTCATTACCCAGCATCAAATCCAATGTAGCCTCGCCCCTTGTTGGCCTGTCTACATACTGTGTCAGGAAACGCTCCTGCACACATTACAAAAAACCGACCTACATAAAGTACTTGCACTATAGTGTTTCCAGTCAGTATTTGGAAAGTTAAAGACCCCATAACAACTACCCTGTTACATTTGCTCCTATCCAGAATAACCTTTGCAATCCTTTCCTCTACATCTTTGGAACTTTTCGTAGTCCAAGAGAAAACTCCCAACAGGGTGACCTCTCCTTTCTTGTTTCTAACCTCAGCCCATACTACCTCAGTAGACGAATCCTTATCAAACATCTTTTCTGCCACCATAATACTGTCCTTGACTAACAATGCCCCCCACCCCCTATGTTTATCACCTTCTCTGTTCTTACTGAAACATCTAAATCCCTGAACTTGCTACAAGCATTCCTGTCCCTGCTTTACCCATGTCTCGGAAATGGCCACAACATTGAAGTCCCAGGTACCAACCCATGCTGCAAATTTACCCACCTTATTGAAGGAGACACACTTCAAACTACCTTCATGCCTGCCGGTACACTCTTGCAACCTTGAAACCTTATTTATGACCGCATTACTCTCAACCTCCTATAGACTGGAACCACAATTCAGATTCCCATCCCCTTGCTGAATTATTTTAAAACCCTCCCAAAGACCATTACCAATTTTCCCCCGAGGAACTTGGTACCCCTCTTGTTCAGGTGTAGACCATCCCATTTGTCGAGGTCCCATCTACCCCAGAATGAGCCCCAATTATCCAGGTATCTGAATCCCTCTGTCCTGCACCATCTCTGTAGCCATGTGTTTTAGATTAGATTCCCTACAGTGTGGAAACAGGCTCTTTGGCTCAACCAGTCCACACCGACCCTCCGAAGAGTAACCCACCCAGACCCATTCCCTCTGACTAATGTACCTAGAAGAAAGAAAGTTGGGACAATTAAAATATGGACCTTATCAAAAATTATTCTTGGATCAATTTACTACAATTATGTGTGGAGATGTTTCACACTTGTTAACCATTCACCAGTTTTGAAACATACAGGGTCAGACCACATGAGGCTGATGCACCTCTACTTGGAACTTATACCAGGTTATAGTCCAACAGGTTTATTTGGAAGCAATAGCTGGTCCTTCATCAGGTAGCTTTGGAAGATGATCGTATATCACAGAATTTATAGCAAAAAAATTACAGTGTCATGCAACTGAAATTGCATTGTCATTTCAGTTGCATGACACTGTGATCTTTTGCTGTAAATTCTGTATCTTATGATCCTCTTCCAAAGTTACCTGATGAAGGAGCAGCGCTACGAAAGCTAGTGTTTCCAAATAAACCTGTTGGACTTTAACCTGGTGTTGTGTGATTTTTAACTCTGTACACCCCAGTCCAATGCCAGCACCTCTACATTACTGGCAAACACAAAAAGAACAGGATGGTTCCACAAAATATACACAAACACATACAAATGAGGCGACAAGACCCACTCAGAAGTATTTTTTCCTCTCTTATGTTTTCAACAGCGTTTGAGTTGACTGTGGTGCTTCGCATTTCACTGCAATACCAGTCCCCTTCAGGAACCCACCTTTGCTTAAGAGGTTATTTTCCTGCCATGTACCTTGTGTCTAACTCATCCACAGTATGTTCTGCTGTTTATTTTTACCTTCAAAACCTTTGGTTTGCCAAACTGTGAGTTCAAAGCTGAAAATGTGTTGCTGGAAAAGCGCAGCAGGTCAGGCAGCATCCAGGGAACAGGAGAATCGACGTTTCGGGCATAAGCCCTTCTTCAGGAAACTGTGAGTTCACCTGTCTTGTTCCAATGGTTCTGGCCCTGATAACAATGGTGTACAACAACTTGGGTACTGTTCCATCAAATATGGTACACCTGTATTAAGATATTAAGCAGTTGCAAATGTCGACAATAACACTAGTTGTTTAGTTGTCTTGTGCTCTATTAAATGTTAATCCACTACCCAGTTATAACAACTGCCTCAGATGGTCAATCGGTTAACAGATTGTGTCTGTGATTTTAAACAGATTGTAAATACATGTCTTCAGATTGGCTCACCAAACTGCTCTGCCCAATGCAGCAATAAGTTGTTTCATCAGGGCTACTTTATATATCTCTCTTGCAATGGTTGTGAACTACAGAAGCTAGTATATGATTTGGAGAAAGTGAGAACTGCGGATGCTGGAGATCAGAGTCAAAAAGTGATGTGCTCGAAAAGCACAATTGGTCAGGCAGTGTCCAAGGAGCAGGAGAGTCACCGTTTTGAGCATAATGGAATGGGGTGGGGGCCCAAGGGGGTTGAGAGATAAATGGGAGGGGAGTGGTGTGGGAGGCAAGTCTGCTAGGAATGTGATAGATAGCTGAAGGTGGTGGGGTGGTGGTGATAGGTTGGAGTGGAGGGTGGAGCGGATAGGTGGGAAGGAAGATGGACATGTAGGACAGTTCAAGAGGGTGGTGCTGAGTTGTAGGATTGGATCTGGGATAAGGTGGGGGGAGGGGAGTAGAGGAAACTGGTGAAATCGACATTGATGCCATGTCCCAAGGCAGAAGATGAGGCATTCTTCTTTCTGGCGTCGGGTGGCTAGGATTTGGCAGTGGAGGAGCCCCAGGACTTACATGATCTTGGCACAATGGGAGGGGAATTGAAGTGATTGGGCACAGGGCAGTGGGGTTGTTTAGTGCGTGTGTCCCAGAGATGTTCTCTGAAACGTTCCGCAAATAGGCGTCCTGCCTCCCCAGTGTAGGTCCTAAAGGTCCTAAATCCCATCTAGTGTGTTCATTGCTCTCAATGTGGGCTCTTCTACACTGGGGAGACAGGACGCATACTATGCCCAATAATTTCAATTCCCTCCCATTGTGCCAAAATCATGCAAGCCCTGGGCTGGATTTGGGACCTTTCGGCGCAGCCATTTTGGTGCGAGCAATTTGGCGTGGCCTGTTTGGCGCAGCCTATTTTGCCGCAGACCCATTTAGGCGCAGAACTATTTTGGCGCAGATATACGATAGTCATCAACAAAAATCAACATAATAGTAGAATTATTAAATGGGTAGTTTCCAGTAGTTTGTAGGTATTATTAAAACAAAATCAGTAGTATTCTTAAAAGAAAAGTTTACCGTAGTTTCAGGCTATTAAGGGATTGCCATACGTCTTTCCTGTAATTTGTGTATCAACTGCATTTAGCCTGTGATTAGTCCACTCCTAACTGAGGTCCCTCAAAATTTCTAAAAAAAAAAGAAAATATAACCCATTAAAATGCCATCAACAATTTTGTCAAAACGTGGAAAGGAAAAGTGCTCATACGACGACTATATATACGTATTTGATAGATATGCTGCTGATAAGATAACAAAGTTTTGGAGATGTGAGAGGAAGGACATTTGTAAAGCTCGAATTCACTTTATAAATGGTGACCTCATGAAACAAATTAATGAACATTCGCATGCAGCTTCGGCATCTAAGGTGGAAAGAGATACTGTCATTTTATCTGTGGAAAGATAAAAATACGAGCTGCTGAAACTGTAGAGGGAATTTTACAAGTGATTAGCGAGTGCCTAGAAAATTTGTCGGAAGTTGCCAAGGAACGATGCCTACCAACAGAACGCTGAAGAAAATGGTTCGTAGGGCAAGGAAAGAAATTGTTGCTTACTCAGTAAATCCAAGAAATTTAGAAGAACTTGTAATTCCAGATAGCTTTAAAACATATTCTGTTAATGAATATAATGAAGAACAATTTTTGCTAGCCTACAGCGGTAGCACCACCAGCAGAATTCTTATATTTGGAAGAAAAAGGAATACCGGGTTTCTGAAACAATCAAAAAAGTTATATGTTGTTCAAAATTTCCCCACCTCTATTTTCACAAGCTGTATATTTGAATTTAAATTTATAATATTTTCAACTTTGAAAGTCTCGCTGAATTGTCCCTAACAGTGTATTATCAATTCCCATCTTGCTTTCATTAATGCTTTTATCGAAGCCTGAAAAGGAATAAATATGAGCTGTGCCGAAATAGTCATGTGCCTAAATGGGTCTGCGGCAAAATGGACTGCGCCAAACAGGCCGCGCCAAATTGGTCGCGCCAAAATGGCTGTGCCGAATGGTCCCACTCTGCAGTAGATGAACTGTTTGGATGTGCAAGAAAATGTCTGCGAAATGTAGAAGGATCGTTTGGGGCCTTGGATGGAGGTGAGGTATGGGTGCAAGTTTTACACCTGTTGTGGTGGCAAGGGAAGGTGCCAGGTGGGTTGGTGGGGGTTGTGGACCTAACGAGAGAATCGGAGAGGGAATGGTCTTTGTGGAATGCTGAAAGGGGGTGGGGAGGGAAATATATCTCTGATGTTGGGGTCTGACTGTGGGCAGCAGAAATGGCGGAGGATGATGCATCCAGTGCATCTCCTCCACTTCCCGCACCTCCTCCCTTGAACCCACCCCTCCAACCACAGCAAGGACAGAATTCCCCCTGGTCCTCACCTTCCAACCCACCAATCTCTGGATCCATTGCATCATCCTCTGCCATTTCTACGAATATCCTTCTCTACAGTCAGGTGCCACCACCAGAGACCAACATCAAACTGAAAATGTGACTAACTGATTTAACATTGAAGTTATAATCTTTTAGCCATCATTCTGAGACCTAAAATCCACCTCCTGCCCAATTCACAACTTAATGTTCACAGACTTGTTTTGACCACGTACACAATTTATCAGGATGCTTTTAGATTCCATTAAAATGGCATGGATGTTTGCATAACAAAACATTAAAATTAGGCAGAGGTCAGCTGAATATGCAAGGGGGAGGAAATGCCTTTCCCAGTTGTAGAAGCTTCATTCAATATTGCGAATTATGCAGGAATGTCCTATTTTCCATTTCCAGATGTTTAGACCTGCTGGGCACACAGCGTCAAGCTGAAATGGGCACTGAGGGATTGTAAAAAAAAATTTGAAATGCAATTTTACAGGAGCAGTAACTTACCAGCAACTCTTAACTATTGAGTACATGCCAACTTAACTCACTGATAACATTTTTGTGTCCAAGTCGGATGATAATAACTTGACGTCTTACTGTAGGATTTGAAAACGTTATAGAATTTGACACCGACCATATTCTAACCCAAAATGGAAATATGCATCAGTCATTGACCAAGCTTTAAGATGATATGCAGCTAAAATCTGCAAAGGCTATGGAGGATGCAACTTCTCACCAAGGGAAGCTCCTTACTACTTTAGATGGTTTGGCAAATGAAATCAGAGAAACATCCATTGAGGGGTTCAAGATTGCAGATCACTCGAATCTGAAGTGCCAACACAACAGCTCAGCTCTGGTATGCTGACACATTGCCAGGAAAATAGTCAATTGTGTGAATCAACATTGGGCACTGTTGACATGTTCAGTGAGGGTCTCCTGTGTTTCCTTAATGGGAACAAGAGGAGGTTGGGGAACCGTGGACCTTTTTAAACATTCCTGATAAAGAGCTTATGCTCGAAACGTTCTATTCCTCGGATGCTGCCTGACCAGCTGTGCTTTTCCAGCACCAAACTTTTTGACTCTGACACTTCAGTGCGGTGCTGAGTACCACGTTCCTAAATGCTATCAGGTATCAGCTGAAAACCCTGTTCAAGCAGATGGAAAAGATCTCATAGAACAGCTCAAAGAAGAAAAGGAACTGTATCCTGATTAAGATTTGTCTCATGGGCAACACTGAAAAGGAGCAGGGTTAACAGGCCCAGGCTGTGGGAAGAAAAGAATTTCATTGACAACGAAACCCTTTGGGGCATCTTGGGGTTGTGAGAAGCAGTGAAAAAATGCAATCTTTATTTATTTTTTGGGCCATTTTTCTCCAGTTTCACAACTGTTTGATTGTTAATTGTGACGATTCATTTTCTCCCCTCTCCACTCACTGGATCTTTGCAGCTGAAATGTTTCTCAATGGGAATTCCCACACCACAACCTACCTGGAGGAGCAGCTGAAGAACATTACTTTCCTTCCTTGACTTTCTCCAAATCTTGCTGCTCTCTGGTGGTGCCCTCTTCACTGCTTTCTTAATGTTCTTTTTGGCAATTTGTCCTCAACGTGCCATCTTTTCCTCAAGGAGAAAGTGAGGTCTGCAGATGCTGGAGATCAGAGCTGAAAATGTGGTGCTGGAAAAGCGCAGCAGGTCAGGCAGCATCCAGGGAACAGGAGAATCGACGTTTCGGGCATAAGCCCTTCTTCAGGAATGAGGAAAGTTTGTCCAGCAGGCTAAGATAAAAGGTAGGGAGGAGGGACTTCGGGGAGGGGCTCTTTTCCTCAACTATGGTGACAGTCAACTTTATCGTCTTGTTTTCTCAGGAGAGAAATCCTCACCACCTCACTGCATAGTAATTTGTCCAAGTTGATTTTTCTCTAGACTGCAGATATGGTACCATAACAATTCATCAGAGATGTTTTTTATTATTAACAGAATATAACTCAAATCATTGTAACACACTTAACTTTAACAAATGGAGTTTTGGCCAGCAACAAGTTGCTGACTGGTCTGTGAAATGATGCCCAATTATTGATGACAAAAACCTTCTGCTTGCTAAAAATGGTGTGATTGTGTGTGTGAATGCTTTGGAGAAGCAATCAGGTGACCACAAGGGCAGGACCTGAGTCTTTCCTCTACAGGGAAAAGAAAACACATTAAGCCTGAAGTAAACCAGTCTTTTTATTTCCCCTGGCAGTGACTGAAAGCTGTGGCTTTTAAGACCATAAGACCATAAGACATAGGAGTGGAAGTAAGGCCATTCGGCCCATCGAGTCCATTTTAGATAATGACTTATAGACTTTATAAGTATGAACCAACCACCCACCTTCTGAAGCAAGTGAAAGTATCTGGAGAGGGAGAATTACGGAACTGCATGACCTGAGAATCCAAAAAGACCATCTCAGTGAACACTGTGAACAGGAACCATTTGAACTGCCTTCTCACTTTTTTCCTTTTGCACATCACAGCCATGATTTTTTTTCCTGTCTATGGCAGTCTGCATGTGTACATAAGGGGCAGAAAGTTAAAAGGGGATTAGGATTTTAACTAGTAGAATTATATGTCGATGATTCATAATTGTTTATCTGTAACCAGAATCTATTTATTTGTAGTAAATAGTCATTCTTGTCAAGTACAAAAACCTGGGCATAAGAGACAGGTATATTGGGGAATTTTGTGCAGATTTATCAAGTCTTGAACTTTTGTGATGACTCCAGTAACAGTGAGGCTTGATTCCCAATTTTCTACCACAGAGAAGCATAATGGTGGAAAAAAATAACTGTAGACTGGGAACAAAATTCTAGAGATCAAAAGGCCAGATCACAAGGATGAGTTAAATTGTTTCTCATTTAAAAACAATGACATACTGTTGTCTGTAAAGCAACAGTCTTTTTTTCAGTTTGGTTATTGACCCAGTGGACCTCGAGCTACTCTGATGGGAATCCTTTCTTTTGAGATTTCATGGTTTTTCAGTCTTGTCACTTCCAAGGAGAGAGAAAGGGACAGAGATATGTGTTCAGTTTGCAGGCCCTAGATGACTCTGGCAGTCCTGAGCTTACGATTTGGTAACAAATTGAAGCTCAACCAATCAAAGGGCTGTCATCATGCAGTTTTTCCTTCCACTCAATCCACTCTTGTCACTCTGTCTCAAACTTTCACAGTGCTTCAAAATCAACATTGTCTTGCACTGTTAATGGTGTGCATCTCTTGATTTTTCCAACGTGCAAAAACTCCTGGATTTAGCGAGTTTTGATAAGATTTGTTGGATGTAGGTTTGCTCACTGAGCTTGAAGGTTCATTTCCAGATGTTTTGTCACCCTACTAGGTAACATCTTCAGTGGGCCTCAGGCGAAGCACTGCTGAAGATGTTACCTAGTAGGATGACGAAATGTCTGGAAATGAACCTTCAAGCTCAGTGAGCAAGCCTACATCCAAAACTCTCCTGGTTTCTCCTAGAGTGTGAGTACCTAACTCTATTAATGGGATGCTAAATACCTAGATATTAAAGGCAGTAAGGCAAAAAAAGGTGTTAGGAATTACTTAGCTAATTGTATTAAAGATTATATACATGGCCAAAAGGATGGGGAAAGTATATTTGAATGGAGAAGCAAAATCATGTGAAGCAATTAAGGAGCACATTCCAAAGTACTTTGGTTCCAATAATTGCTTCAATAAACAGCTTGCTGTCTGTAAAACAGAGAGCATGTGCGGTCAAATAGAGAGGTACAGGACATGATGTGGCATGAATCTTCATGGATGGGACATGGGGAAATGTGTGAGGGTTAAGGGTTGGAAACCAGTTGCTGATGTGATTGCTGTTGTTTTTAAGAACTGGGATAAAGTCCCCAAGCACTGAGTGAAGCCTTTTAACCAACTTGTCCCTGGGGTTACCTCTGTATGGTTTCCAGGTGCTGGGCTCGAATCCAGGAAGTTTCCTGTCTCTGCTCACCCAATCTATCATAACTTGAAAATCAAACCAAGAAGTATGCATTTCTTTGTCATGTTATTATTTTATCAAAGGTGCAATAAAATCTACCGTGACAGTGTGACAAATGAACCCTGAGTTTAAATGAGACCCAAAGCGACGTGTTTAAAAAGGCTTTATAGCATATAAAGCTAAAAGTAATAGGCCCTTTAACTGGGTCAGAAAATAAATGCTTAAAACCTTGTCCAGAGCTACAGGCAAATGGTCAAATATTGGGAAGGAAGGTTGTGTCAGAGGAACAGGGTCACACAGAGTCTCAATCAAGGTTTTCTTGCAGGTTAATTAATATAAAGTTTAATCTTAGGGAGAATTCCCATATCTCATCATCTTAACATTTCAATCTAAAATTGAGCTTTGCTGGGAATTGTTGAGTAGATTGAAGAAATAAAAAAATGGCTTTGAAACTTAACTGCTCATATCAAACAGTTCATTCAAAATTTGTTGATGACTGATTTAAAAAAAAATCAGTAAACACAATTTCAAAAGCACTTGCAACTCTAACTATTTTTTGGCAAAAATATTCACTATCTTCCAAAGCTTCCTACAAGGTATGTTTCGAACCTTCAAAGGGCAAGCAATGGCTCATTTGAGAAATGTAATCTGCTTTGTTCCAGAAACCAGGAGACTCCAGTTCTTTTTCCAGTTTTAATCAACATATAATAGTAAAAATTGCCAAATTCTGATTCTCGAAAGCTGTTGGTGCTTTCTTGTAGTCACTGTTACAGGGTCATGCTTTTATTTGCCCTGTTGCCATGAAACTATTGGCTGGGGTCCTGGCCTGATTCAAAACCCTTTGAGTTACAAGACTCCATGACAACTACTTCAGATGAAGATTACTCTCTGTCCTGTGGCAAATCAGTTTCAAACTTGGGACTACAGCTTCGGTGGATGGATACCGTACTGGTCGGTTCTGCTCTGACACTATGTTTACAACGCCAAACTGCCTACAGAAATATTTCCAATTTTTTCCTATTATGAAGTACTTGTATGTGAAAGGAAACATTATTAGTGCGCAGGAAGTTTTTAAAAATATTGATGGTGGAATGGGTATAAGTGAAATTGTGTGTAACTGTGTGTGTGAGGTTGTGTGTGTGTGTGTGATAGTGTGTGTGTGTACAATTTCCTGTAATGGTGCTGCAACATTGGCCTCATTCCTGAGAGTCTGTGGGCCACGACTGAAGTAGCCTTGTAATTATCAGTGAACTGTGACATCTTATATACTTTACAATTTCTTTAACTATTTCTCATACCTTTCTTGCTTCATCTTTTCTTCAGAAATTCACTGTTTCCCCAGCTCTACAAATTGAGAGGTTAGAAGGCAGTGTTGATGTTGTTAGTCATTAAGCAGTCAAGCAGCAATAGCAACCAGAGAAATAACCTGCTATTTTTAGAATTGCATGAATTAAATACATTCATGGAAACATGGAATGAGCAAGACAGAAGGAGGCCAATTGACTCCTGTATCTGTGCCAGGGTCTTTAATAGAGCTATACAATTAATCCTATCCTATGTCTTTGTCCTCATAGACCTGTACATTACTATGCTCAAGTATTTTTCCAATTCTCTTCTGTATGTTACTGTTGAAAATACTTCCCTCACCCTTCCAGGCAGTACATTCCAGACTCCAATGACTCAGTGAATAAAGAAAGGTTTCCTTAATTTTCCCCTTTTTCTTAACAATTACCAAATACCTTCAATCTGCATCCCTTGGTTTCAGACACTCGTAGCATTGCAGGCCATGAAAATGAAGAGAAATTATTCAAATCATAAATGACTTTGAACCTTTATGAAACCTCATCTTTACTTTCTCTGTGGAGATCAACTTCAGCTTTTCAAGTCTCTCCAAATGATTCAAGTTTCTCATCCATGGCAACATTCTAATACATCTCTTCTGTGTCTCTTCTCAGGCCCTGACAACCTTCCTAAAGGGTGGTATCCAGAATTGAGTATATTATAGTGGTTGAGACCTTGTCAGTATATTATAAACATTTAGCATAACTTCCTTGCTTTAGTACAGTTTTCTACTGATAAAGACAAGATCTTTTCAATCGTTTCCTCAACCCTGCCTGTTACATTCAATGATTTATGTATACATACCCATCGGTCTCTTCCTGTTCCAGACGGGGAAATTGTCACCAGTTTTTGGGCAGGTACTAGGAGTTCCTTGTGGACAAGATGGCGTGGATGGGCAATTCCTCTTCCCCCCACCACCACCACCAGGTGGTGTGTATGACACCGACCTAGTCCAGGATTGCCAGCTGGAGCCACCATCTTCTCTCCAATATATGATACTCTATCTCATGCTCTATCACTGTTCCTATTGCCTGCAACATTTTCCCCACTCACTCACTGTCACCCCCCTCCCACAATCTCTGACAATAACCCTGCATGTCCTTTGTGCTGCCTACTCACTTGCTTGGGACATCTCCTTTTCTTTGGCTGGTGGGGGCATCCATAATGGTGGATTACTAACAAAACTGTACTACCAGTATAACATGGAAACTTTGGTTGTGAACTGTAGAATTGGATACGGTCACTGACTTCCTTGTGGAGGAATGACAATGACCTCCTTGTTTGAGGGAATGACATCACTGTAATTAAGGAGTTCCTTTAATAAAATTGTGTAATTTATCTGACATTCCCTGCAGATCCATGTTTCGGGTAAAAAACCTTCATCATGATGAAGGGCTTTTACCCGAAACGTCAGTTTTCCTGCTCCTTGGATGGTGCCTGACCTGCTGTGCTTTTCCATAGTCTCGACTATAACCTCCAGCGTCTGCAGTCCTCACTTTCGCCCAGTTGACTTATTCCCCACAGATCGTCTGCTTATTGATCTCACATGGAGAACATTGTCACTGGAGGCATTGTGGCCTTTAATCTGAAAGTGTGGCAGGTGGAGACAATGACAAGGCCTTGTCAGGAAGAACAGCAACATTCATGGAGCTGAAGATCCAGCCAGGAGCTGGAGGAGAATGACGAAACTCCACATTCCACAGAGTTTGCTCCCATTTTCTTCAACTGTCTGAAAGACTGTGCAGGCACCAAATAAGGATATCTTTTGCGACCATATCTGTACAGTGTCAACTGATGGAACAAGACCTGTATTCTGAAGTACTGGCTGGCCATCATATCCCGGTGGACGGTGAAGTCACAGTTGCCCTGAATGTTTATGCTAGTGGCTCATTTCAAGGAAAAAGTGGGGATCTGTGCAACATCTCCCAATTCTCAAACCATAAGTGGGGTGTTACTGTTCTCTCTCACTCACTCACTCTCACTGTATCTGAATGCTCACATCATCTTTACCATCCTTGCCTTGTGCTCTTTGCTCCTTCAACTGGAGCCACCAGGCTTTCATTACTTCTGAGTTGCTTTCCATTTAGTGCAGGCACGATGCCATGATGCCACAGCTCTCCCTATCCTTCCCCCATGATGAGGAGAATCTAGCAGCTTGGGGAGTGGGATTCTTCTCCATCACTGACACCCCCCATGCACAGAATGCTGTCAATTGCACTCATGTTGTTTTGACAGTATCTTATCATCAACCTGCAGAGTTTGTCAATGCTAAATATTCCTACTTCATCAGTGTTTAAATCACACGTGATTATTGCTGCTAAATTATCACAGAATCATAGAATTGATTATTGCTGCTAAATTATCACAGAATCATAGAATCTCTACAGTGTGGAAACAGGCCATTCGGCCCAACAAGTCCACACCGACCCTCCAAAGAGTATCGCACCCAGACCCATTCCCCCTACCCTATTACTGTACGTTTCCCCTGAATAATGGACTTAACCTACACATCCCCTGAACATTATGGGCAATTTAGCATGGCCAATTCACCTAACCTGCACACCTTTGGACTGTGGGAGGAAAGCAGAGCACCCGGAGGAATCCCACACAGACACAGGCAGAATGTACAAAGTTCACACAGAGAGTCGCCCGAGGCTGGAATTGAACCCAGGTCCCTGGCGCTTGAGGCAGCAGTGTTATACACTGAGCCAAGGTGCCACCATTCTGAAGTTCTGGGCCTGAATTCTTGGCGCCTCTCTGGACTCTTACATACAAGAGAACTCAGAGGTTCCTGTCTCTTTCCAAGTTCCAAAGTTCAAGCAGGGATGGTTACTGAGGATCAAGGGTCACCCCCACCATGGCTTCTGATTTCTCAGAGTGACACCAAATGAAGATACAATGCTGTGCATATTTCCACCAGGGCCATAGTGAAAAAGACCATGGGTCTCCTTAAGATGAAGTTTTCAATGACTGGACCAAGGCAGAGCATTTGTAATGTAGCACAGAAAGAGGTTTCCACATATTGTGGGATTCTGGAACACAACTAGAACAGAGAAAGGGAGGAAAAATAACAATTTTCTGAGGATGAAGACAAGACCATGGGCCAGGGCAATGATGCTAAAGGTTATCCCAGAGAGCATGACAGAGAAACGCTTCAATAAGCCTAGGAAATGAGAGAGCACATATCTGAAATCCCCTGGCACAACTAATGAGTCTGAGAGTCAGAGTATCAAACTGCATTGTTTTGTGGACTAGGCCAGACCTCTCAAAACATTTTTAAGCAGGTAGCCCAGATTGTAACTTTGCTATTTGTTTAGCGAGGTTTATGGTGGATATTCCCGGAGTAAATCAGCTGGTTCGACTGCCAAGTTTTAAACAAACAAAATTGATTTACAAAATTACGGAAGGAAACACAAAGACCAGAAAACAGAATACTGGATAACCAAACCAGACTTAATGATGCTGTTCCGAACATACCTGTAACAGTCCCAATACACACATCCCTTAGCATAAACAGTAAACAATGGCACAGGTAGCGTATAGTTCAAAATCATAAGGGCAGAAGGACAGAGAGAAGGCTTCCAGTTTCCTCTGTGACTCTTACTCAACTCCCTCCCAAACTGAACTGAACTGAACAGCGAGAGAGCTGGCCACACCCCCTTGACTATCCCAGTTTTTCCAAAAACCTTTCAAGTTTTAGGTCGGAAGCACTATCTTTTAGGATGAACAACCAGGCCCCAATGAACCATTCAAACTTCAGACATGATGGACCCAGGCCAATTACCTCCTCTCTGAAAAAAAACTCAAGGGCAATGTAAACCTGTAGCAGAACCAATATTGTGCCAATTGCAACAGGCCCTTTAGCCCATCATGTCTGTACCCATGAACAAACAGTAAATTATACTAATCCACTTTATTTTTTTTCATTTGACATTAGTCTCCAAGACAGCAAGGATTTCTTGTATAAATCTGGCCCATGCTAACTTACGAAAGTTCACCAGAAACAGCTTTCCACTTCTTGCTCTTATGCACTTAAAAAATGCTCAACCTGAGTTTGAAGAAAGGAGATTGGTTTATGATTTAAAATAGGATGGTATGATACTTCACTGTGGGCTCATTTCTTATTGGAGAAACTGGAGGCCAGGCCAAGACCAGCTAGCACATGAAGACAATGATGTCCCAAGCTAGACAGGCACCAGTCACGTTTTACTTAGAAAACAGCTCATCAGATTTTTAAACACCTCCCACAAAATAGTTAGGCAGGTAAGGTTCTGCAAGCAGCCCCTCCATATAGCAAAGGACTTGTAAATCTTTCTTTTGCAGCATTAGATCTTTAGTATTCCTGAATAAGTACCTCATTATCCATTGTGTTTGACATCTTCAGGTGATCCCATTTCAAAGTATCTAACATCCTACAGGCCGTTTTGGGGAAAGCAGCAGTCAGTGAGACAGTGCACAGGCCTTGCATGGGACTTAAAACATCTGTTAGGATATCGTATCGGAGTGCTGTGTGCTGAAGTCTGTCATGGTAACCAGCAGATTATGAGGAATCTTGATAAATATTCCTTTGACCTTTGTGTCATTAGTGTTGCTTCAACCTTTCTGAGTGGATAGAGACTGCCAAGTTGCCCTGAACTGTTTGAGCATCCTTCAGGACAGTACTGAATCAGTGAAAGTAAGCACTTCATCTGGCAGACCATAGAGCTATTGAGGCAGAATGGATACAAGTGCTGCCCAATTAGACACTTCACCACCTCGAATGACAATGCCTTCCTTTGAAAAGCTGGTAGACAGAGTGAACCATACCCTGTGGAGATGTGTAGAGTCATCACAGATTCCGTACACTCACTCACAAAGTGGAGTAACGTGTATAGCCTGGAGCTCAGCAAAATCTCAGTCCATTTTGTTTCAACTCAGTTGTGTCCACATTAAAGTGTAATGCCTCGGTCACAGTCACAATGTCACTCGGTCACAGTCACAATGTCACAGCTCAAGGATGCCCAGTGTCTGATGTGATGAGCAGTCAAAGAGTGTGTGTGAAAGATGAACGAAGCTCGACCATTATAACTTCTTCCATCCTCAGGATGATAAAAGAGGTTACTCACTTCTCAGAGGGGTATGACTTAACCAGGTTAACAACAGAAGATATTCTAAGAGTGCAAGTGAACATTTTGCAAACGTGAGGGCTGGTTAACAATGATGTACCATCCATGCTATCTTAGTGCTCTCTGTCAATCTTGCCCTTCCTTTCCCTCACACTACATCTAAGTGCTGTCCAAACATCTGCAGCTTGAGTGGAGGGAGCCTGCTCTGCGGTTGGCTCTATAGGTATGGATAACCTGGGCACTTGTCCCTTGTTGCCTTAGTATCTAGAGAGCTCAGGCCTCTGTGAGGCTCATGCCCCTGTGAGGCTCATGCCCCTGTGATGATACTATGGCTTTAAGAGGTGTATTTTGTCCTGAATTTTGTATGAAGAAAGGTTGAGCTAGAGGTGATGATTAGTCTATTCAAGGCCAAGAAAGTACACAGCTTATGAGGTTTTTTCTAAAGCTGGAACAATAGAAGCAGCCTGAATGGGTGGGGTCAAGCATCACCTTGTCAAATGCTTTCTGGAAATCTTGATATACCACATCTACTGGATCCCCATGATCTACCTTGCTGATTATATCCTCAAAGAACTCCAGCAAGTTTGTCAAGCACAATTTGCCCTTCATGAAACCGTGCTGACATTGGTGAATTGAGCCTTGCTTTTCTGAGTGTTCAGTCTTCTTCTCATTAGTGATTGACTCCAGCAACTTCCCCAGCACAGAGGTCAAAACTACTGGTTTGTAGTTTCCCACTTTTTGTCTATCTGCTTTTTCGAATAAGGGTGTCACATAAACATGTTCTCAATCCACTGATACCTTTCCAGAATCTAGAGAATTTTGGAATATCATAACTAATGCATCCACTATCTCTGCTGCCACCTTCTTCAATACCCGAGGATTCAGTCCATTAGGTTCCGGGGACATATCTGTCTTTAATTCTATCAGTTTACTTTATAACTTCTCCCTAGTTATAGTAATTCCACCAAGTTCCTGTGTCATAACTGCAGTTTTTGGGAAGAAATTATGATCTTCCATTGCAAAAAGAGACAAGATATTGGTTTATTGCCTCTACCATTTCCAAGTTTCCCATTATTACCTTGACATTGTGGTACAATACTATTGTTGGTGTGATATGGTCTAAGTGTTCCCTCTATGGTAGCCATTGTAACAAATAGAACAAAGAACTTCCTTGTTGAGATGGATGTTTTAAAGTTTATGAACAATACCAACAGTTCCCACTGCTGTAAAACCTCATACATGTACATAGTCTGTACACGGTGCTTATGGGTATTACAGTTACATTTCATGATGGTTTCACTACACGTGGTCACACACTGTACTGACTCCATTGCACTCTGCTGTGACCACTGAAACAAAGTAAGGACTTTTATAATGGAACAGCATGTCTTGGTGTCATATAATGATAGAAAGATGTAATACCTTTCTGGGATCTGGGTATGAATACAATAGAGGCCAATAGGCCCATTAAGTCTATAATGGCTCTCTGTGGAGTCAGTCCTGTTCTCTCTTTGTATCCACTTAATCCTGGATGATTATTTCCATCAAGAGGCCACCAATTTTCTTTTGAAGTATTTCATCATCAGTGCTTCCATTACCATCAAGTTCCAGGTATTTACCACTTATTGCAAAAAAAAGTTCCAAAGTTTGGGATATAAGAAAGAAACCCATCAAACCTTTGTAGAATTTATGAGAAAAACATAAATCTGTGTTCAGTGGGTTTGACCTCTGAAGTTAAAGAGAAAAATTGAGAACTTAAGGGGAACATGAGTTAAGAAAAAAAAAATTACTTTTATTTTTGAGAACTTGATAATGGAAGAATTCTGAAATGGTATTCGGGTAATCCTTAAGATTTATTGAGATCAGCATCAAATATCAAAGATCCAAGTAACAGCAGTTCTGGTGGGTATGTCACATGTAGGGACATATTCAATAAAAATCAACAAGGAAGTTGGAGGTAAAGAAGATCTGTGGCTGGAAAGATTTTACAGATCAAAGAGAGTGACACCAAAATAATACAAGAGGAAGGCTAGAATTTATAAATGATAGAAAGGAAGTAAAAAATTTCCATTCTAATAAGATTGGCCCAACTAAAGCAAACTGCAAAAATTAAATCAGTGATCCATTGCAGTAATAGAAAAACCTAAGGAACCCTCAGAAAATGTGCATTAGGAAAGGAAATGGTTCGTTAAATAATAAAAATCTTTCAGATGAAGTTTGTTTCCACAGAACCTATTGGGAAGGGGAGAAGGTACTGGTCAGTCAAAACACTTCACCCGAGTCAAGAGAGATAGACTGGGGTGGAGAGGGGGGGAGGGAAGGTGATGGTTGTCCTGAACGTTTTAGTTAAGAGTGAGAGGTATTTCTTTACTTTTCTGATCAAGGAGGAAATCAAGAAAGGCATTGGGAGAGACATTGTCACAAAGCTAGTCCTTTTTTTTCTAAAAGCTGTTCCTTGGCTCAAGGAGACTCTGTCCTTGAGAGGTATTTCTTTACTTTTCTGATCAAGGAGGAAATCAAGAAATGGGAGAGACATTGTCACAAAGCTAGTCCTTTTTTTTCTAAAAGCTGTTCCTTGGCTCAAGGAGACTCTGTCCTTGATTGTTTTCAGAGGGGTAATAAACCAGGCTGGGCTCCAATCAGTTTGGTTTGGTACAGAGATGGAAAGGATTTTGAGAGGCCTTTGTTTAAACAGGTGAGACTTCAGGCCAAAGTGGTCATTGTTTTAGAAGTGACCTGTAGAATGAAAGGGGAGTGGTCAGCTCTCTAGCTGAGCAGTTTCGTTCAGTCCAGAACTGGTTGGGAGTTCAACAGTGAACTGTGTAGAAACTCTCTCTGTCCTTCTAACTTCAACCTGTAATCATGTCTTCCCTTTATACTGGTTTTTAAAGGGGTTTGCTTATTGGGACTGTTGTGTATATTCGGAGCAGCATTCTTAAGTCTAGTTTGGATAAACTGAGTTCTGTAGAGGTTCTTTATTCTGTTCTTCGTGTTTCATTGTATAATTTTTTGAATACATTTTTTGTCTGTTTTAAACCTAGTAGTCAACCTTACTAACTTACTCTGGGTAATTTTCACTGTACACTTATTGAAACATATTACAAAGTTATGGTCTGGGCTGCTGGCTTAAGAAGGTTTTGAGTGGTCTGGCCTAGTCCATAACAACATGAAGTAAGAAGGAAAATAAGTCGTTTATTTTTGACTTTGTGAGTGTTGTCAAGGAGTCGGGAAAACTAAAAGTGTAGTTAATGTCAGTGTGCTAAACCTCCAAAAACAGAAAGCTGCAGAAGTGGAATTGAAAGATTTCACGTGAAGAAATAAGTAAGCCATATTGACAATTTGTTTAAGGTTCTTGTGAAGAGACACTAAGTAAAAAAGCTAGCATTGGCTGATTTCAGAAGTTGGCATGTGCCTAGGCATTTTACTAAATTGAGTTAAAAACAAGGTTAAAAATGGACAGAGGATAAGCAGTGCCAGAAATCAGAATTTCCCTGTCGAAAAATCCAAGTGTTTATACAGTGGTCATAACTTAAAATCTTTGAGAAATGGACAGGTATCAGCCTAATATTTATGTTTCTTTTTTTCAAGAATGAAATGATCTCCAAACCTGTGTGATAAATTGGTAATCGACTGAAGTAGAAGCCCCAGTGGGTCAGATTGTGTACTGTTTACTGATGGTTTGGCTTTATTTTGATATTCTCTAGATTTGTATCTGGAACTTTGACCCTGTGAACCAAAAATATATTTCCCAAGGGCTTCATTACCCTTCATTTCATATGACTGATGACCTGATCTGACAAACATGTCATCTCATTAGACATTTCCAGTTACGTGTGTTAAATGAGGCACAGTCCATGTGAACTGTGGGAATTTTAAAAATGTAATTGCTTAAAATGTTGTTTTCTTACAATTAATTTGTAACTAGTGATACTTTTTTTGAGTGCAAAGATTTGGTTGTAAGTAGGCAGCTGATAAATCTCTTTCATCCTTACATTAAACATGTGTCTGGCCGGCAATAAGAATAAAAATGCATCCTTATGCAATGCTTGTTTTTGACAACATGAGTTTGTTCAAGGTCCTCTCTATAAATCAGATTCTAACCCCCATTTTCTGTTCCAATAAGACACGTACATGCAGTTTTGTAAAATTGGCCCACTTATTGTTGCAGTATTCACATTTATTTGCATACTTGATCAGGATTTGGGAGAGCAACACAACAGTTCCATTCTAACAGCATCACAGCCCTGCTCTGTAAAGATGTGTTGGGCACAAACTTCTTGAAGTGTAGGTGGTATTCTCAGCTGGTAAGAGAAACCTGCACTGCCCATTTGAGGGAAGGCCGTTCAAACCACAAATCAGGCATTGGTGAGGTCAACAGTAACCCTTTGCCCTGATTAAGACCCCAGCATGGGGAGGCTTGCCAAGCAAAGGCTATTGGTCAATGACAGGCTGACAGCTCATTCCCCTCCAAATACACCACCTTGAGGAGCAGTAGATTCAGCCCTTTTCTAACAATACCATTCTGCATTCTGTCATGTTGCAACATCTGCACCCTGTAGAAATATTTCTCAATTCTGTAGTACTATAACTCCACTTTGCAATAATACACTGCCTTCATTCTATAATTAGACCACAATTCCTCTCTAATATTGCCACACTTTCACAACTGTGGCTAAGTGACCATTGTCCCAAAATTAGACATTCTAAATTAACCCACAGCTGGAGAATTTGGGCCTGACAGAAAATTGGCCAAAATAAATTAAACATCAACAGCAGCTATCACCTACAGTGGACAGTGGAAAGCAAGATCGTAGCGATAATAAAGGTTCCAGGAGAAACAGTTACACACAGCTGAGGTTTGTATATTGGAGAAGGGTCAATCAGACATATTGGCATCTTGACTGCCTGAGTATATGAAGGATGTTGGCGCAACCCCATTGGATGATTTAAACCCAGCTCATTACCCTATTATACATTCATAGAGTCACAGAGATGTACAGCATGGAAACAGACCCTTCGGTCCAACACGTCCATGCTGAACAGATATCCAAAATTAATCTAGTCCCACTTGCCAGCACTTGGCATATTCCTCTAAACTCTTCCTATTCATACACCCATCCAGATATCTTTTAAATGCCGTAATTGTATCAGCCTCCATCACTTCCTCTGGAAGCTCATTCCATACACTGCATCACCCTCTGCGTGAAAATGTTTCCCCTTAGGTCCCTTTTAAATCTTTCCCCTCTCACCCTAAACCTTTGTCCTCTAGTTTTGGACTCCCTCATTCCAGGAAACTAGCTTGTCTATTTACCCTATCAATGCCCCTCATGATTTTATCAACCTCTATAAGGTAACCCCTCAGGCTCCGACACTCCAGTGAAACAGCCCCAGCCTATTCAGTCTCTGCTCTCACTCAAACCCTCCAACCCTGGCCATAGAATGTTCTCGAAAGGGGGGGTGGGGTAAGAACACACATGGATGCTACCCCTGAGTGAAGGCTCAATCTGGCCTAGCACAGGGTTCTGACCACCTGAAGATAGGGAGAGAGTGAGAGAGAGAGAGAAAAGAAAAGATGCATCCCGACCTGTGAGACCTACCTTTGTGGGACAGAATCTCAGAGAGGGAGGAGATTCCAAATGCCAAGCTCAAACATGTAGACCATTGTGGGTAATAGCCTTTCTCAGATGGACAGCGCTAGATCGAGAGTAAATATACCTGAGATGGAAGGTCTCAGTTATGAAGAGAGACTGGACAGGCTGCATTTGTTTTCATTGTCGCAAAGGAGACTAAGAGGGAATCTGATTGATGTGTACAAAATTATAAGAGGTATAGACAGAGTAAATTGGTAGAATCTCTTCCCCATAGCAGACATGTCTTAGACCAGAGGGTGTAAATTTAAGGTGAGGAGCAAGTAGTTTAGAGGAGATTTGAGGAAGAAATGTTTCACTCAGAGGATGTTGCAAATATAAAATGTGCTGCCTGAGACGGTGGTGGAGGCAAATACTCTCACAACTTTTAAGAAGCATTAGGATGAGTATGTAAAATGTCAGGGCATAGTAGTCTTCATTTGTTGTTTGTTAGTCAGCATTGACATGGTGGGGATGAAGGGCCTGCATCTAGACTGCATGTTGACTATTTCCACAGCCTACACAAGCAGGAATGTAGAAAAGTCTACAAGGCAGCCTATAGTCAATAGAGTGGAGATGTTCAGCACAGACTTGATACTGAGTTATTCACAGAGCCTGAAGCCCATTATCCCTGACATGGAAATAGAGGTCAACTCCACAGAAACACTTGGACATCGAATCATGATGCACTGCCTGATGGTTGATGTCCCAGTTTCCATTGCAGCACTAACACAGGCCATTCAAAATCTGGCAGCGTAAGTTCAGCCTAAAATCCAGACATGCTCAGCTTGAGACTGCCATGGCCGTGGATGCTAATATGTAAGGTTCTTGTAGTATATCACTGTAGCCCAGCAATCTATGCTCTGACAGATTACTGAGATTGATGAGGCACTACCCTGGGCGAATGGCAGAGGTTCTGTGGAGGACAAAACTCAGGATGACAGCATTTGCCCTCCCACCGCTGTCACTCCACCTTGCTCTTGCAATCTAGACCACTGCCACTCATGTTGAGGCGATACGACCCCAATAAAGTGGGTTGGGGCCACAACTGCTCATGGATGTTTTCCAAGGATATCTGTAGATACCCCCAGTGGAAACCAGCAACATCCACCTGTTATATTGTAGCCACTACAGTAGCATTGCATGGGGGCACTGGGACAGGCAAAAATGCATTGAAGTGAACAATTTTAGAAAATGGCTGATGTGCTTCAGACAGGCATTATAAAAATATGTGTGAACTGAAGACACATAAGGAGATATTAGGTCAGATGATGAAAACCTATTTGGTGCCTCAAACCTGCTCCACCATTTAACATGATCATGGTTAATTTGATTGTGACCTTAACTCAACTTTTCTCTCTGACCACATACCAACACCATAGCTTTTGACTCTCTTGCCAATCAAAAATCGGTGTAATTCAGCCTCACAATAAGCAATGACCCTCCCTCCATGACTTTCTAGGATTGGGAATTCCACAGAGTAGCATTTCCCTGTCAGAAAACAAAGCGTTCTCCATATTTTTTGACAGTGTCCCCTAATTCTAGTCTTTAGTCACTAGTTATACTACAGCTAGAATGCTGTGCAGTTCTGCTCAATACATCACAGGAAGTAGGTTTTAAGAAGAGTCTGAAAGGAGGGAAGCAAGTTGGTGGTTCATCAGCATGGGGGGCATATTCCAGAGCTTACCACTGAGGCAACTAAAGACAAATCAGCAATAAAGGAGCAACTAAATTCAGGGATACACTCGACCAGATTGAGATGAGTGCAGAAATTTCAGAGGCTTGTGGAACTGGACTGGAGTCCTATGTTCAGTCATTCTTTTTTTTAGCTAATGTTAACAGTCAAGGTGATGATTGCGGAGAATAATGAGACATTTAAGCAGCTCATTGCACCGCCATAGCTATTAATTAGCTATGAAAAATGTGTGTTGAGAACCATTTCTTTCCTCTCAGTAGTTTTGCCTAATGTTTTGCTTCAGAAAGCTGATATTAATGAGTAAATAATCTTGTTTTACCATTATTGGGATTAATCTTGTTTACAAAGGCGTAAGGATGGTTACCCTTCCATAAAATAAAGTGCAGTTACTCAATGTGAATCGTCTTTTCTAAATGTCCATGATTATTTCTGTCAAATCTTAGTTTTTAAGGATGTTCACTTTCTATAATGAATAATTAAAGAGAATTAAGCTCAGTATTTATAGAGCCATTGTTGACTGAGCTTCACGGGAGAAAAGGTAGATCCCGGAGTGAAAGGGACTGTAACAAAAGGGAAAGAGAAAACCTATTAGCTTGGATAAGACAATTAGGGATGTTTGGAAGATTGTGTGATTTTAGTAGAAAATTCTGGAAGACTTCCTTTATTAGCAGAGGCAAAGAGCCTTTAAGGGAGACTATGACAGAACTGCTTATGAACATATGAGCAGGAGTGGGCTATTTGGTGCCTCAAACCTGCTCCACCATTTAACACGATCATGGTTAATTTGATTGTGACCTTAACTCAACTTTTCTCCCTGACCACATCCCAACCCCATACCTTTTGACTCTCTTGCCAATCAAAAATCGCTGTAATCCAGCCTCACAATAAGCAATGACCCTCCCTCCGTGACTTTCTAGAATTGGGAATTTCACAGAATAGCATTTCCCTTTCAGAATACAAAGCATTCTCCTTATTTTTTGACAGTGTTCCCTAATTCTAGTCTTTAGTCACTAGTTGTACTACAGCTAAAGTGCTGTGCAGTTCTGCTCAGTACATCACAGGAAGGATTGGACATCAGTGCAGACATTACAGAGGAGCTTGCTCAAATTGCTGCCTGGAATGGCAAATTGTAGCTATGAGGCAATATTAGATAGTCTAGAGATGTTTCCTTTGGTATAGAGAAGACTGAGGGGATTTCAATTGAGATGCATAAAGTTATGATGGGAACTAGATAAAGGAATAGGCATAACCTAATTCCCTTGGCATAGAGGCCAATAACTAGGAGAAATATGTTAAAGTGAGTTAGTATAAGGATTGGAGGAGTTTCAGGCATTAATCTACCATCCAGAGGGTGGTGCAGTCTCTTCAACTCACTGCCTGAAAAGATGTTTGAGACAAAGACCTTCACCACATGCAGGGGGAGCAGAGATTGAAAGGTGACTACAAGAAGCCAACATTTATCTTGGTAAAGCCAGTATGATGGTTTCTGACACCAGCCTGGAATGCATGCTTGAAGACCTCCCAGGATGTTATGAATCAGAACTACTCTCCTTTGAAGGTTATGCATGATTGAGCTTGAAAAACATACCTGGAGGTTAGTAAAATAGTCTACCCATATCATGTAATGTGATCTTCACCAGAGAAAGCCAGATGTGGCCATTAAACACTGTACAAGAACGGTGCAGTGGTATTGAGTATTGCATATTTTATATATTTTATTGTTTCAGAGGAAAGCAGGGATGATACTGGTTTCTAATCTGCAGGAAGTTTATTTCCAGATGCTGTAGAGTGTGTCCACATCATCCTTCCCACTCAATCTCCAGTAGTTTGTGTGTTGTCTGTTCACTCTGAGTCCACACACACATTTATTGATTCAAGATCAGTCAACGTATATTAGTTGCCAGATTCACATAATCAAGCACACAACAACGAGAACCTTCGAGTGTTACAACATCAGTTCTCGCTTTCTCCACACAGTAACATTTCAGAGATTAAAATTAAGTGGAAAAGCAAGATTCAAAACTGAATCCTGTGCTCTGTGCTCCAATGCACCATGTGAAAATGGAATGTACTGATCAAATAAACATTGCAGTGATGAGATTCAAGATCAAAACTGGAACATGCTTCAAATCAGTCCAGTTGAGCAGTATCAGGTTCACCTCAGGTCAGGTGGAGATGAAGTAAAACAACATAAAGTAGAGCAGTGAGATTAACATCAGTACGACTTCCAGTACTTGGTGTTTAGTTTGATCCATATCTTTAGAAAATATTCTCTAGTAGCAAAAATTACTGAAGCCAGAATCCCTGCAATCTCTAAAAGGTAAATTCCATCAACTTAACCCTTCCATTGGTCGGGCAGTCCCCAATTTGGACATTCTTTAAACACGTTGATGCCATTGTCCATGTGGATAGACTATGGTTCACCAGCATCTAGGCAGGGTTCTTGGTGGAGGAAGGCCCGGGATAATGGATCAAATTTCCTCCAGATAGCATGTTTCACAACGATTGAAGATATGCACAACTTTTGTCAAGAAGAAACGTCTTTACACAGTGAGCATGCTTTGTGATTTCAGTCAGTCTGAGTGTTGGTCTTCTTTCAATATGTTTTGATCCATTCTTTCAGATTAAAAATATTGTGAATTAAAATATTTTGAGGAAGTCACCCTATAACAATGATTAAGACAATAATAATTCTGGTATTTTATGCATTTCTTTTCTCCATTAATGCTTTTCCTGTAAGAGGCGTATCTATTCACAACATATTATGTCAGTATGGATGATGTGTTCTCAATGAGTGTGGAGCTCCATTGTAATCATAACTATGAATCGCCTGCATAAGCTGACAACACAATAACGCTTTACACTGACTGACAATTGTTTATCCATAGCTCCTCATGAACCTCAAACAGCTTTAAGAAATGTTTGCAGTAATGCCAAATTCAGCCTCATCTGTCACTTAGAAGAAATCCAATACTGTGAGCTCTGGTGGATGAGGACAGTCATTCTGAACTTATAAAACATAAACCTTGTGTCAGTTTGGCATAAGGAGAACTGGTTTTGCTGGTCAAAGAATGAGCTACTTTATGAGCAGAGGAATATTTTGCTCCTGAATAAACTATAGCTACAAATTTGGACCTGTAGCATCAATGGCGATGATTCACTGGAAACCTTTTGTGTTAAAGAAAAATGGCAGAATCACTATGACCAATATTAATGCAGTCCTCCATTATGTCTCTGTTGTGAAAGTTGACAGCATGGATTTGCTGTGTTTGGCCTGGAAATGTGTATGTGTGTGGACAGATAGTGAGTCCAGTCACTGTCTGATTCTGAGTTGACAACTGAACTGAGATTTGGAGCTCACTATTTCAACTGATACCTTCTCATAACCACTCAGGGTCCAACTGCAAGGCAGACCTCTTCCTTCTGCACTCGTCAGCTTACTACACCAGTACTGCCAGATATCACTGTCCGATCTGCTGGTGAGGTCCATGTTACCATGTACTTCTTGGTGCAGAGACGGGGGGGGGGGGGGGGGGGGGGGGCATTCTGTTGTTGAGGTTGTGAGAAGTTCTTGATGGTAGAAGGGTGTGATGCTGGACATTTGGAAGGAGGTTTTGTGCTTTCCAAAAGTCTCTCACTTTTGCAGTTCCATGGGGCTGCAGCATCTTGGGAGGTGGAACATAGGCAGCAGAGAAGGTACATTATTTGCAAAGGAAAGAGGGTGATGGCTCTAAGCAAAAGGTCTTATTCCATCAAAGGCTTTCTGACAGCACTACTCTTGCAGGCAGGAATGGCACATTAAGTGACTACTTTTCACAGAGGAGGTGGTCACAGAACTGACCCATTCCATACAACCAGATTTAAATCATAAACGAGAGAGGATAAGACCACCCATGGTTGTCAAGGTGAGAGTTGCCCTCTATTTCCATGATGGAGATTCTTCCACACTGGGGAGGTGACCACTGCTGCATCCAGGAGATTACGAACATTGTATATCAGCGAGGGGAACTCTTTTCTCTAAACATTAGAGAAGCAAAAGAAGTGGGTCTGTGGTTTTGCCAGGATAACAGTCTTCTTTAAGATGCAGGATACCAGTGACTGCAGGTGTGTGGCATAGTGAAACCTATGGGGTATATCATTTGCTTCATGTACAATTGATGTGCTGCCAAGCCCACTCTCCTGGCAGAGGTCATGACATTTTCACCCTTTGCCTGTCCACTGTTCCAGCTATTTTTGAACCAAATTATCAGCCAGAGGGTGGCTGTTGGTCAACAAAGGCAATTTGGCCCATTTTCTATTCATATCCCCATCCAGCTGCCTTTTAAATGCTACAATTGTACCAGCTTCCCCCACTTCCTCTGGCAGTTCCACACACGCAGCATCCTCTGCATGAAAAAATTGCCCCAATGTCCCTTTCAAATCTTTCCCCCTCATCCTAAACCAATGTCCCCTAGTTTCCACTATACCCTAGGGAAAAATCCTGGTCTATTCACCCTATCCATGGCCCTCATGATTTTATAAACTTCTATAATTATTCTCTGTTTTTAAGCGTCTACTGGTTCTAATACTGTTATCAAAAACAACTCAACTCTGGCTGTAGATTTCTGACACGATATACAATGGCTACTGAGCTAAAGATTTTTTTTCAAAAAACATCTTTCACCAAAGTTGCACAGTGGCAGCAGTGTGCGCTATTTGAAAACTGCACTGTGTTAACTCTCCAATGCTCCTTTGACAACACCTTTAGCAAACAAATTGCTATAACCAACCTGAGATTCCTCTCCTGGACTTCTATTTCCAGCTCCAAAAACAGCTCATTGCTTACCTTCATTGGTCAGAACATTGAGTTTAAAAGTTGGGATGAAAAGTTGTGACTGTACAGTGCATTGGTGAGGCCATGTTTGGAATTCTGCATACAATTCTGGTTGCCCTTCTATAGGAGAGATGGCAGAAAATGTTTACAAGGATGTTGTCAGGACTGGAGGGCTTGAGTTATTGGGAGAGGTTGGATAGGCTGGGGCTATTTTCCCTGGAGCATCAGAGGATGATGGGTGACCTTAGAGAGCTGTATAAAATCATGAGGGATATGGTTAGGTTGAATAGCAAAGGTTTTTTTTCTGAGAGTGGGTGAGTCCAAAACTAGAGGGTATAGGTTTAAGGTGAGAGGGTAAAGATTTAAAAAGGACCTGAGGGGTAAGTTTTTCATGCAGAAGATGGTGCGTGTATGGAATGAGTTGCCAGAGGAAGTGGTGAAGGCTGATACAATTACAACATTTAAAAGACATCTGGATGGGTACATAAATAAAGGGATATGAGCAAAATGCTAGCAAATGGGACAGGTTAGTGCAGACAAGGTGGACCAATGTTTCTATACTATATGACTCTATGATTCTATATGCCTGGTCCCATGAGAACAACACGTTAAAGCAATAGCAAGGTTAAAATGACAGGCTGATTATCAGTAAGGTTTATCAATCCTGAACAACAGCAGAAAAACAATGAAAGTTGAAATGACTCCACAGAGATCAATATCCTGTCATCAAGTCACCCTTTATTTACACGTGCAAAGTCCTTACACTGATATTGCTCTCCCCGAGCCAGCTCTCAGAGTGAACAGAACCTCTGACACTTCTGTTTATATCTGTCAGACAGGGCTCCCTGACTGGACCAGATTAACAGCCCCAGTAAGAGAACTTATATTCCACCTGGCTGACCTCATTATAATCACTACAAAAATAAGTGCACATATGGCTTGATCCCTCTATGTTGACTTCAACTGAGAATAAGACTATACTATACCATTTTGTGTCACACTATACCTTTTGTATCAGCCTATTTCATAGGATTTCACAATCATGAATATCATGTGACATGGTGTGATGCGTACGTCATTCACCAAACTTTACCCGGGGAGAGTTATTTGTTTAAAATTCTAGTTGCTTTGTGGTTCAAATTGTCCTAATATCTCTTACACTTGGACAGCTTTCACCAAGAATGTCTTTTGGAAAGCAAAATGAGATTACGACAGATATGTTCAAACAAATATTGCTTTACCAGCATTTTGAATGTCATCTCTGTACAAAGACTTAGGCAAATTAAACAGTGTGGCATTTCAAATCAGCTCTCAGAATAATTGTTGTTTTGTGGCTATTGAAGAAATAGTGTAAAACCTGTTGGCAACATGAAAGTCTGGTAATCAGCTTCATCTATTGGTTACTCTTCTAGAACTGTAGCACCAGAAATATGCTCCTGGGATACTGCCTGATCTGCTGTGCTTTTCCAGCACCACTCTAAGCTTGACTCTGATCTCCAGCATCTGCAGTCCTCACTTTCGCACCTAAGGTTTTGCATGAAGATTCCCAAGAACTCAGGGTTTGCCAATTTTGCGTTCAACTAACTTGTCTTTGTCGATTTTATGAAGTCCATCACTTGGCATTACAAAATTTAAACTTTGCACCCTCCTTACACACACACACACACACACACAATTAGAAACTTTTGTAAATAATATCCTCTCAAGTCATGAAGTGAAGCTGTCAGAGATGCTTCTTACACAGCCACTAATCAAGACTCGTGTTTGGAAAAGCCGACAACCTCATTTCACCATCAATGAAACTATAAACATCAGACAGATGTGAAAGAACGACCTGTTGTAAAATTCCTTTTCACTACAGCAATAACAAAACTGAACATACTGGATGATAGGTTGACAAGTCAAAAGCCCGTTGAATCAGCTGTGTCTAAAGATTTGGTGAAATAATATCTTACATTTATTATTGGGTGTCAGGAAACATGATATCCCAGATCATTAGAGATAATTAAGATATTGAAAGTAGCACTGTCAGGTGCTGGTTATACTTGTAAAGGGATAGATGACAGTGAATGTGTAAAAGTACATGACTCTCTCTAAGGGCAACTGAAGCATCAAGTGAAAGTTACAAGAAGCAGAGGGACAGGAAGACAACATAATTGATGAATTATATGAAAGGGGATTGCCTGTAGCACAGTCATTAATCAGTCTGCTGTAGTTGACCATATTGTTACACTTCGGAATGACCAAACAGTGCAGCTCAAATGAACACAATATATAACTGCTCATAGTTAAAAATGGAAGAGACTAACTACAGTAACAGGGAAGGTGGTGATGAAATGGTAAAGTTTCTAGGCTATCAACCAAGAGTCCCAATGCTGTGGAGACATACATTCAAATCCCATCATGGCTGTTGGTGGAATTTCGATTCAATTAATACATTGAGAATTAAAGCTCGTAAGTGCCCATGAAACCATATGATTGTCACGAGGAAAGGTGATGGCAAGGTGATAATGTTGCTAAAGTTGTAATTCAGAACCCGACTAATGTTCCGGTGATATGGGTTAGAATTCCACCATATTAGATAGTGAAATTTGTAGTTAATAAAAATTTGACCTAATGATGACCACAACCACAACCAGTTGTCCTGCAAATCAATTGATCTACTAATGTCCTGGACTGGCTATGTATCACTACAGGCTCACAGGACATAATGTGCTTGTCTTCACTGTCCTCCAAAAATGTCTTCGCTTACCATTCAGTCAAGTGAACCTAGCAAATGACTAACACATGCAGTGATGCCTGCACCACATGTCAAAAATGAAACTCAAAGCATATACTACTAAATGAATATGATAATGAGATAGTGATGCACATCCTGATGTAATAGTGATATCGACACTCAATGTACTAGCAACTATAAGGATGGAATAGTCTGTAGTAGTGGGAGATGTACTTATAGGAAACAGTATTATATGCAGAAATGCACATCAAACACTGTGTGGGAATTTACCGGAGTCAGAAAACAATTTCATTTAGGGAAGGACAAAATAGCTCTCAGCCAAAATCTATCAAAAGAAACAAGATAGCTAAATATGCATTGTGAAAAGAGGAATCCTAAAAAAAATTCTTGTGCATTAATCAAGCTGCAAAAAAAAAATAAACAGGATAAGTATTGCTGGAGAAAAAGGTCCCAGACCTGATGGGTTCCATCCAAGGGTATTAAAGGAAGGAACTAGAGAGATAAGGGCTAAACTGATAATAACCTTTCAGGACTTACTAGATTCTGGAAAAGTCCAAGAGGATTGGAAAACTGCCAATGTAACACATCTATTTAAAAAGGGAGAAAGGAAAAAAGATGGTAAGTTGAGGCTAGTTAGCTTAACATCTGTAATTGGGAAAATGTTAAGGGTCTATTATAAACGATGTAATAACAGGGCATTTAGAAATGCATAATATAATTGAATAGAGTCAACATGGCTTCATGAAGAGGATATCATGCCTGACAAATGTATTTGAATTTGAGGAGGCATGTATTTGAGGAGGTAACGAGCAGTATAGATAAAAGGGAACCAGCAGATATCATAGATCTAAATTTCCAAAACAGCTTTGATAAGGTACTGCACATGAGGCAACTTAATAAGAGAACCCATGGTGTTGAGGGTAGTGCATTAGCATGGATAGAAGATTAGCTGACTAACAGAAGACAAAGAGTTGGGATCAGGACAGGCATTGTCAGGAGGACAACTGTAGCTACTGGAGTGCCACAGGGGTCAGTGCTGGGGCCTCAGTCATTTCCAAATTATATCAATGATTTGAATGAGGGAAATGAATGTACTTTTACCAAGCTTATAGATGACACAAAAATAAATGGGAAGTCAAGTGGTGAGGATGACACAAAGGATCTACGGAGAAATATCGAGATGTTCAGCAACTGGGCAAAAACTTACCTGATTGAATATAATGTGGAAAAATAAAAAGGTTATGCACTTTAGCAGGAATGACAGAGGAGCTGTAACCAATAGCCTGGAGTCTGTCTCAGTTTGAAACTTCACACCCCACATTACTGACAATGTCTCTCTTGCCATGATCACATAACATTGCTGTTTCGGTTAATGCTATTGAAGTGAAGTTGACTGACTTTCTTCCGCCATCATCCTGTACTTAAGAGAGTACTGCTCCTAAAGTAGTTTGGCATGCATCTGTGGCCACCGCTGTGGGCAACAGGATTGTAGTAAATTTCCTGACCTAGTCGACCATACCCACAGAACTACGGACCCTGTGGACACTCATTTGTTATAGAAGGCTGCTTAAGGCTTTTGCTTTTCAAGGGTTTATCATTATCCTTTGCTGTTAGACGATACGTTCCAAGAATCAAAATTGTATTCTTGCAAATTTGCACATTTTGTTCAATGTGAAATCTGCATGGTGTAATGTTAACATTTCACAAACTCTATGACATGCTCCTGTAGTTCTGTGATTGGCATCCATATGATGAATTACTGCCTTTTTTCCAATCTAGATTGTGTGATAATGTGACCTGAAATACCTCTGGAGCTAACAATATTGCTGAAGTCATGGTGGCTCAATGGTTAGCACTGCTGCTTCACAGTGGTAGGGACCTGGGTTCAATTCCCACCTCGGGCGACTGTCTGTGTGGAGTTTGCACATTCTGTCTGTGTCTGCATGGGTTTTGTACCGGTGGTCCGGTTTCCGTCCAAAGATGTGCACATCAGGTGAACCAGCCGTGCTAAATTGCCTCATAGTGTTAGGTGTATTAGTCAGAGGGGAATGGGTCTGGGTGGGTTGCTCTTTGGAGGGTTTGTTGGGCTGGAGGGTTTGTTGGCCTGTTTCCAAACTGTGGGAATCTAATCTTTGAAAAAAAAAAGCAGAATCCTTGAATCTACTACTGGGGCAACTTGCCAAAAAAAACCCTTTTATTATCTAGCATAGTGAAAAGCATACTGTTGAGAAGCTCTGCCAGATTGTAATCCACTGAAGATTTTGGTTATACATTTGTCTAGGCTACTTTATTTAATTGCATCAAGTCTACACATAACCTGAACCCACCATTAGGCTTGAGAACTTTTACAAGTTCTGAACACTACTTTATCGGTTCTGTGATAGGAGACATTAATCCACTATGTAGCAGTTTGTTAAATTATAACCTTCTTTAGTATTACCGTGTTCCCCTTCTGGTAGTGTATAGACAAACTGGCTCAGCATCGCAAGGCAACATAATGTTATAGTCTTTCTTGAACTTACCTGATCCCTGAAAGACTAGTGAGGATTCTCTCAAAAACGTGTCCCATTGTCTTGTTTGTCTACTCAATCCAGAAGACTGAGCTGAACATATTAATATCTACTCAATCAAGATGTTCTTTGAATCTTCAAGGTGTAGAGGGTCTTATTCATCTCTTGCCGTTTGTGACTAACTGTAGGTGAGATTTTAAGTTACAATTGATCTTGTTATCCTTGTGATGTAGTGACCAGAACTGTACTCAATATTCAAACTGCTGTAGAATTTATATTTTATATATATTTACTATAACCTACTAACAGGAGGTGTACGTTTCACAAATATGTTCATCATTAATAATTGGTGAGCATAGGTCATTGGTGCAAAAGCCAAGGCTAAAACATCTACTCCAACTTCAGTTAGAAGTACCAAGTAGATGATCCATTTCGGCCTCTTCCTAATGTCCCCAGCATCACAGATGCCAGTCTTCAGCCAATTCAATTTATGCCTCATGATAGAGACAACTGAGAACATTGGATACTGCAAAAGCCAAGGGTTTGGACAACATTCCAACAACTGACAATTTATGCCCCTTAACAATCTACACCAGTAGGTTAGCGATACCGATAAAGCTACAACACTGACATCGACACGACAATGTGGAAAGTTAACCAATGTGTGTACACAAAGCAGAATAGTTCCAGTCTGCTCAATATCACCTATCAGTCTATTCTCACTCACCATTGATACGGTACTTGCAAAGAAATAATCTGCTCACTGATGCTCAGTCTAGATACCATCAGGGCCACTCAATTCCTGACCTCATAGCAACCCTTGGCCCAAACATGGACAAAAGAACTTGACTCCAAAGGTGAGAGTGACTGCCCAGAACATGTGGCAGCATTTGACTGAGTGAGAAGAAATCAGACCAAACTGGAATCAATGAAATCAATGAAAATCCGAGTGAAAATCTCTGCTGGTTGGAGTCATACCTGGCGCATTGTGATTGCATTACTCTTGTACAAGAGTAATGCAGTGACCAGAATTGTGTTCAATACTCTAAAAGTTGTAAAACTTGTATGTAGACCTATTTTAACATACTAACAAGAGATGAATCATTATAGGACAATGGTGTAGTTGTTGGAGGTCAATCATCTCAGCTCCAGGACATCTCTGCTGGAGTTCCTCAAGGTACTATCCCTAGGCTTAAGCATTTTTATTTTCTTCATCAATGACTGGCTGTCCATCATAAAGTCAAAAGTGAGCATGTTCTCTGATGATTACACAATTGTCAGCACCAATTGCAACTTCTCAGATACTGACGTTATCCAAATCCATATGTAGCAACCTCTGGACAACATCCAGGCTTGGGCTGATAAGTGTCAAGTAACATTCACATCACACAAGTGTGAGGCAATGACTATCACTAGCAAGAGAGATTCTAACCGTTGTTCACCTGATGTTCAATGATATTACTATCACTGAATGTCCCGCTATCAACATTCTGGTGATTACCATTGACCAGAAACTCAACTGTAATAACTCTATAAATGCAGTGTGTACACAGCATGTCAGAAGCTCAGAATTCTGTATGAATAACTCACCTCCTGAATCCCCAAAGCCTGTTCTCCATATGCAGGCAGAAGTTAGGAGTGTGATGGAATACTCCTCATTTATCTCCAGTAATGCAGCTCTAACAATGATCAAGACATTTGACGTCACCCAGGACAAAGCAGCCCATTTGATTGGCACCACATCCATCACGTTCAGCATTCCTTGACCACAGATGCACAATGATAGTAGTGTGTACCATTCACAAGGTGAATCGGCAATGGCTTCCCAAGGCTCCTCTGACAGCACCTTCCAAAGTTGCAACATCTAGCACCTAGAAAGACAAAGGCGGCAGATGCATGGGAAACCCTCCATGTAAGTTCTCTTCCAAGCCACTCGCTATCCTAATTTGGACATACATCGGTGTTCCTTTAGTGTCACTTGATCTAAATCCTGTAACCTATTATTAACAGCACTATCACTGTCCCTGCTCACCAACAACTGCTGCAGTTCATGAAGGCAGCTCACCACTACCATCCCCAGGGCACAGAGGTGTGGGCAATATATATTGTTCCATACAGCGATGATCACGTGAATGAATTAAAAAAAAGACCTCCTCCCTTTTATCTTCTAGGCCTTGCCTAATAGATGAAATTTCAGAAAGCTTCATCACTGCTTTAACCAGTTGTCTTGCTGTCCTGTGCATGGCAAGATCATTCTATTCTTCTGCCCTTCTCAGAACACTACAATTGTTGCATATTCTTTTGCTTGCCTTCCCTAAATGCAGAACATCACAATTATCTGGAATGAATTCCATTTACCTCATTTCCACTCAGCTATTTTGCCTGGTGAGATCCTCCTGGGGTTTACAGCTTTCTTTTCACTATCAACCATGTGGCTAATTTTGTATCATCTGAAAATTTGTAGTCAAACCCGTTATAGAACATAGAACATTACAATGCCTTACAGTTCCATTGGCTCTCGATGTTGTGCTGACCTGTGAAACTAATCTGAAATCCATGTAACCTACACTATTCCATTTTCATCCATATGTCTATCCAATGCCCTTAAAGTTGGTGAGTCTACTACTGTTGCAGGCAGTGCATTCCATGGCCCTGCTACTTCCTGAGTAAAGAAACTACCTCTGACATTGTCCTAGATCTGTCACCCCTCAATTTAAAGCTATGTCCCCTTGTGCTAGCCATCACCATCTGAGGAAAAAAGCTCTCACTGTCCACCATTTTTAACCCTCTGGTTATCTTGTATGTCTCAATTAAGTCACCTCTCAACCTTCTTCTCTGTAACAAAAACAGCCTCAAGTACCTCTGTCTTTCCTCATAAGACTTTCCTTCCATACTAGGCAACATCCTAGTGAATCTCCTCTGAACCTTCTCCATAGATTCCACATTCTTTCCAAAATGCAGTGACCAGAACTCTAGCCACACCAGAGTTTTGTACAGCTGCAGCATGACCTCATGGTTCTGAAACTCAATCCCTCTACCAATAAATGATAACACACCATATGCCTTTTTAACAACTCTATCAACCTGGGTGGCAACTTTCAGGGATCTATGTTTATGGACACCAGAATCTCTTTGCTCATCTACTCTATCAAGAATCTTACCATTAGCCCAGTACTCTGCGTTCCTATTATTCCTTCCACAGAGAATCACTGCACACTTTTTCATATTAAACTCCATTTGCTACCTCTCAGCCCAGCTCAACAGCTTATCTATGTTTCTCTGTAACCTACAACATCCTTCGTCACTATCCACAATTCTACCGACTTAGTGTCATCTGCAAATTTACTAACCCATCCTTCTATGCCTTCATCCAGGTCATTTGTAAAAATGACAAACAGCTGTGGACCCAAAACAGATACTTGTGGAACACCACAAGTAACTGAACTCCAGAATGAACATTTCCCATCAACCACCACTCTCTGTCTTCTTTCAGCTAGCCAATTTCTTATCCAAACCACTAAATCACCCTCAATCCCATACCTCTGTATTTTGTGCAATAGGTTACTGTGGAGAACCTTATAACAAACGTCTTACTGAAATCCATTTACACCACATCTAATGTTTTACCTCTCATCCACCTTTTTGGTCACCTTCTCAAACAACTCAATACGGTTGGTGAGGCACGACCTACTCTTCACAAAACCGTGTTGACTATCTCTAATCAATTAATCCCTTTCTAGATGATTATAAATCCAATTTCTTATAACTTTTTCCAACACTTTACCCACAACCAAAGTAAGGCTCATAGGTCTATAATTACCAGGGTTGTCTCTACTCCCCTTCTTGAACAAGGAGACAACATTTGATATCCTCTAGTCCTCTGGCACTATTCCTGTAGACAATGATGACATAAAGGTCAAAGCCAAATGCTTGGCAATCTCCTCCCTGGCTTCCCAGAGAATCCTAGGATAAATCTCATCTGGCCCAGGGGAGTTATCTAGTTTCACATTTCCCAGAATTCCTAATACTTCCTCCTTGTGAGCCTCAATCCCATCTAGTCTAGTAGCCGGTATCTCAGTATTCTCCTCAACAATATTGTCTTTTTCTAGTGTGAATACTGAGGAAAATATTCATTTAGTGCTTCCCCTATCTCTTCGGACTTCATGCACACCTTCCCACTAATATCCTTGATTGACCCTAATCTTACTCTTGTCATTCTTTTATTCCTGATATACCTATAGAAAGCCTTAGGGTTTTCCTTGATCCTATCCGCCAACAACTTCTCATGTCCCCTCCTGGCTCTTCTTATCTCTCTCTTTAGCTCTTTTCTGGCTACCGTGTAACTCTCAAGCACCCTAACTGAGACTTCACGTCTCATCCTAACATAAGCCTTCTTCTTCCTCTTGACAAGAGATTCAAGTTTCTTAGTAAACCACGGCTCCCATGCTTGACAACTTCTTCCCTGCCTGACAGGTACATACTTATCAAAGACTCACAGTAGCTGTTCCTTGAATAAGCTCCACATTTCTGTTGTGCCCATACCCTGCAGTTTCCTTCCCCCTCTATGCATCCTAAATCTTGTCTAATCATATCGTTATTGCCTTTCCCCCAGCTATAACTCTTGCGCTGTGGTATATGCATGTCCCTTTCCATCGCTAAAGTAAACATAACCGAATTGTGCTCACTATCACCAAAGTGCTCACCTCCCTCCAAATCTAATACCTGGCCGGGTTCATTACCCTGTACCAAATCCAATGTGGCCTCGCCCCTTGTTGGCTTGTCTACATACTGTGTCAGAAAACCCTCGTGCACACATGGACAAAAACCCATCCAAAGTACTTGAACTAAAGTATTCCTGGTCAAATAGTATTACATTTCAGTCTAAATCATTGATATAAGCAAGAACACCAAAGGATGTTTAACCCCAATATAAAACGTCTTCTTGTGACATTAAAAAATATTGACCATAACCATTTGTTTCTTATCACTGAATCAATTTAGATTTGACTTGTTACTCTCTCTGTGATTCCATGAGCTTTTAATTGTCAGCATGGTCTGGTGTGTGGAAACTTTTCAAAAATTTTGATAAATCTGTGAAGAATACACAAGATGTATCACCTTCACTAAATTTCCTACCAACGTGCTGAAAAAAAAATCAAGTTCATCAGACATTTTCCTTTGACAAATCCTCTTTGGCTGACCTTGATTAATCCACGGCTCAATAAATGGCGATATTTACTTTCTTTCAGAATATTTCCAATGTTCATCCCCCACTGACTTTGGACACTTGTCTGTATTTGCACAAGCTATCCCTATACTTCCCTTTATAAGAAAACTCACAACATCTGCAGCCAGGGAGAGCTAGAAAAGGATAGTGACAGCCTCTGCTCCTCAGGCTCTTGCTTCCCTCAGCAGACTGGGATTTCATTTCACCACATTGAAGAATGCTAAACACCTCAATAATTCCTGTCTTGTTTACCCCATCCAATATTTCACACTCTTCCTCCTTAATTTGCAATAGCTACGTTGTCTCCCTCTTTTGTGAAGACAAACCTAAAGTATTCATTAGGAATCATACCCACGTCTTTGACGGTTTCTAATCAGCTCTACTGTTTCTTTAGTTTTCATGTATTTCATTTTAATATATTTAGAAACATCATTTTTGCATCATTTTATGCACCACATTTTGCTTTCTTACTTAACTTTTAAATTTTGCCCTTGTCTTTTTATATTTCTCAAGACATGTAATGTGCTCTTGCCACTAATATAAGCTTTATTTATTTTGCTTTACCTTACCCTATCTACTATTTGACATTACGAGGGGTACAGATTTCTGTGACCCCCAATTCATTTTTGCTCTTGAGAATATAATTGATCTGAACCCTTAGTATCTACTTGAATGTCTCTTGTTGCATTGACATTGATTTATTTTCAAGTAGTTGCTTCTAGTCCACTTTTACCAAATTGTAGCTAAATAAAACTGGATTTAAAATTTGTACTCTTGGTCCATCTTTATTCTTTTCTTTTACCACACAAAATACAAGCCAGAAAATGGAGGCCAGCTCATTGACATCTGCCAAGGGGAAACTGACACCATGAATTAATAAAGAAGCTGCAGCAGATTACTGAGAAAATCATAGATTCAGGTAGTGTTAGCTTGGTTTTATGGAATCAAAGTTGGATTTAACTAATTTATTGGAGTTTTGTTTGTGGAAGGAATACACAGGATGGATAGAGGTAAACATGTACTTTGATTTCCTAAGGCAAAATCAAAGTTATTACAGAAAATAAGGGTTCACGGTGTAAGGGTTACTCTCTTGGTGTAACATAGAGAAAGGATTGATTGGCTGACAGGAAACAGAGACTAAGGAAATATGGATCTTTTGCAATTGGCAAGTTGTGACTCGTGGACACTAGTTAGTGGTTTACTATTTGCAATCTAGATAAATGACTTGGGTGAAGGAGCTGAATATACGATTGCTAAACTCCCTGTGGTTTTATTGAATGGGAGAACAGCTCGGATTGTCAAATGGCCCAGCCTTGCTCCCAAGTCATCTCTTCCGAAACAGATTATAATCATAAGGTTTACAATGATATTCTTTCCACTTCTCCAGATTCATTCCCTCAAATTGAGCTCAGAATTGCCTTTCCTTTGTTGGGCTTGTTATTTACTGGCTTAAGAAGGTCTTTTGAATGCAATTCCATTTGAATTGATTTATCTCTGTTAATATTAACTTGTTGAGATGTCTTAAATTTGTGCCCTGAATTTCTTTGCAATTTACATGCATATTTGCTCTTCTTTCACCTTTGACTGTTCAAGTGTCCACAATGTACTGCCAGCACTATGCCCTTTTTAACATTTGCTATTGCTCTTTTTAGCATATTGTGCGATTCCTTCTTTAGCCTAACATTGAACTCCCCCTTCTTTTTTCCTTTCTATTCTTAATTTTTTCTGAACTCCCTGTGAATAGGTAGTCAAATCGTCAAATTCCTGCTTTTCTTTATAAGTCAAGTTTCAGTATCAGCTCTGTACAATGTACAAAATTTAGGAGGTGACTTGCATAAAATTGAACCATGGAAATCCATAAAATCAGTTCTAAGGTAAAAACATGGACTTAGTTACAAAATATCATCCTTTATATAAAAATACATCTCAACTCATCATCGTATGAGGCACACCTCTCATATCAAATTATTCAATTTTCCAGACTCAGTGCAATGCCATTGTTTCAGATGTAAGTGAAAGATTAAGTGTACTTTGTAATTATTTTTCATAAATTAACTGGCTGTTGTAACAATCTGCTCCAGGGCACTAACTTGACTTTTTTGAGCAAATCTGTTAATTTGTGATGTTCTTGGTGTAGCAGCTGTCATGATTTGGTTATTGTCCCTGATGCTTGTTGGGAAGCAGTGTTCTTGCGATGTCTGATAAGCTCCCAAACTTGAATTCCAAAACAAATTAACATTTTGGAACATGATAAAATAACTACTTGTTTTTGTATTGCACTGGCAATTTTTCAAGGAAGAAAGTTTGACCTTACATATTACCTTGTTTTATTGTATTTTGTCTACAAATTGATGGAGATTAAAAGTGGTTTTACTCTTTTAACCAATGCCACATTGCTCAGAATGGTAAGCCTCCTTCAGAAAGTGTTCAGCTCATCAAGTTTGGTATAGATAGAATTAAATAGCTAGTAGAGAAATGCTACCTTCAACTGTGGGAAGGTAATCATTCTGTGAACAAAGGAGCAGCGTGCTTCTCATCATTTCAAGTTTATCAAATTCTCTTCAGTTACAAATATTTAGCACCGAAGTGGTCATTTCCAATTGATGATGTAGCAAATGTTCTGAGAAAGTTCTTGTTTCTTTAACTTAAAACCGAATAGCTCCATCATTGAGTTTGATAGAATATATAGTGGATTCAATTCTTGACTCTGAGTATAACATAGACAAATGCTATATAGACCTGTGGGTCTGTATTGCTCTGTGTCAAAATCCTCTAGCTCCCAGAGTTGTCATAATATGAAATGCAGCTTTGCAAATGGTGGTGGAAGCAGATTCAAGTATAATTTTCAAAAGTGAATTGGATAAATACTTGCAGGAAAGAGACTTACAGAGTTTGGGAAAATGGCAAGGAAGTTGGATGATAATGGATTATTCTAAAGAGTCAGCAGAAAAGCATAGGGTCCTGTGGATAGTGCTGATACTGGAAGAATCCATGACTGGAATTTTACAGAGCTGGGCAGGAAGGCAGGCAAAATGGCATGGAAAGATATTGGTCACACCTTCCTGCTGCCAGTTCATTTTGACTGTTGGCAAAAGAAAGCTGACTGCTGGGCGCCAATTGAACTGCTTAAGGGTCATTTAAGTCTCCCTGGGTAATTTACTATTGTCAGGGAGCTCAGTTCCTCTGTGAGAGACCACCTAGTGAAACCTGGCACCCTCACCAGGTTCAGTGCTGGGAACTGCCCATCCTTTTCGTGCTTAATGACCCTCTGCTGCTAATTGTCAGGGCGTACCTGGCTTCCAAACTCCCCAATCCACTTAAGTGACACTTCAATCATGAATGCACTTTTGTCCTTTAGCTGCAACCTCAGATATGCCCACCTTAAGAGGAATGGTGGCCTTGGTAGTGGACCTGCAGCTTTCGTTGGAAAATCCAGATTCCTGGTCTGTTTGGTTCAGCCAGGATTCTATATGATTATGGCTGCATCTAAGTTTCTGAGGCCATCCTCCATGTTTGCACCGGAACCCGAGCACTGTTACACAACAATATTTTGGAAAATACTTCAGGTGCAGGCTACATATATTCCAAAAAAAGAAAGCCATGATGATGAGGGAGATAGAAATTTTGATGAAGAGAATTAGGCGGGTGAATGATTCCTGTTAGGTGAGTCCTTCAAGGGAAAACCAGGTCAAATACATCAGGTTGACAGGAGAGGTGATGAGGAAAGTGAAAATGGTAAAGATTGAGTATGAGACTAGAATAGCAGTCAACATAAAAAGAGACCAGAATCAACTACCAATACCTGAGTAGTATGGGGTGGAATTTGCCCTGTTAGGAATAAACAACATGTTTAGAAGATAATAAGTCCAGGCTAGAATTCTTTTTTTTGTAAATATATTTATTAGCAATTTTTTTAACTTTATAAGCATATAAAATTATTGAAAAATACAATCAATAATAAAATTCAGTATAATAAAAAGAAAAAAAAACACAAGTTACAATACAACTACTGTCTACTAACTACTAACCTACCCTATAATACAAAACAAACCCTAACACTGTGCAAAGCAACACCAAAAAAAGAAAGAAAATACAGAACAGCTATGCTCAGCACAAAGCTCCCAAACAGAGGAACGGGACCATTGTATCTCTATCCGTATTAATTCAGGAGACCCCCTCCAGGCCCAGGGCTTGACAAATCTAACCATCCTGGTTAAACAAACACCCTAGTTAAGATAACTGATAAATCTATATCCAAATAACTCAAGTAGGGCTTATAAAAATGGTCTGCTGTGTGGTGCACTATGTTTGTATAAAAGACCAAGGGAATGTGCCCCATAATTAATTTCTGCCATCCCAGCAAGCCTGGCGGGTTCTCAGACACTCAATTCATCAGAATATTCTTCCGTGCACAGTGTGCAAGAATATTAAATAGTTTCTTCCCATGCCCGTCTAAAGATGGTAAATTCGGTAGAACTAAGAGGAGGGATATCGGGTCTACTTTGACTTCAGTCCTCAATCCCCTCACTATCTCTCCCGTCACAGCGCTCCAATAAACACTGAGCCTGTGGCATGTCCAGAAGCAATGGGTAAGAGTACCTGCACTTATTTTACATTTGGGGCACACTGAAGATGCCCCTTTTTTAAACTTCACCAGGCGGTCTGGTGCCAGATGAGCCCTGTGCAGAACTTTTAACTGAGTAGCGCGTGTCCTATTACAGATTGAGATCTTTCGAGCATTCCCCCACATGTTCTCCCATGTTTCAAAAGAGAGCTCCACTTCTAACTCTTACGCATCCTGCCAGGCCCTGCCATCCAGCAGGCAGTAGAGGGTACTAACCAAAAGGGTGCTTGTGGAACCTCTCTGTATCGGGCTTCTCGGACTTAGTGAGAAGCGTAATCTCCTGGATGAAATCCCTAACCTGAAAAAAATGGAAAAGATCTCTGCTGGGCAACCCGTATTTGCGGCTCAGTTGCTCAAAAGACATCATAACCTCCCCATCAAACAAGTCTCCCAAACTAGAAACTCCTCTCGCTGCCCATAGTTTGAACCCTGAGTCCATCATTCCTGGTCGGAACCCTGACATGTCAACTATAGGCGCATCGCCCTTCATGCCTTGACTGTACTAATGACAATGGGGTTCCAGCAGTGGTCCATAACTGTCCTCATCTTATCCATGAACAAGAGGTTAATAAGAGGGCACTTTGCTTGGGAGGCCTCAATATCCAGCCATATTGAGTTTGGATCGTTACCTACCCAATCACAGACAAAGGACAGCAGGGAACTCAATTGATATCATTTGATGTCTGGGAAATCAACTCCTCCCCCTCCTTGAGGTAACTGCAATTTAGTAAGTTTGATGAGGTGCCGCCCATGATGCCAGACAAAGGAACCAAACCACCCCATAAGCTTCCGCAGCGTTGACCTGAGAAACATTATAGGGAGCATACACATGGGATAAAGCAAATGAGGAAGAACATTCATCTTAATGAGAGATATTCAGCCCAGCCATGAAATTGGAAGAGCCTCCCATCTCTGGAGATCTCACCTAATATTATCGAGCAAGTGAACAAAGTTAGTCCGAAATAACAGATCAAATTTGGGGATAATAAAATTGCCTAGGTATTGGAATCTTGCCTGTGACCACTTAAAAGGGAACTTAGGGCCACCTTCAACTTTTGGCAAATCCTTAATGTTCCCCATAGGCATAGCTTCTGATTTTGCAAAGTTAATCTTATATCCTGAAATAGCCCCAAATGAATTGATACATTGTTTCAAATGGGGTACGGAGGCCATCGGGTTTGATAAAAACAGAAGGACATCATCCGCATACAGTGTAACCTTGTGTGCCCTCGATCCCACTTCTGGAGCGGTTATGTGGACGTTCTGACGAATTGCCTCTGCCAGCGGCTCTATCCCCAACGTAAACAACAACGGTGAGAGGGGGCAGCCTTGCTGACTACCCCACCAATCCTAAAATTCCCAGACTTCACCCCGTTGGTAATGACCGCGGCCAGAGGGAGGCGATATAAAACCTCCACCCACCTCGCAAAGACTCCACCCAACCTGAACTGTTCTAAGGCATAAAAAAGATACAACCATTCTACCTGGTCAAATGCTTTCTCTGCATCTAAGAAAATCACTAACTCCTGAATTGATCGTTGCTGACAAACTTGAACCATATTCAGCAACCTTCTAATATTATTAGAGGACATACGGCCCCTTATAAAGCCTGTCTGGTCCTCTTTAATAATATGGGGTAACACCCTTTCCAATCTCAGCACCAGGATCTTGGACAGAATCTTGAAATCTGATTTTAATAGAGAGATAGGCCTGTATGAGGCACAATCCTCAGGAACCTTCCCCTTCTTAAGAATTAAGGCAATATTAGCTTCTCTCAAAGATGGTGGTAGGCATTCATGCAGAAAGGAGTGATTATACATTTCCAACATCAGCCCTGACAGAATCCCTATAAACTCCATATAAAACTAACCCAGAAGACCATCAACGCCAGGCCCTTTCCCACTCTGAAGTTGCCCAGCTGCCTCCTGTATTTGCTGAACTGTCAAGGGGGCATTAAGGAGAGAGGCCTGTTCCAAGGTTACCCCTGGGAGGTCCAGGTTCTTAAAAAAGGTCTCCATTTTAGCCCTCCTGTCCTCGCAACCTTCAGACCGATGCAATTCAGAGTAGAAACTCCAAAAAGCCTCATTAATCTTTTTAGCATCGTATGTAAGGATCCCGCCGCTGTCTCTGATTGCAGTAATGGATTGGGGAACACGTTTTTTCCTAGTCAGATACGCTAAATACTTCCCTGGCCTAACCCCATATTTGAACAGCCTTTGTCTAGCAAAAGCAAGTTCTTTCTTTGCATTTTGTGTCAATATTGAATTCAAGGCAGCCCGGAGGGCCGTGATCCACTGTAGCTTAGTCACCAAAGGTCGCGCAAAATGTGTTGCCTCGGCAGCTTTCAGCCGTGTCTCAAGTAGACGCTGCTGTTCCTCCTCCTGTCATTTCCGACTGGCCAAATAGGGAATAGCTAATCCCCTAGTAAAGGCCTTAGCAGTCTCCCATAGCATAGATGGACTACTAGCCATGCCTGAGTTGATAGTCAAGAATTCCTGAAACTCCTTTAAAACGTATTCCACAAATTTGGAATCCTTACGGAGAAAAGGGTCCAAATGCCAGTGCCACAAACCTAGCCCTTCACTCTTGGCCTTAACCTCCAAATATACTGCCGCATGATCAGAGATAGCTATATTCCCAATTTTAGAACTAATAATCGAATCCAGAAGGGCCGAGGGAGCCAGAAATAGGTCAATCCACGTGTGACATTTATGTGGGTTTGAAAAAAAGGTGAAGTCCCTGCCGGTAGGGTGAAGACATCTCCAATTATCCACCAGCCCCAACTCCTCGCATAAGTCAACCACCTGCTTCGCCTGCGGAGAAATAGTTGGGGTCCCACAAGGCATCCTGTCCATTGTCAGATCTAAAAGACAATTAAAATCCCCCCCTATAATAATGTGCTGTGTTCCAAACCTTAGAGAGAGTCCTAATCAAAACTTTGAGGGGATGCGCCGGAGGACAGTAGACATTTCAAATGCCATATTCCTCCCCATGTATCAGGGCTTTAAGTATCACAGACCATCCCTGCTCATCATTCACCTGCTCTAATAATATGAACAGTAGATTTTTCTGGATAAGTATCGCCACTTCCCTACTTTTAGTAGTAAAGGATGAAAAGAATACCTGTTCCTAACCCCCCTGTTGTAATTTCAGGTGTTCCCCATCATCAAGATGTGTTTCCTGCAACAAAGCGATATCAACCCTTTCCCTCTTAAGGCTTAATGTTCCCTTAATGTTCCAGGTGCACCATTTAATAAGACACAGCCATATCCCCTTTCAGAGACCCTTGAACTCCTCAGAGGGAGAACCCGGCTTACAAAGCGCTGAGCATAAGTAAATAAAGACTCATAGAATTGAAGAACTACATATACAAAAACTACTCTATCATAACTATAAACAACTGATACTACCAAAAAACTACAGAGAAAACCAACTATTAAACCTTGATTGGAAGACTCTTCCCCTTGCCCCTTGCCCTACCCATCCCCTCCTTCACAGCTCCTTCAAACCCGGACTGTGCCCCAGCCTTAGGCCAGAAAAAAAAATAAGGAAATGATCCTTAAATCAACAGAAAAAAGACCAAATCAGGATGAGCACTCCACCCATCCTTGGCTTCATGTCACCCCGACTTGTGACTAAAAGAGAACCAGAACAAACAAAAGAAAAGGGGGCGAGACAACAAGGAACATCCACAAAATTTCCCATCAGAAAATCCAGTTATTTAAAAAAATAGGAACAACTTATTCCAAGGTCTTTTCCCCCCTTTCCAAAAAGGAAATTATTATGGAGAAAGAAAGGAATAACAAAAAGGAAGGGAAAACATAGGGAAAGATAGAAAAGAGAACAAACATTAACCATATTCTTCAGGCCAATCTGTCTATTTTAAAGTGTCCACAAAGGTTTTAGCTTTATCCACCGAGTCAAATGTATAAACTGAGTCCTCGTGGCTGAAATGGAGCACTGCGGGGTATCTCATGGGGTACTGGATGCCCAGGTTCCTCAGCCTCTTTTTAACTTCATCGAAGGACTTCCTCTTTCGGATTACAGCTGCAGAGAAATCCTGGAAAAACATGATTTTTGACCCCTTGTACAGGATCTTTTCACAGGGATCTGGAAGCTTCTATGACTTTTTGCTTGTCCTTATACAAGTGGAAGTGCACTAGGACTGAGCGGGGGCACTGACCTGTGCACTGTAACCTGATAAGCCCTTTCAATCTGAAGCCTGCTGGACTCAATGTGAAGGCTCAAAAACTTTGGCAGCCACCTTTCAAAGAAGCTGGCTGACTGCTAACCTTCCTCACCTTCAGGGAGCCCGACAATTCGGAGATTTATCCTCCGACCTCGATTTTCAAGATCGTTGATATGGTCTCGCAAGACCCGCACCTCTCACTCCAGCACCTGAATCTGACTGGATGAGGACTCCATCACAGCTTCTGAGGCCTTAGTTTGACCCTCCACCTCGTCCAGCCTCTCCCCGAGGCCCTGGATCACCTGCTCGTGCTTCTGCAGCATGGATGCAATAGGTTGGACCTGGGCACGAATCTCACCCGGATTTCCTCAATCGCAGCCCCAACTTTCAAGGTAAGTCTCCCCATCGTCGCAGCCAATTCCTGTGAGTCTGTCAGGTCCCCGGGGGGGGGTTCAGGAGAGGCTGCTGCAGCAGTCTCTGGTGTGGTAGGTGCTGCAGGGGAGTATCCTCCCTACTGCTGTTTGCTTGCTCCTTTTTCCTTTGGCATCCTTCCCACTCTCAAATATTAACAAATATGTGTTCTGTAAGGTTTTAAACTAATAATTCCACCACATAAGTTGGCCAGGGATGGCAAAATTTGCTGGTATGCCTGGGCTGGTGGCAGAGTTGTCCACAGCAGTTCTACAGAATCGCCGCCATCTTGCCAAGTCTGGCTAGAATTCTTAAAAGAAACATAGAAAATAAGAGTAGGAGTAGGCCATTTAAACCTTTGAGTCTGTTCCCCATTCAGTAAGGTCACTGCTCAATCGTCCAATTTAGTCTCCTATTCCCACTTTCTCCCCATACCCGTTGGTCCTTTTAGTCCTAAGAACTATATCTAACTCCTTCATGAAAACATTCAAAATGTTGCCCTGAACCATTTTCTGAGGCAGAGAATTCCACAGGCTGACCATCCTCTGGGAGAAGAAATTTCTGGTTGGAGATACCTCCATTGTTGGGAACATTTCACCTGTGCTTACCCTTACTAGTCTACCCTCATTCATCTGAACACCAGTAAACCTGGTCCTAATGGGACAAAAACAGTAATTGCTGGTGAAACTCAAGAGGACTGGAAAGATCTGTGGGATGAAAGCAGAGTGAATGTTTCAAATCTAGTGACTCTTCTTCAGAACTAATGAATCCAGTCTGATTTGATTTGATTGAATTTGACTTATTACTATCCAAATTACAGTGATAGGTGTTGTCGTATGTGCTTTACAGGCGGATTGTACCATGCAAAGTGCATCAGGGTAGCACAGAACAGAGTCCAGGATATGGTGTTACAGCTGCCAAGAAGGTGCAGGGAGAGAGACCAATGTTAACATTTAAGAGGTTCATTCAAAAGTCTAATAACAACCTGGAAGAAGCTGTTCTTGAATCAGTTTGGACAATTATTCAAACTTATATATTTTCTGCCTGACAGAAGAGAGCATAACCGGGGTGGGAGGGATCTTTGATTATGGTGGTTGCTTTCCTGAGGCAGCAGGAAGTATAGATGGAGTCAATGGATGGCAAGCTGGTTTGTGTGATGGACTGGGCTGTGTTCACGACTCTCTGTCGTTTTGTACGGTCTTGGGAATAGCAGCTTCCATCCCAAGCAGTAATGCATCCATAAAGGATGCTTTCGATGGTGCACGTATGAAAATTTGGAAGGATCTTTATGGATGTGCTGAATTTGCTTAGCCTCCTGAGGAAGTAGAGGCATTGTTGTGCTTTCTTGGCTGTGATGTCAATGTTGGTGGACCAGGACAGATTGGCGGTGACCCCCAGGAAATTGATATTCTCGACCAGCTCCACGTCAGCACCATTGATACAGAGATGGGTGTGCCCTCCACTCTACTTCCTGAAGTTAATGACTGGCTCCATTCTCCCAGCATATGTTAGTCCTGCCATCCTAGGAATCAGGTTGGTACACCTTTTTTTTGCATTCTCTCCATTACCAGAACATCCTTCCTTACATAAGGAAACTAAAACTGCACACAATACACCAGGTATGATCTCAACAAGGCCATGCACAATTGTGGCAAGACATCCCAGCTCCTACATTCAAATCCTCTCACTACGAAGACCAGCATATCATTTGCCTTCTTCACTGCCTGCTGTACCTGTGTACTTACCTTCAGCACTTGGTGTACAAACACACCCAGGTCTTGTTGCATCTCCCCCTTTCCCAATCTATCACTATTCAGATAACAATCTACCTTCCAGATTTTGCTACCATAGTGTGTAACCTCACTTTTATCCACAATATATCTCAACTGCCATGCATTTGCCAACGCATTCACCGTGCCTGAATAATGCTGAAGCATCTCTGCAACATTTTCACAGTTCATCTTCCCACCCAGCTTTGTGTCACCTGCAAATTTGGAGATATTACATTTATTTCCCAAATCTAAATCATTAATATAGATTGTGAATAGCTGGGGTCCAAGCAGTGATCCATGCAGTACCCCACTAAATCGCTGGCTGCCACTTGGAAAAAGACCCTTTTATTCCAACTTTTTGTTTCCTGTCTACTCACCAGTTCTCTACTCACATCAGTGAACTACCGCCAATCCCATACACTTTAATCTTAAATGCTGACCTCTTATGTGGACTTCATTGAAAGCCTTCTGAAAGTCCAAGTAAACTACATCTATTGGCTCCCATTTATCAACTCTGCTAGTTACCTCGTCAAAAAATTCCAATAGATTTGTCAAACAAGACACTCCTTTTGTAAATCCATGCTGATTCAGTGCAAACCTGTCACTATTTTCAGAGTGCTCTACTATTCAGTCCATAATAATGGACTCAAGCATTTCACTACAATCTACATCAGGCTAAACTGGTCTGCAGTTTCCTGTTTTCTCTCTGCCATTTTTAAAATAATGTTGGGTTATATTAGCCACCATCCAATCAAATTTAAGATCCTAATGTGAGACAGCTCTTTAGTCAGTGCAACACTCTCTGAATTGCCAGCCTAGATAACGTACTCAAGTGCCCAGTATGGGCCTGGAACCGATAACCTTCCAACACCTCACATAGAGAATTCTATACTGAGCTAACTGTTCCAGAGTTTACTGAACCTTGAAAGATGACCATCAATGCATCTGCTGTTTCTAGGCCCACTTATTTACGTACTCTGGGATGTAGATAATTGGGGCCTGAGGATTTATTGGTCTTTAATCCCACCAATTTCCTCAGCACCATTTCCATATGAATACTGAGTACCTTCACTTCCTCCGCCTCACTTGACCCTGTTTTGCTCAACATATTTGGGGCATTATTTATGTCCACCTTCATGAAGACAGAACCCGAATATGTACTCAATTAGTTTGCCCTCTCTTTGTTGGTGACACAAGATTTCTGCAAGTCCTGTTCTGAAACAACCATTGCTCTCATGCAATTCATAGAGATAGCTTGATGGAAAAAGAAGACTAAAATATTTACAGATCCATAATTCAACTGATGAAGCATCAGTTGAGGAAACTTGTGTTCCAAAATTAATGAATGATGTTTGCATATTTGAAAAATAAACTCTTCAATGATAAAACACAAACTTAATTTGTTTACAGAGGACTACTCTGGAGCTTTTACTCATGATCATGTTCCGTATGTTGATAGCCTTGGAAAATGCAGGCAAGCAGACATGAGGAGCGTTGGAACAGCCATGATCCTGCTGAATGGATGAATGGTCTACTCCAGCTTCTATTTCTTATGGAGTTTTGGTCTTACGGAATGCCACACGTCCATAAGATAGGATACCTTGATGTGATTTTCTGAAGCAGCAATCAGAAGTTTCAATCTGTAGCATGGAACTGTCAAAACAGTCAACCCCACTTTGCAACTGTCCAAAGATTCGATGCTGCTGAGGACCAAAAAACATTCTTCATTGGGGAAGGAAGTGGTAAACACATATTATACATATACACACATCCATACATATATTCTAGCATGAAGAAATCATGAACTTTGGGGAAGATAGTTACATTTTAGATAATGGTAAGAAAACTAAAATATCATTAGCCTAGTTAGCCCAGTGATAGAATTCTTTATGTAAGGAGATATAAGGTTATCAGTTCCAGGCCCATACTGGGGACTTGAGTACGTTATCTCGGCTGGCAATTCAGAGAGTGCTGCACTGACTTAAAAGAGCTGTCTCACATTAAGATCTTTAACTGAGATTGGGTCCACTGAATGTAGCATAGCTGGTGCTGTTAAAGAAGGACAGGGATTTTACCCCAGTCAATATTTATCTCTCAACTGATCATTTAGGTGAGAGATGACACCCTATATTTGAGATGTGAAATTAAAGCCAGATGTATTGAAAAAATTATTTGGCAACTTTTGAAGAAGGTGGGGGTGATCTCCCCAATATCCTGGCTCGCATTTATTAACTCAACGATGATCTTTTCAGCCAATAGTCTTGTTATTATCTGAGTTTATGGTCTTGCTCACTCAAAATGCCACATTTCCACATGACAACAGTTACTACATTCCATAAAATACTTAATTGGATGTAAAATGCATTTGGACATCTGGAGGAAATGAAAGCCAACCTCTAAATAGAAGTGTTTCTTAATGAAACTGGAGCCCCATTCTTATTAAATGATTTTGTAGGTCTATGATACAACACCAAAAGAAAACTTATCCCAATAAATGATGCTTTGACCTGATCATCATTTTTAGCTGCTGTACACCATTACCTAGCAAAAGCTGCTAATTAACACAATGTCATTACAATTGAGTTTTATCACACAGAGAGAAATTGTTATGGGTCACTGTGATATGTCTGCTGCACTCCGATGTAAATATTGAGCTTTTCAGTGATTATTGTTTACAATGATTTACACTGTTCGTAGTTTTAACAGCAAAAGCCCTTTCAACTCAGTGAGTTGCAATATGCTTTACGCAATAAAAGCTTATTCAAAGTTCACGGAACCTCAACATCATGAAATGTGTGCAGGATTTATTGCTGCAAAATTTTAACCATCTGTACACGTGTCAAAATAATCTTCAACCTGTTACATTTTACAGTAATACTTTGGTTAAAAACTGGAAGTTGCTTTAAAATACGGTATAATAAATTGGGGAACAAAAGGATTATTTTCTACCTTGCTGGAAGCAATCGCTCTCTAATTGACCCTGGGGCAGTACAGAAGCTACTGAGCTCTAATTGACCCCAGGGTCTGCAAGCAATCCTGCAGTTAAATGGAAATGCATAAATACAATTTTACACATAATGATGGATCGTGTGCTACATTCTCCAGCCCTTCTAAATGTGAATAAAGAGTTAATGGGACTTACAGAGTGAGGGACAGTTATTCTTGGATAGTTTAAAGGTAGAGGCACAGCACACTCATTGCAACAGCAGTCTAGATAGATACAGCAGTCTGTATCTATCTCAATGCCCAGACACCATGGTGAACAGAGTCAATGACGAATAATGATTCAGGCTTCCATTTATGGAAGTAACACGTTCCATTGAGACAGCAGCAGCATCAATGTAAAATCTGATGGCAACAATGTTTATTCAATGAAAGCCTGCTCTGTGTTCAACTACTGCTTGTAGTCATAAACTAGGCGGATTACTTTCAAAATATTTTTAGTGATTTTGAAAAAGCAAGTACGTCTAAAATAAACATTTGGACTGTAATAATTACTCTTGAGGTATGAATGTTTTGATGACTTGCTCTGATACATTCACCAAATATTCATCTTGACTCCTGATAATTTGAATAATGTTTAGGAGATAGTGCAGCTATTATAATTTTAAACGGGCCTTTGGTCTGAGTTCTGTTCTTATAAAGCCAGTTTTCATCCCAGTTTCAGGTTGTTTGTTTAATCCCAACCAATGAAGCTGTCTTTCACATGTGTTGAACTTTCATGCATGTTGAATTCATCTTATCGAACGGAGCTTAACTTCACCTGGAAACATTACCCTGGAAACTGTTCACCAAAACAGCCTTTGGATATTTTCGCAAAATTCACACAGTTGTCTTCACTTTGCCCTGCTTGGTTACCTCAAATGGGTCTCAATTCTGATGGTTAGTTAAATGTAGGAACAATTGAAAATTAACAATGGAATGCAACTGTGGGATTCAGGAAGTTGCATGCTGAGGGTTCTTGACAGGGTCGATATGGAAAGGATGCGTCCTCTTGGAGGATGAAGAACTAGGGATCGCTGTTTAAAAATTAAAAGGGTTGCCCATTTAAAACAGAGATGAAGGGATATTTTTTGTTCTCTCAAAGGGTCACGAGGCTATGGAGCTGTCTTCCTGAAAAGGGTAGTGAAGTAGAATCCTTAAATAGTTTAAGGCAAAGGCAGATAGATTCTAGTTAAGCAAGTATTGGAAGTGTATCCGGAGTAGGAATATCAGGAATATGAATTTGAGGTGACAATCAGATGAGCCCTGTGACCTTAATGAATGGCTGATCAGATTTAAGGAGCTGAATGACCCATTTCTGTATGTGAGCAAACTAGAATTTTGAGTTCGGAGAACAGAGCAACACCCAGTTACAAAGCTCAAGCCAGAAGTGTGCATTGTTCACTCAGTCAAGATTCATGAACTTAACTAGGGCTACACTTGTTCTTGTCTTTGTATCACCTGGTTCTACCTTCTTTCCAATAAGTTGTATTTCTTGACTGGCATTCTGAAATTTATAATACAATCTATCTGACTTAATCTCTGGAGAACATCTTAGGAATGTCGTTGTGATAAATCTGAAGATGAAGACTAAAATAAGCAAATGGGGGAGCATGACTAGCCCAGAGCAGGGGCAGGAGGTGGTGAGTGTGGAGCAAACTGTCTGGGAAGGGGAGATATAGTAGGTTAAGCAAGTCTAGTTTGAAACTGGGATGGTACGACTCAATCCCTTGCCTAGTCCATAAGCAGGAAGTTCTGAGGTATAGGATGAACTAAGGATATGGTTGGCTGAAGTCCATTGGCAGAACTGAGAAATTGATTCTGACTGATGCTAATAAGGCTGGACTGCTCTGCTTTGCACAGCTATAGACATTAAGCTCAAATTCCCTACCTTAGCCCCTCACATATTTTCCAGATTTCAAAGATCTATGTCCAGTATGTTGGCCACACTATACCAGATATATTGCTGCTCTTACTGTGTTCATAAACTCAAATTACTCCACTAATAAACCAGCTTTTACTGTCCTAATGCTACTTCTGCATGATGTCATAGAGGAGTAACTTTTTAATTTTAGTAATTGAATTTTAAATGGAAGCTGAGTGAGGGGGAACAAAACTGGTAAACATCTTGATGTGATTGTAATTGTAACAAGTTGAGTTTATTTCAGTTTAAAGGTTGGGGCCATGTTGATTTCACAGAATGGTTAGAGTGCAGAAGGAGAACGTTTGACCTATTGTATCTACAATCTCACTTAGTGCCTTTCTTCTGTCTGCTCCCAGAACTCCTTGCTCATCAGCAGCATCCACAGCATCCTCAACATCAACAATACCATGAGCCTTTGCTATCACCTGATGAAGGAGCATCGCTCCGAAAGCTAGTGTGCTTCCAATTAAACCTGTTGGACTATAACCTGGTGTCGTGTGATTTTTAACTTTGTACACCCCAGTCCAACACCGGCATCTCCAAATCATGAGCTTTTGCAAATAACTGTCTAATTCCCCACCGGATGTCTGATTGAACCTGCCTCCATCACACTCCCAGACTGTTGATGGCCAGGGTGCTATTTTAAAGGTTAATAGCTGGAAAAATAAAACAATAAAACGGAAGGTGAAAATATTTACTTAAAGAACTGGAGACATGATATCTGTAATCTTTGCAGTTGGCCCCACTCACTTTTTTTGTTTTATGAGTTAGAGCCGATTAATTTAAATGCTTTTCATAAACCATGAAACATTTAAATTCCATTTCTTTATTTAAATCAAGTGAATTTTAAGTTAAGAATGAGTGATTTAATGGTCTGTTTGAATGCACATTGAAGAATGCCTCATTGATGTTTGGTGGGTTCAGCTCATGAAGGTTGTCTGGAATTAATTTATCTGGGTGTTTGCTGAGAGGTTTTTTTAGTTGCATCTTGGGCCTTAGAGAAGACAACCAAAGTAAATAACAATTAGTTAAGGTCGCAGTTTAAACAGAAAAAAAACTAACCTTGTTATTCGCCATGTGGAATTCTGTTGAATCTCAATTTGAATTTGGTGTGGGAACAGAAATTGGAAGATTTGATCTAGATGGTAACTAGTGGAAAAATCTTGCAATTAGTAAAATAACTCTGTAGCGGTCCTTATCCAGTCTTGTGGCAAATGAAAGAAAGCAGTAGGTTAGTTTGGATGTATTGAGAAAGTAATTAGAACAAAGGACGTAATTATCAACAGTCAAGAGATGATAAATGAAAGTTTTGTGTCAGAGCATAGCTACAACTGAAGAGAACTAAAATAGTTTCAGGAACACTGTGGCATACCTATGGGTGTCCCCTACAGAATTGAATAACCTTAGGAATTATATCGTTTACCAAGAAAGGCTTATGTGAACTAAGGAGTAAAACTGAGTGCATAACATACATAGTTATACTCTAAAGTGTCAATCTTTCTTGTTTTGTTTGATTTTTTTTGGTGAAAAATACTGACACAGTTCTGTCAGATAATTACCAGGTGTTAGGATTTCCATTGAAATATTAACAGTCCCTCATGCAATCATAACAGCAAATATCTTCACTACTGTGAAGAGGATTGGAACTGTGCTGGACAAACAGAAACAGAGATGATCATAATGGATGGCATTATCCATAGCTAAATGCATTGCCAGTCAGTGTTATCATCAATCTGGCGTACATGATTTGTATCATTTCACTCAAATTGACACTTTTAACTTGATATTAGTTTCTGTCACTGCCCATGTGGTGGTTGAATAATTTTCCTTGGTAAAAATTGATCTTACATCTGCAAATCAAAGTCTTCAGAAATCAGCCATAATTAATTGATGAGGCCATGAACAAGTGAAGTGGAAGATATGGGTAATTTCGCCTCCTTGTCACTCCCAGATGGTAGTTGCATTTCTGTCCTGTACACTAAGCCCCACCCCTTAAACTGAATGACAGGAAAATGAGGGCATGGAGGAAAGGATTTCTGGAATCTTGGCTCCTGAAAGTACAGCAGTTATTGATGACCACAGTAAATGGTGAAACTTGAATTTGATACAAATCAGGAGTGCAAAGTTGGGGACAGGTAACCATTGTCAGTTATCATGGAAAAAACAATCTGATTCACTAATGTCCTTTAGGGAAGGAATTTCACCATCCTTGCCTGGTCTGGCCAACTTGTGGCCAGACCCACAGGAATGTGGTTGACTCTGAACTGTCCTCTGATTAATTGAGAATTGCTGTCCAGCTAACAATGCCCACATCCCACAAACTGTTTTGTTTTAAGAAAAGCTGCAGGGGAAGACCAGGAAAGATAAGAGGCTGCAGCCAGAGGAATGAAATATTGCTGAGGGTATTGCAGAATGTTAGAGATAAGGAGGTGGACATGGTCATCACAAGATTGAAACATGAAGATGATCATTTTAAATTTGAGGTTAGGGAGTACCTCAGAGATTAATCTAGTGAGCCAGGGAGTGATGGTAAGAAGGATAGTATTTACAGAGAGAGAGACATATCGAGTATCAGATTTTATTAGGGGAGGGGATGGGTTGATGGATGGGTGGCCAGGGAGGAGGATTGAATTAGGAAGGGTAGCAGGGATAATCCAGGTAATTACAGACTTGTGAGCCTGCCGTCAGTGGTAGGGAAACTACTTGAGAATATACTGAGACATAGGATACATATCCATTTGGAAGAAAATTAGGCATATCAGTGATAAGCAGCATGGTTTTGGGCAGGGAAGGTCATGTCTTACAAACCTAATAGAATTCTTTGAAGAGGTTGAAGAAACAAAGTTGGTTAATGAGGGAAGGGATGTAGATGTCATATACATGGACGTTAGTGAGGTATTTGTTAAGGTTCCCTATGATAGGCTGATGAAGAAGGTGAAGTCGCACCGGGTCCAGGGTGTTCTAGCTAAATGGATAGAGAACTGATTGGGCAACAGGAGAGAGAGAGAGTAGTGGAAGGGTGCTTCTCAAAATGGAGACCTGTGACCAGTGGTGTTTCACAGGGATCTGTGTTGGGACCACTGTTGCTTGTGATATACATAAATGATTTGGAGGAAGGTGTAGGTTGCCTCATTAGCAAGTTTGTGGATGACACAAAGTTTGGTGGAGTAGCAGATAGTGAAGGGGACTGTCAGATAATACAGCGGAACATAGATAGGTTGGAGAGTTGGCAGAGAAATGGCAGATGTAGTTCAATCTGGACAAATGCGAGGTGATGCATTTTGGAACATCCAATTCAAGAGTGAACTATACAGTAAACGGAAAAGTCCTGGGGAAAATTGATGTACAGAAAGATCTAGGTGTTCAGATCCCTTGTACCCTGAAGGTGGCAACGCAGGTCAGTAGAGTGTCAAGGAGCCATACATCCTGCTTTCCTTCATTGGATGGGATAGTGAGTATAAGAGTTGTCAGGTCATGTTACAGTTGTATAAGACTTTAGTTCTGCCACATTTGGAATACTGCATAGAGTTCTGGTTGCCACATTACCAAAAGGATATGGATGTTTTGGAGAGGGTGCAGAGGAGGTTCACCAGGATGTTGCCTGGTGTTGAGGGGGGTGTTAGCTATGAGGAGAGGTTAAGTAGATTAGGATTATTTTCATTGGAAAGAAGGAGGTTGAGGGGGGAACCTGATTAAGGCCTACAAAATCATGAGAGGTGTAAACAGGGTGGATAGCAAGAAACTTTTTCCCAGAGTGGGGGACTCAATTACTAGGGGTCACAAGGTCAAAGTGAGAGGGGAAATGTTTAGGGGAGATATGCGTGGAAAGTTCTTTACACAGAGAGTGGTGGGTGCCTGGAATGCTTTGCCAGCAGAGGTAGTAGGAAATGATTGTGTCATTTAAGATATATGTAGACAGATACATGAATGGGCAGGGAGCAGAGGGATACAGATCCTTACAAAATAGGCAGCAGGTTCAGATAGGGGTTATGGATCAGTGAAGGCTTGGAGTGCCGAAGGGCCTGTTCCTGTGCTGTAATGTTCTTTGTTCTTTGAATCTGGAGGTGACCAACGTGAGGGTGAGGGTTCATCAGCAGGTGGCCTGAGGCAGCCTGAGGAGCAAGATGGTGTCATTCCTGAAGAGATAGGGAGTGATGGAGAGACCACGGGCCAAACCTCGACTATAGAATTGGCATAAAATGCAACTCGGCAGAGGGAGATGTAGAAGCAACTGTTGTCCTGTGGCATCAGAAATATTAATGGGGAAGCTGGGGCAAGCATGGCATATTGTACAAGAGACCAACACTTGGGTACTCGAAGTAGGCAAAAGATCAAACTCAATTCATGGGCGAGTTTGCTTTGTTATTCATGATTGAGATTTACAGATTCCAGTTGTATGCAGGGGAATCTCGATTATCCGAATATCGGATTATCCAAAGGGGATCTCGAGGTCCCGATAGAAGCATTAAATCAAAGACGTATTTCCAACATTAATCGCGTCTTTTGTTTACAGTGATTAAAAGAGAACTCAGCTTAGAGAACAGTCCTGGACGGATGGGAGCATAGGCACCATCTCCAAATGACTAATCTCTCACCCTCTCTCACTCCCCAAGCACTTTCCCTGGAGTTCTACACAGTGCACCCAACATTGTGCTGTACAGGACAAAGGTATAACCTGTCAAAAAGTTGCAGTAAAAAGGTGTGTGTGTGGGTGTGCTATTTGGAAACTCACCCCCGACCAGTCCGGCTGCCTGGGGGAGGGGGAAGGCCTGCACTGGGGGCCGGCGGGGCATGGACAGGGGTCGGTGTGGAATGGGGTTCAAAGGCGGTGGGGTGCAGTGTTGGATGGGGTTCTGGGGACGGACAGGGAGAGGGGGGTTGGGGTGGGCAGGGGGCCCATCTCATTTGGATAATCGAGGTTCCTCTGTACACTCTTCCAAATGCCGAAGGAGTTAGCAATCTGAGCACATTTGCTGGCTTTGAGTCTCAGACATCAGGCTAAAAGAGGGTTTCACTCTCATAAGGGCCACCAGAGGATCTGACTTAGCTTTTTTACCACAGGTCTTTTATTGGGTTTCCTCATTCCCGCTACTCAATTAGGGATCATGGCAGGATCCTGTGGTTCCTCTGTACACTCTTCCAAATGCCGAAGGAGTTAGCGATCTGAGCACATTTGCTGGCTTTGAGTCTCAGACATCAGGCTAAAAGAGGGTCTCACTCTCATAAGGGCCACCAGAGGATCTGACTTAGCTTTTTTACCACAGGTCTTTTATTGGGTTTCCTCAATCCCACTACTCAATTAGGGATCATGGCAGGATCCTGTGGCTGGCAACTCTGAAATAAGAAGAGGTGGACGCTGTTGATGCTAGCAAGAGAACCCAAGGACACCTTTGAAATGGAGGGATAACCTGGGCGATTGTTTGGTGGTCACTGTCATAGAATTTTCGAGTCATAGAGCCAGACAGTCAAACAGCACAAAAACAGACCCTTCAATCCAACCAGTCCATGCTGACCATAATCCCAAACTAAACTTGTCACATATCCCTCCAAATATTTCTTATTCATGTACTTATCAAAATGTCTTTTAAATGTTGTAACTGTACTCGCATCTACCACTTCCTCTGGCAGTTCATTCCGCGCAGAAATCACTCTCTGTGTAAAAAAGTTGTCCCTCATGTCATTTTTAAATCTTTCTCCTCTGACCTTAAAAATATGCTCCCTGTCTAGAAATCCTCAATCCCGGGAAAAGGCACCCACTGTTCATGATTTTATACACCTCTATAAAGTCACTTCTGAACCTCCTATGCTCCAGTGAAAAAGTCCCAGCCAATTCTTATAAGTCAAACCCTCCATTCCTGGCAACATCCTGGTAAATAAAGTTGGCAGTCTCGCATGTGCTGGGGCTAGAGAGGAGTGTGTGTGCCCCAGTTGTCAATCAGCTGCCCAAGCCTATGAAGAAGGCGGCTCATCTGCCTTGCAGCCTCTCAACCCCCCATTAGGGATAACAATGGGGAACCATTCTGTCATGGACCTCTCCATTTTACCAGCTCCTTTTTCCCCCAGCCTCTGTCCCTGCCACCTTGAGGACTGAGAAAACAGTCTACCTTTATTTCTCCTTTTTTTGTAAATTTGTCTCGAGACAGTGACACGTATTCCTAAATCTTTGATAAAAATGACTTACAAGGGGTAAAGAATGCACAGCACTACAAAGTGACTGCCACAGGTGTACTCCTGTAACTGAGGGACTCAACTTATCCCTTCAGGCTTCCTGGAGACTAATAAGATGTTATTGGTGTAAGGACCAAATTCCCAATCTCGGGCATGTTCATTGTGGCCATGAGATAATAATCTTGGCCCCTGAATTGGTTCAAATTCCATCCAGAGGTTTGAGTGGTCACCCTTCAGGACAGTATTGACAGAGCGTTATACCTTACATTCAGTAGGTAATGGAAAGTAAAGCCTCATTTGTCTTCCCAGGCAGATATAAGGAATCCTGAGGCATTCCTTGAAGAACAGTGGAGTTCAAGGTGATATTTATCCTTCAATCATCAGTTTAAAAACAGACAATTTGATCATTATAGCATCGCCATTTGTGAGAGCTTATCGTTGTTGGCCACAATATCAGGATACAATGCTGTTGTTTGAAACACTACCAGAGGGTCTTTTCCATCCATGGGGCCTCAGTTTAATGTTTCATCTCAAATGACGGCACCTCTAACAGTGCAGCACTCCTTCTGCAGTGTCAGTTTTGATCATGGGCTCAATCCCCGAAGTAGAATTGAACCCACATCTTTCTGTTTCTGAAGAGAGAACATTGCTAACTGAGCTGAGGCCAACTGCCCAATCAAAGCAACTTGTGTACGAAGTGACTTGAAATGTTCCTGGCAGATGTGACAGGCACCATATAAATGCACATCCCCTCTGCACTTGGCGTAGTAAATCTTTGTCTGACTGTGGCACAATGTTTTCTCTTGTTTGATAAACATCTCTGTAGCATTTATGAAAAGGGGAGGTGTCCCTACTTCCATAACCTCATCAATAATGCCAGTCCAGTGGTAAGACCCAGGTGCTATCACTTCTCAGTGGGAAGGCATGTGAAGGATTATTTTATAATTCATTTCCTTTCTGCAGCCTCAGCACCTGACTTGCTGGAACACTGAAGGTCAAGGGCCATTGTTGGCCCTTTTTGCTTTGCACACCCAAGTCATATTTCACCAGTCTGAGGCCATGATTGCTGAGAAGCAAAATAGTTCTTGACACCTTGCCAAAGCAGCGCAGATTTAATAGGCTTTTATTCTCAGTCAGCTTCAAGTTAGAGAGGAGGTCTGTCACTCAGTCCCTTCTATGACTGAATCCCACTTTATTTTATTTAAACAATGTCATCTCATTGCAGAATGGAAAACATTTCATGCTCCCCCACCTCCCCTCTGTGTCTCGTTTTCTTTTTGAACGTTATGAATTTGTCCCTGTTCCCTGACTTCCCTTCTTTAACAGAAGTGGTTCAGACACAGTGATGTATTTCTTCTCCTCCGATGGTCAGTGGAGACAGTTCTCGGCTGTGGATGTCACTAATCTAGATTGGAGTGGTGCTGTAAAAGAGTTAGAGTGGTGGACCACTCTAACCTTGACCCTAATCTCTAGCATCTGCTGGGATCGATTCCCAGTCTCAGGCACGTGTCTGTGTGGAGTCTGCACATTCTCCTTGTGTCTGCGTGGGTTTCCCGTGGGTACTCCGGTTTCCTCCCACAATCCAAAGGTGTGCAGGTTAGGTGGTTTGGCCATGCTATAGTGTCCAGGGATATGTGGACTAGGTCGATTAGCCATGGGAAATACAGGTTTACGGGGATAGGGTAGGGGTGTAGATGGGTGCGGTGTTGTGGACTGAATGGTCCACTTCCACACTGGCAGGATTCTATGAATTGGAATGACTCTTAACTGTGCTAAATAAGAGTCAAGAAACAGCTTTAAAGAGACTGACTGATTCTTTAAACTGAGTCATTCCCGATGAAGGGCTTTTGCCCGAAACATCGACTGTCCCGCTTCTTGGATGCTGCCTGACCAGCTGTGCTTTTCCAGTGCCACACAATCGACTCTGATCTCCAGAATCTGCAGTCCTCACCTCTGCCTGTTTCTTTAAACAGGCCATCATTTGGTGGGTCTTTAGTGGCCAGAGCATTTGAAATAAACAGTCCCTGCTTCCCATGTGAAAGCCATTTCACTAGAATCATTTCTAGAATCATGTAGTTCTGTCATTCTAATACTAAAGTGCCATTTACAACAAGAAAGTTGAAAGATATGCAGCTTCACGTCGATGCCTACTGATCCTCCATACATTTGTGAGTAGGGGAAAACAATATTTTATTATTTCCTATGCTTGAGGGGCATTTTTTTCTCAATGTATTCAAACCTGCTAAAGATTACAGTGGGTCTGCCAATAACTAATTACTTCATGACATTTAACATTTACATCCATCAGAGACTGAACGACCTTCATCACGCATCCTCGGCTGACTTTGAACTTAGCCCTGCACAGGTTAAAGGTGCTGACCTAAACCATTGAGTTATTGAAACCCATATCTTTTTACTCTTAGGCCGGTTATTAAATAAAGGCACTTGAGGGTCTTTATGGTGAACAAAATATCTGTATAAAATGGAAAACTTGTGAAAAGCAACATTAAGTACAGATCCTTTTAAACAAGATTCTGCAAAATCTATTGTACAGCTCCAAAAGAAATGACTATCATCTTCATTTAAAGTTCATTCACAGACAATTTATGACTCTTGATTACCCAAGTAATTTTTCATAATTACTACTGTGGTAAATCAACACTAGTGAAATCATTGAACTAGATAATAAAGGTTTCAACTTAATTTTATGCCTTATTAACTCTTTATATACTAAATTGATATTGTATATTTATTTATATATTTCCTGTCACTTCTCTAAAATCCATTGCCCTGCCTTTGAGAATAAATACCAACGGAAGGATTATTATAATTTTTATGAATTAAGGATTATTAATATTTTTAAAGTTCAATGTTTTCATATTGGCTTATTTCTATTTATCTTAAATTGTTAATGATTTATTGAAGTATGACAATGAGCCTGCCTGATGTCCTTTTCATTTCCATTTCTTCTTTCCTTTTTAAAATTCCATCGTGCAAAATGACAGCACGTCACACAATGCCAGACACAATACTATTCTAGACCTTGGCACTTTTTTGCCAGATTGACTGAGGTTGATAACGGAATCCTTGAGAAAGCAGGAACAGAAACTGCGACTCACCTGTTCAAGAACACCATTTAAGGCTTTAGTTTACTATGTTTAAATCATCTTTTCATTTCTGTTTATCAATGTGGAAGATGTCCATGTTGGAATTGGAATATTCTCTCGAATTTGGGTATCCAGCATTGTTGAGTCTTCTGTTGTTCAATCTGCCTTATTGTTGGGCTTGTAGAGGTACTATCATTTCAAGAGGCACTTTCATATGTGAATTTTCAATTTTTCATGTTTCCAATTTATTTCAATAGATGCTTATTAATAAATCACTTTGTATTTTATATTCCTGCCATTATTGTACAAGTGGTTTAAATTCCTTCTAAATGAATAGTATTCCACCTTTAACACAATAAAATGTTCTGAGGTGCTTCATAATAGCATAATCAGATATGAATTGCCACTGACCTGATGAAGGTGACGTTAGTATGGGGCTTAGTTAAAAAAATATACATTTCATTGCGTATCCTAAGGAAAGAAAGAGAGAGAGATGCATATTCCAAAGTTTAGGGCCAACATGCTGTGTGGTAATGTAAACTGAAATTGGACATAAAGCAAGAATTAGAGGATTGCCCAGCTATCTTACAGCATTGTACAGCTGGGGAGCCTGCAGTGATAGGGAGGTCAGAGACCATGAGGGTTTTGACCTTTAATAAGATAATTTTAAATTGAGGCACTGCTGAACTGGCAATCAATGCAGATCACTTGTCACAGTGATGTACAGAAATAAACAGCACTGTTTATTCGAGTAGCATTATATCTTATATTGATAAACCCCAAACAATATTAGAATAGAATCTTCTCTGTTCAATGGCTTATGGCTCTTCCCTCAACGGTCCCAATTATTGGGATATTTGAAAGTGTGCTGCTGGAAAGCACAGCCAGTCAGGCAGCATCTGAGGAGTAGGAGAGTCGATGTTTTGAGCATAAGCTCTTCATCAGGAATTCCTGATGAAGAACCTATGCTTGAAACATCAACCCTCCTGCTCCTCAGATGCTGCTGGACCGGCTGTGTTGTTCCAGCGCCACACGTTTTGACTCTGATCCCCAGCATCTGCAGTCCTCACTTTCTCTTGGAATGTTTAACAATGTTAAAGATACTTTATAAACTAAGATTGTTGTTTCACTTGTCAATTGCAAGTGAACAATCGAGACAAATTGGAGTGGGATTAGATTATCGTTATTGTGGCATCAGGTCACTGTGTTAATCAAATAAGTTATGATACATTAGTTTATAAAGTTAAAAATCACACAACACCAGGTTATAGTCCTACAGGTTTAATTGGAAGCACTCTAGCTTTCGGAGCGACGCTCCATCATCAGGTGATTGTGGAGGGCTCGATTGTAACACAGAATTTATGGCAAAAATTTGCAGTGTGATGTAACTGAAATTATACATTGAAAAATTGATTGTCTGTTAAGCCTTTCATCTGTTAGAATACAGTGATAGAAATGAAACTATCACTGTATTCTAACAGATGAAAGGCTTAACAGACAATCAATTTTTCAATGTATAATTTCAGTTACATCACACTGCAAATTTTTGCCATAAATTCTGTGTTACAATCGAGCCCTCCACAATCACCTGATGAAGGAGCGTCGCTCCGAAAGCTAGTGTGCTTCCAATTAAACCTGTTGGACTGTAACCTGGTGTTGTGTGATTTTTAATTTTGTACACCCCAGTCCAACACCGGCAGCTCCAAATCATTAGTTTATAAAAATTGCATTAAATGAAAATGATGTTGTGTCCTTCTTTCTCAAAAAATACACTATGCTATGGTGGAGACCTAAAATCCACTAGAGTATGGCATGTCACAGTTACTTGGAGGAGAATATTTAGAGACAGTTTGGCAAAATCTTCAGAGTAAATCTTGCATTTGGGACAATATTGATTGAGAGTAAGATTTGATGACCCTGTAATGTTGGAGCTACTAATGCATTAAGGGTTTCCACTAGAAATCAATTACTCAGATCCTTGTAATCATCAAAATCAGTGTTTGTATAGCATTCCAAGCATAGCTCGGTCTATTCTTCAGGCTCGGACTTTGAAAGTAACTTTAGCCTGTTCCGAGCACACAGGAACCCGAATTGTAATTGGACAATTAGAAATTGAATTGCCTCTAGGTAAGGTCAGGGTGATGAAGGTTAATCAAAGGAAATGGCAGTGATTACTTGTAGTAAATTTTTAATCTTTCGGAGCTTGACAGGGTCTTTTAAAATATAGCTTCCCATTTTAGGTGAGTGCCAATTGGATTATTGTGTGGGAAAATGACTGTTTCCACATTGCAGATCATATTAAGATATGCCCATGTCACAAAATAACTCAAAGACCAGCAATTGGATAATTGTGTGTTAAAGGAACATGGCTCTCCTGGTGCCTTTGGAACAGAATGGGTTACCATATGCTGCATCTACTTATGCATCTCCATTTCGTTTACCTTGAATGATGAAGTTGCAATATAGACATGATTTGTTATGTAGAAATTCACTGTTTCAGCTTTTGTTCATTGTGCTTTTATGTTTGCGTTGATGCACTTATTAATGCTCACTCTTCCAAAAATAGCATTTTAATGTATTAACTTCAAGAATTTACACAGGTTTCTTGATGAACAAAGTCTCATCAGATTTTAATCCGCGTGTTTATTCTGATGAAGGACAAGTCAGCTGTTGATCCTTAAAACTGAAGAATGTGTGGAAGTTTATTCTCAAACTTGGGGATGGTGTGTTCTCATTGTGACTCCAGTGATTTTCCTGAATGAGCAACAGACTGTCTCTGGAGTGGGTAAAATCGGAATGTTCCAGTCAGTCCAGTCAAATGAGGAGGTCAGCTAAACTACTTTAATTGAAGGATTGCAATCTAATAGACAATCTGTGTTATGGAATTTGATGAAAGAATCATCTTACATGAATAACTTGAAATGCTATTAATGAAGAGAATAAATACTGATACTTGAAAATAAGCAGAATAAAACAAAATGAGTTATGTATCTTGCTGCAATATGCTAACTTTTACTAAATAATTAAATGCAGCAATTCCTCCTTCCTGGTATATCACAAACCCTTATTTAGCTACCTCATTCTCAGAGATTGCACACAAAATTCCTTCCCAAAACTCAAACCTCTCAATAAAATACCGTATAATAGAGTCTAGTGTACTTAGCATGCCAGCTATTTGACTTATCACATCTGTTTTTCTATGTTAATTATGCAAGTTTTATCTTTAAGATCCATTTTATAAGATCTTGGGAAAAGAGACTGCCCTAATCTACAACATTTTTCAATGATTACGCATAGTATTTTGCTGGGAGGCAAACAGATAATTTCTGTAAGAATACACCAGCTAATCTACTGCTAACTAGTGTATCCTTTAGGCAAAGACAGACTAAAATCACCATCTTCCTGTTATCAACCTTTGACATTAATAAATGTTAACTGCCTATTTCAATACCATGAAAGACTTAACATGAACTTCTGACTGATATCATTACACATTACCATTCTCCAATTATTACAAAACACTTCATTTCAAGATTTAATAAAACAAATCTCAAATCTATGCTTATATGACAGCAAGGTTGGTCTGGGAACTGTTTTGTTATGTCTGGAGTCTTGTGTTTGCATCAGGGTGTCAGGCAAAGTTTTTTCACGGGACTGTGTTCACATGTGGTAGCCAACCCAAGGGACCAGGTTAACGTACCGCCCTCTGTGTCATTGCCATGAGCAATTTGTAGAAGGTCAATAAAACAGCTCAGGACAACTCCAACCTCATCAGGACTGACCAATCCCTTGAACAGCATTACAAGTCAAATGTGCATCCCAAGAAAGGCAGAGATAATGTTTGTGCTCAGTAGTACGTGTTCTGTTGCCAGTCTGTTAACTATAGTCTGTTCAATTCAACGCCATCCTCCATTTACTGGCTGGCAGTCTGTCAATCACAAAAAAATTATCCAAAGCTTTTCACACTTGTGAGTACAACTGTAAGCCTGACCCCCACCTTTCACAACTTCAACAAACTATCATCTATCCAACGATGGTAGGCACATCGCCCAGATGGATCCACACGCACCAGACACACTCCACTCTGTCTCTTATAGGACAAGGTAGCATGACAGGGAGCAGCAGTTAACCAATGCTGCATAGGCATAGCCTCATGACCTCATCCTGCCATGGAGGAGACAGTGCTCACTATCATTGATGTCTCCATGGCTGACACCATCACCATCAGTAAAAAAAAACCAAAAAGTGGGTGAACCAGGAACTGACAGAGGAGCTGAATAAATTCTTTGCACCAGACCTCACAATAGAAGAAATTAAAAGCATTCCAAAAAATACTAAATAATCAAGGGTCAAAAGAAGGTGGAAGGAAGGGAATAAACATTATGAATATCACAAAGAGAAAGCACTCGGGAAAGTTTTGGGGCTGACGTCCAATAATTCTCTGAAGCATGATTGGTTGCCTCCAAGATATTAAAGGAAGTAACGACAGAAGTGATGGATGCAACTGTAGTAAACTTCCAGGAACCCTGAGATTCTGCAAAAGTCCTCAGGGCTTCGAAAACTGATAATATAACATCTGTATTCAAAAAGGGAGCTACAGGCCAATTAGCTGTCATTGGGAAAATGTTCAAGTCTATTATGAAAGACGTAATAGCAGACCATCTGGAATTATGTAAAATAACCAAGCAGAGTCAAAATGGCTTTAGATTAGATTAGATTCCCTACAGTGTGGAAACAGGCCCTTCAAAGAGCAGCCCACCTAGACCCATTTCCTTCTGAATGATGCGCCTAACATTATGGGCAATTTAGCATGGCCAATTCATCTGTCCTGCGCACCTTTGTGACTGTGGGAGGAAACCGGAGCACTCGGAGGAAACCCACGCAGACACGGGGAGAACGTGCAAACTCCACGCAGTTGCCCGAGGTTGGAATTGAACGTGGGATCTTGGTGCTGTGAGGCAGCTGTGCTAGCCACTGTGCTGTCCCATGAAGTGGAAGTCATGCCCAATGAATTTATTCAAGTTCTTTGAAGAGGTAACAAACAGGCTGGATAATGGAGAATGAGTAAATGTATATTTGCATTTCCAAAAGGTGTTTGATAAATATTTACACACAATGTAACTTAATAAGACGAGTCCATGTTGTTGTGGGTAGTAAATTAGCATGTACAGATGATAAACTAACTGATAGAAGACAGAGAATTGGGAAAAAGAGGGTATTTTTTAGGATGTTGACCTATAACTAGTGGAGCATCTACTTTCCTGGAACTACATTGTTGATCTACCTACAGCTCATGGATGGTAGTGGTTCAAGCTAGCAGCTTGCCAGCTTTTCATGATCAATTAGGAATAGGCAATACATATGGACTCAACCAGTGACGACCATATCCTTTACTGAATAAAACAATTTGAGAATTTTTTTTATCAGAGAGTCTCGCAAAGCTGGGTTGATTAATTATATTCATGGCTGAGGTAGATACATTTTAAATCAGTAAAAAAAGGACATATGGGGAGGGTCTTGTGCACAGCTCACAGCCCTTCCTCTCCAGTATAGAAGCGGTGGCCATCCCTATTTGCTCTTGGCTTCCAATTTGCAATACATGAAGCAGCTACCCAAATTCTGGGTGCTGCTCAGCATGGAATCTTTTGCAAAGGGGAAGCAGGCAATCATGGTGAATACGTGATTTCACTCTACCTGCTTCCATCTGGCAATCAATAATATAATAAACTCTCCAGTTTTTTCCAAACAGAACTGCACTGATTCTCTCATGCAGTGGTGGATGATGAACTGGAAGTTATTGGAAATATTTTCACACTCACCTGAAAGGCACCAGATGCAAAACATTCGCAGACAATGTTACTTACAGTCACTGGGCAGTCCTTGCCCTGCTCTCAGATGGCAGTTGTGGCTACAGCGGGAGTCAGATATCATTGAGCACCTTCTTTGTAAAACAGTGCCCTTTTGCACATTGCTCCTGACCAATGTTCCCTTGTAGCTGCAGGGCCACGTAGCCACTCAGATATCCTGTGCACTCTGATTGGCATGCCAATGAATCAGCTCCTGCTTGTGGAAGCTACTGCTGCCCCCGATTCTGGAGTCTATGCAGCAGGAAAGAGAAATTAGGGGAAGCATTATTCATAACTTAGGTTGAGGTATAGAAATTGATCCCTGAAGATCCTGAGTGAATATGGCCCCCAGCTGAGAGCACTTCTCCCCCCATTCTCCTCCTTCTTCTCAAAGCTTACCCTCCTCTGTGCTGCTTCTGGTCATTCTCCATGTCATCATACAGGCCACCAGATTGAGAACTGCAGCATCCAGGGCTGGGAAGAAATGGTTTGCCTGGAGCCTTAAAGTCAGCTCTAAGGCCCTCACAAGGTGTAGCATCACTCCCTGTGGGCTTCAACAATGTTAGAAAGTAGGAAATGCTTCTCCAAATTCAATAGCAACCGACAGAAATCAAGCAACTAACCTCAGTGTGACTGATAATCTCTTTAGATAGCATGTATTGGGAAGCTCTTTCTGATGTCAAATTAATGTTCAGTTGTGTACGTATAAGAAGTACTGTCGAATGGAAAAATCCAAATTTAAGACTTTTGTTAAATCAGCATTTCACTGACAGACATCCATGCTATTAACCTACCAAAAGGGCTATCACAGTCCATGTCAGAGTTGTGCACTACTGGGCCGGATAGTAAAATGGGACTCATGGGGCTGGAAGGATGGGTGGCATGCAATTGAAATATACAGCTTGTGGCATTTTGTTGGTATGTTTTGAAAGGATATTCAGCCCACAGTTTTTTGAACAACCAAGGAAAGCATTTTCCCTTGCCTTTGCCAATTAGAAATCTTTTGTCTGATCCCAAAACTTAAGCAAAGGAACAGAATGAACAACACATTTGATTGTGTCCCATGCATAAAGCCCAGCATTGAGAGAAATGCTTTCGAAATGTACCAGTGACATGTCATGAGTCACCAGGCAATAAATAAGTCCCTGCGATAATGCGCAAAAACCTATCTGGCAGCAATTATTCCTAACAGCTGTGTGCATCAAAGAAGGGTGGCTAATATGGGGTCTGTCATCTCATCAAACAAAACTGCTTTAGAAAGGTTTCTACTGACCTCTGGACACTCATCGACTAGCAAAACTTTTTACTATGACAACCAAAAAAAAATTGCCAAGACTCTCAGCATGATATGTGGTCCTCGCAATATTCCACAGTCAACATATTTTCCACTCAACAGACAAGTGGAATATTAATTTCCCTATGTTAGTGGCACCAGGGAGCTTAAAATACTTGATATCCTTCTGCTCAAATAAGCGTAATTTTTTTCTTTGCAAGAATATTATGGCATCACAGCTGAAAAGTGTGCAAAGTAGAAATGCCAATCTTTTCCTTATTCTCTGCTGTCTCTATTTAGCTTATACCTCTTCAGTTGTTATCAGCTTTACAGGATTGTCAACCTAATCAGTTATTAGTCAAAGATTATAGTATTTTCTGTCACTTGTTTTACCTTCAAATTAATCATGAATTGATATAGAATCAGAGATGGTACAATATCGAGATGAGATATGTGATAAAATGATACCACTTGCAACTGACACAAGAAAAAGGAAGTTTGCTCGTTTAATGTCTGTTCAGGAAGAACTGGGATTTTGAAAGTGAGATGGAGTGACCAGCTTTGTTAACCACTTCATTGTAACCCACAATAAAAGAGCCAGCAAATGGTGTTACATTTATGAAAAGAAAACATGAAAGGTGACTGAAGAAAGAAACAATAATTGGGTGTGGGGACAGGGTGCATCACATTCAGCACTGCATGGACATCAAGTGCAAGACCTCCATTATTACACCTCCTCAGGGGGGCAATTTACTGCAGATCATGCATGTAAATGTTAGAAAAACAATCAATGCCATTTAGCTGGCCTTAACAGTCAGGCAGGAAGTAGCTTCAATAACAAATGATGTAGATAGAAGAGAGTGTGGTATGTATGATAATCAGGTATGTGCATGAGTTTAGAGTCTAAATTGCCCACACTTTTCAATTCACTATAATTATTCAAATCAGGCTCAAAACCAAATAATTTTGTATCCGTGTACCAACCAGTACACAACTTGGCCTTGAAGGTGACATTTCTGCAAATAAATCCTGAGCAATTTACTTAGATGTGTCTCTTCAGATTATCATTGGAGGATCTCACTTAACCCTTATCATTGTTGGCTGCAATTATTTCATACTCTGCACTAACTTTATTGTTTGATAGGATGGAGCTCTGCGTTTCAGAATGTACCTGTCACAGGTTTTTCTTTTAGCAATTGTTTTAGATTTGCAATGCATCGGAAAGAATGTCAAACATTTCCGGCAAACGTTGTCTTTAACTTTCCATGTAATTCTGAATCTTGAATACCATTATTTAAATTAGCCAAATGAAGAGATAGTCCCAGTTAAGTCTTTAATTCACTCTCGCTCCTGAGAAAAATGCATCAACATTTGAAAGAGAAACAGTCCTTCCATTGCCATAACAAATGTCCACATTACACAGGTGACAGGGCAGGTTAGAAAGGAAAGTTGCCATTGGTTAATGCTTACTCATGTTAAATGGTCTCTTCCATGTCCAGAAAAATGTGTTGCTGGAAAAGCGCAGCAGGTCAGGCAGCATCAAAGGAGCAGGAGAATCGACGTTTCGGGCATAAGCCCTTCTTTCATGTCCTGCAGAGTACAAAATGTCACACACAGCAGGAGGCAGAGGAAGCTGTATTTAGTTTTGGCCATCTCCCATTTCCTTTATGCTACCATTGGCAGCCTTGCATTCAGTCATTCATAAAAACACAATAACTAAAAGCAGGAATAGGCAATTCAGCCCTCTGAGCCCTCTGAGCCCTCTGAGCCCTCTGAGCCAGTGCCACCGTTTAGTAATCTGCTCTGGACAGGGACATGTAAGCAGCACCTCATTCTCTGCTTGGGGACCCGGCAGACTTCAGGACCCTCAGGAAGGTTTGGTTCTGGAGAAGGGCCACTGGAACTGAAACATTAACTCTGCTTTCTTTCTACAGATGCTGCCGGACCTGCTGAGTTTCCCCAGCAATTTCTGCGGTTGTTTCTGATTTCCAGTATCCGCACTTCTTTGGGGTTTTTATTTTTGTTTAGTGTTTAACTCGCTGCCACATCTCTTCTAGGCATGCCCACCTTGCAGAAGATTGGCTTCTCTCTCCGATAGGATTTCTGTTCTAATCTTTTCTCTTGTTCTCATCGTTACGTTATTGTCGGTCCTGTCATTTGACAATGTATTTGCCAAAACTCGCTTCCACAGCCACATCTCATTCCTCAGTGACCACCTCCAGCTCAGACTCACCTCGAAAGGATTCAAACTGAAGTTTCATCCTTTGTGTTTTGAATCCACTCAGGATCATAGGCATCTACATGATTTATAATGTTCCTCAGACAGCACTTCTCACTGTATTCTGAGATCCACAGTCAGAGCCATGTGTCATTATATGCACACTTCTCAACCTTTCTCTCCAACAGCACAGCCTCCTGCTGGCTCAGTGCTGTCCTGCTCCCCAGTTCCAATTCATCCTCCGGCTCATTTAGCGTGCTAACGCAAATCTTTCTCTTTTCCTTTCAGGTCACAGAGTCATAGAGTCATAGAGACATACAGCACGGAAACAGACCCTTCGGTCCAACTCATCCATGCTGACCAGATATCCCAACCCAATCTAGTCCCACCTGCCAACACCCGGCCGATATCCCTCCAAACCTTTCCCATTCTTATACCTATCCAGATGCCTTTTAAATATTGCAATTGTCCTCGCCTCCACCTCTTCCTCTCGCAGCTCATTGAGATGCACCAACTCAGATATACCTACACCCCTCCATAACCTTTGTCCCCTTCCCTTCCCTCTGACTCCATCCCCTTCCCCAACACCACCTTCTGTCCTATATTTACCATCCTTCCCAACCTTTCACTCTCCGATACTGAACATGCTCAGTAAAGGTGGTGAAAGAAGAGTTTAACGTCATGACATGCCCCCTCCTTCATGAATTTTGGGCATGTCATGACGTTAAACTCTTCTTTCATCACCTTCGCCTTCTGGGCATCTCTTTGGATAGGAGTCCTCTCCCTATTCCACACTCTCCTTTGCCCAGCTCTAATACACTCCCTCCACCTGGACCCCTCCTTCTGTCCTTTTGTCTGTACTCAAACTGTTCATCGAGAACTGTCAAGGGAACAGCAGTCACCTTAATTTCTATGCCTTCCTCACTAGTCTAACCAATCTCCCTCTGAACTGACTGAACTCAGATCCAATTTTGACTTTGTAATCAAACCTGTTGACAAGGGTAGGGCTGTTGTTGTCTGGTGTGCTAACCTCTAACTCCTCTCACTCATTTCAGGTCAGAGGGGTGACCATGGTTACCTGCATAGGACCCAGTTATGCCTGCCTTTTTGGGGCATACGTGGAACATTCCTTGTTTCCAGTCCTACTCCAGCCCCCATCCACAAATCTTTCTTTGGTACGTCAATGACATAATCGGTGCTGCTTCCCTCTCTGGTTCAGATTTGGAAAGGTTTATCAATTTATCTTTTAATTTCCACCTCACTCTCACCACAACCTGGTCCATCTCTGACTCCTCCCTTCCATTCCTCGACATCTCTGTTTCCATTCCTGGGGATAGACTGGCCATCAACATCCACCAGAAACCCACTGATTCCCACATTTAACTTGACACTACATCTTCACACCCTGCTTCCTGTAAAGACTCTATTCCATTCTCCCCGTTCCTCCAACTCTATCACATCTGTTCTGATGATGCCAGCTTCTACAAGGGGGCCTACATCATATCCACTTTCTTCCTCAACCAAGGATTCCCAACCACCATGGTTGACAGGGCTCTCAGCTGGGTCATACCATCTCCCACACTTCGGCCTTCACCACTTTTCGTCCCTCCTACAACAGCAATGGGATCTCCCAGTTGCAACCTCACCACATCCAGAGGATTATTAGTTGCCACTTCCTCTACCTCATGCAGAAAGTCACCACTAGACCCATATTCCCCTCCCCTCCCTTCTCAGCATTCTGCAGAGACTGATCTCTCTGGGACACCTTGGTCCACTCTTCCTTCACTCCCAACAAACTGCCCACAGCCCCACAGCACTTTCACCTGCAACTGTAGGAGTTATTACACCTGCCCGTTTACTTCCACCCTCCTCACTATGTGAGGCCCCAGATACACCTTCCAGGTGAAGCATCTGGGTTCTGAAGAAGGGTCACTGGACCTGAAACATTAGCTCTGCTTTCTCTCTACCGATGCTGATGGACCTGCTGAGATTTGCCAACAGCTCTTTTGTTTTTATTTTTTAAAGGTTGTGAGGTTTCCAGCCTCTACTACCTTCCAGGCACAACATTCTAGATTCCCACCAACCTATGGATGGCAATATTTTACCTCAAATCACCTCTGAACCTCTTACCTTTCAACAAACAATTATGCTCCCTTGTTGTTGACCCTTCATCTAAGGGGAACTGCTGCTTTCTTTCCACTATGCCCATACCCTTCACAGTTGTATACAACTCAATCAGGTGATTTGGTGATGGGCAATAAAAGAAGCTTTAGTTTTGTGCAACAGCTCTTCTGGATATTAAAAACCACCTGTCAGGTGCTCCTTCAGGCTACTTTGCTCGATAGAAAACAAATTAAGCTTATCCAGCTTCCCTTCACGGTTGAAATGCTCCAGCCCAGGTGACATCCTGATGAAACTTTTCAACAATCCATTTCCAGTGCAATCACATCCGTCCTATAGTGTGGTGACCAGAACTGCACACAGTACACCAGCTGTGGACTGAGCAAAGCTCTGTACAGCTCAAAGACGACGTCCCTTCACTTAGAATCAAGGCCACGATCGATTGAGGGAATTGTTCCCTCTGCCATTTTAACTACCCTATTAACCTGATCCATCACTTTCAAGATGGCAGTGGAGTAGGACCCCTGAGCTGTAGCTCATTTGCACTGTCCATTTCTTCCCCCCCTCTTTTTACATTACATTGTCTTTCTCGTTTTCTCTCCCATCCTCAGGTGGCATCAGCAATGTCAGTGGTGAAAGCCAGTGCAGACTCCCGGCCTATGCATGGACCCGAACTCCCGGCCTCAGTATGGATTGGAACTCCCGGCCTCAGTATGGACCCGAACTCCCGGCCTCAGTGTGGATCTGAAATCCCGGCCTCAGTGTGGACCTGAACTCCCGGCCTCAGAGTGGATCTCAACTCCCGGCCTCAGAGTGGATCTCAACTCCCGGCCTCAGTGTGGATCTCAACTCCCGGCCTCAGTGTGGATCTCAACTCCCGGCCTCAGTGTGGACCCGAACTCCCGGCCTCAGTGTGGACCTGAAATCCCGGCCTCAGTGTGGATTTGAACTCCTGGCCTCAGTGTGGACCCGAACACCTGGCCTCAGTGTGGACCTAAACTCACGGCCTCAGTGTGGAACCGAACTTCTGGCCTCAGTGTGGACCTAAACTTCCGGTCTCAGCGTGGACCCGAACTCCCGGCCTCAGTGTGGACCCGAACTCCCGGCCTCAGTGTGGACCCGAACTCCCGGCCTCAGTGTGGACCCGAACTCCCGGCCTCAGTGTGGACCCGAACTCCCGGCCTCAGTGTGGATTTGAACTCCTGGCCTCAGTGTGGACCCGAACACCTGGCCTCAGTGTGGACTCGAACTCACGGCCTCAGTGTGGACCAGAACTCCCGGCCTCAGTGTGGACTCGAACTCCCGGCCTCAGTGTAGACCTGAACTCCCGGCCTCAGTGTGGACCTGAAATCCCGGCCTCAGTGTGGACCTGAACTCCCGGCCTCAGTGTGGACTCGAACACCTGGCCTCAGTGTGGACCCGAACTCCCGGCCTCAGTGTGGATTTGAACTCCTGGCCTCAGTGTGGACCCGAACACCTGGCCTCAGTGTGGACCTAAACTCACGGCCTCAGTGTGGACCCGAACTTCTGGCCTCAGTGTGGACCTAAACTTCCGGTCTCAGCGTGGACCCGAACTCCCGGCCTCAGTGTGGACCTGAACTCCCGGCCTCAGAGTGGATCTCAACTCCCGGCCTCAGAGTGGATCTCAACTCCCGGCCTCAGTGTGGATCTCAACTCCCGGCCTCAGTGTGGATCTCAACTCCCGGCCTCAGTGTGGATCTCAACTCCCGGCCTCAGTGTGGATCTCAACTCCCGGCCTCAGTGTGGATCTCAACTCCCGGCCTCAGTGTGGATCTCAACTCCCGGCCTCAGTGTGGATCTCAACTCCCGGCCTCAGTGTGGATCTCAACTCCCGGCCTCAGTGTGGATCTCAACTCCCGGCCTCAGTGTGGACCCGAACTCCCGGCCTCAGTGTGGA
>NC_057724.1:11015815-11041086 GCF_004010195.1 Chiloscyllium plagiosum
CGGCCTCAGTGTGGACTCGAACTCCCGGTCTCAGTGTGGACCCGAACTCACAGCCTCAATGTGGACCCGATCTCCCGGCCTCAGTGTGGGCCTGAACTCCAGGCCTCAGTGTGGACTCGAACTCCCGGCCTCAGTGTGGACCTGAACTCCAGGCCTCAGTGTGGAGCTGAACTCCCGGCCTCAGTGTCGATCTGAACTCCGGGCCTCAGTGTGGACTCGAACTCACGTCCTCAGTGTGGACCTGAACTCCCGGCCTCAGTGTGGACTCAAACTCCCGGCCTCAGTGTGGAGCCAAACTCACAGCCTCAGTGTGGATCTGAACTCCCGGCCTCAGTGCGGACCTGAACTCCCGGCCTCAGTGTGGATCTGAACTCCCGGCCTCAGTGTGGATCTGAACTCCTGGCCTCAGTGTGGATCTGAACTCACAGCCTCAGTGTGGATCTGAACTTCCGGCCTCAGTGTGGACCCCAACTCACAGCCTCAGTGTGGATCTGAACTCCCGGCCTCAGTGTGGACTCGAACTCCCGGTCTCAGTGTGGACCCGAACTCACAGCCTCAGTGTGGATCTGAACTTCCGGCCTCAGTGTGGACCCGAACTCACAGCCTCAGTGTGGATCTGAACTCCTGGCCTCAGTGTGGACCTGAACTCCCGGCCTCAGTGTGGATCTGAACTCCTGGCCTCAGTGTGAATCTGAACTCCCGGCCTCAGTGTGGACCCGAACTCACAGCCTCAATGTGGACCCGATCTCCCGGTCTCAGTGTGGACCTGAACTCACGGCCTCAGTGTGGACTCGAACTCCCGGCCTCAGTGTGGACTCGAACTCCCGGTCTCAGTGTGGACCCGAACTCACAGCCTCAGTGTGGATCTGAACTCCCGGCCTCAGTGCGGACCTGAACTCCCGGCCTCAGTGTGGATCTGAACTCCCGGCCTCAGTGTGGACTTGAACTCCTGGCCTCAGTGTGGACTTGAACTCCTGGCCTCAGTGTGGACCCGAGCTCCCAGCCTCAGTGTGGACCCGATCTCCAAGCCTCAGTGTGGACTCGAACTCCCGGCCTCAGTGTGGACCTGAACTCCCGGCCTCAGTGTGGACCTGAACTCCAGGCCTCAGTGAGGACCCGAACTCCTGGCCTCAGTGTGGACCCGTACTCCCGGCCTCAGTGTGGATCTGAACTCCCGGCCTCAGTGTGGACCCGAACTCCTAGCCTCAATGTGGATCTGAACTCCCGGCCTCAGTGTGGACCTGAACTCCAGGCCTCAGTGAGGGTCCGAACTCCTGGCCTCAGTGTGGACCCGAACTCCCGGCCTCAGTGTGGATCTGAACTCCCGCCCTCAGTGTGGATCCGAACTCCAAGCCTCAATGTGGACCTGAACTCCCGGTCTCGTGTGGACCTGAACTCACAGCATCAGTGTGGACCGAACTCCCGGCCTCAGTGTGGACCTGAACTCCCGGCCTCAGTGTGGACCCGAACTCCCAGCCTCAGTGTGGACCCGAACTCCCGGCCTCAGTGTGGACTCGAACCCCTGGCCTCAGTGTGGATCCGAACGCCCGGCCTCAGAGTGGACCCGAACTCCCAGCCTCAGTGTGGACACGAAATCCCGGCCATAGTGTGGACCCGAACACCCTGCCTCAGTGTGGATCTGAACTCCCGGCCTCAGTGTGGACCCGAACTCCCGGCCTCAGTGTGGACCCATACTCCTGGCCTCAGTGTGGACTCGAACCCCTGGCCTCAGTGTGGATCCGAACTCCCGGCCTCAGTGTGGACCCGAACTCTAGGCCTCAGTGTGGACCCGAACTCCCGGCCTCAGTGTGGACCCGTACTCCCGGCCTCAGTGCAGACTCGAACCCCTGACCTCAGTGTGGATCCGAACTCCCGGCCTCAGTGTGGACTCGAACCCCTGTCCTCAGTGTGGATCCGAACTCCCGGCCTCAGTGTGGACCCGTACTCCCGGCCTCAGTGTGGACTCGGACCCCTGGCCTCAGTGTGGATCCGAACTCCCAGCCTCAGTGTGGACCTGAACTCCCAGCATCAGTGTGGACCCGAACCCCCAGCCTCAGTGTGCACCCGAACTCCCGGCCTCAGTGTGGACCCGAACACCTGGCCTCAGTGTGGATCTGAACTCCCGGCCTCAGGGTGGACCCGAACCCCCAGCCTCAGTGTGGACCCGAACTCGCGGCCTCAGTGTGGATCTGAACTCCCGGCCTCAGTGTGGATCTGAACTCCGGCCTCAGTGTGGACCTGAACTCCCGGCCTCAGTGTGGACCCGAACCCTCGGCCTCAGTGTGGACCCGAACTCCCGGCCTCAATGTGGAACCGAACTCCCGGCCTCAGTGTGGATCTGAACTCCTGGCCTCAGTGTGGACCTGAACTCCAGGCCGCAGTGTGGATCTGAACTCCCAGCCTCAGTGTGAACCCGAACTCCCGGCCTCAGTGTGGACATGAACTCCCGGCCTCAGTGTGGACCGGAACTCTCGGCCTCCACGTGGACCCGAACTCCCGGCCTCGGTGTGGACCCGAGCTCCCAGCCTCAGTGTGGACCCGAGCTCCCAGCCTCAGTGTGGACTCGAACTCCCAGCCTCAGTGTGGACTCGAAGTCCCGGCCTCAGAGTGGACTCGTACTCCCGGCCTCAGAGAGGACGTGAAGTCCTGGCCTCAGTGTGGATCTGAACTCCCGGCCTCAGTGTGGATCCGAACTCCCGGCCACAGTGTGGACCCGAACTTCCGGCCTCAGTGTGGATCCGAGCTTCCGGCCTCAGTGTGGACCCGAACTCCAGGCCTCAGTGCGGACCCGAACTCACAGCCTCAATGTGGATCTGAACTCCCGGCCTCAGTGTGGACCCGAACTCCCGGCCTCAGTGTGGACCCAAACTCCCGGCCTCAGTGTCGACCTGAACTCTCGGCCACAGTGTGGACCCGAACTCTCAGCCTCAGTGTGGATCTGAACTCCCGGCCTCAGTTTGGACCCGAACTCCCGACCTCAGTGTGGACCTGAACACCCAGCCTCAGTGTGGACCCGAACACCCGGCCTCAGTGTGGACCTGAACTCCCGGCCTCAGTGTCGACCTGAACTCCCGGCCTCAGTGTGAACCTGTTTTCCCAGCCTCAGTGTGGACTCGAACTCCCAGCCTCAGTGTGGACTCGAACTCCTGGCCTCAGTGTGGACCCGAACTCCAGGCCTCAGTGCGGACCCGAACTCACAGCCTCAATGTGGATCTGAACTCCCGGCCTCAGTGTGGACCCGAACTCCCGGCCTCAGTGTGGATCTGAACTCCCGGCCTCAGTGTGGACCTGAACTCCCGGCCTCAGTGTGGACCTGAACCCCCGGCCTCAGTGTGGACCCGAACTCCCGGCCTCAGTGAGGACCCGAACTCCAGGCCACAGTGTGGATCTGAACTCCCGGCCTCAGTGTGGACCCGAACTCCCGGCCTCAGTGTGGACCCGAACTCCCGGCCTCAGTGTGGACCCAAACTCCAGGCCTCAGTGTGGATCTGAGCTCCCGGCCTCAGTGTGGACCCGAACTCCCGGCCTCAGTGTGGGCCCGAACTCCCGGCCTCAATGTGGACTTGAACTCCAGGCCTCAGTGTGGACCTGAACTCCCGGCCTCAGTGTGGATCTGAACACCCGGCCTCAGTGTGGATCTGAACTCCCGGCCTCAGTGTGGACCCGAACTCCCGGCCTCAGTGTGGATCTGAACTCCCGGCCTCAGTGTGGACCTGAAACCCCGGCCTCAGTGTGGACCCGAACTCCCGGCCTCAGTGTGGGCCCGAACTCCCGGCCTCAGTGTGGACCCGAACTCCTGGCCTCAATGTGGATCCGAACTCCTGGCCGCAGAGTGGACCCGAACTCCCGGCCTCAGTGTGGACCCGAACTCCTGGCCTCAGTGTGGATCCGAACTCCTGGCCGCAGAGTGGACCCGAACTCCCGGCCTCAGTGTGGACCCGAACTCCCGGCCTCAGTGTGGACCTGAACTCCCGGCCTCAGTGTGGACTCGAACCCCCGGCCTCAGTGTGGACCTGAACTCCCGGCCTCTGTGTGGATCTGAACTCCCGGCCTCAGTGTGGACCTGAACTCCCGGCCTCAGTGTGGACCCGAACCCACGGCCTCAGTGTGGACCTGAACTCCCGGCCTCAGTGTGGACTCAAACCCCTGGCCTCAGTGTGGATCTGAACTCACGGCCTCAGTGTCGACCTGAACTCCTGGCCTCAGTGTCGACCTGAACTCCCGGCCTCAGTGTGGACTCGAACTCACAGCCTCAATGTGGATCCGAACTCCCGGCCTCAGTGCGGACCTGAACTCCCAGCCTCAGTGTGGACTCGAACTCCCGGCCTCAGTGTGGACCCGAACCCCGACCTCAGTGTGGACCTGAACTCCAAGCCTCAGTGTCGACCTAACTCCCGGCCTCAGTGTGGACTCGAACTCCTAGCCTCAGTGTGGACCTGAACTCCAGGCCTCAGTGTGGACCCGAACTCCTGGCCTCAGTGTGGATCTGAGCTCCCTGTCTCGACATGGACCTGATCTCCCGGCCTCAGTGTGGACCCGAACTCCCAGCCTCAGTGTGGACTCGATCTCCCGGCCTCAGTGTGGACCCGAACCCCGACCTCTGTGTGTATCTGAACTCCCGGCCTCAGTGTGGACCCGAACCCCCAGCCTCAGTGTGGACCCGAACTCCCGGCCTCAGTGTGGACCCGAACTCCCGTCCTCAGTGTGGACCCGAACTCCCAGCCTCAGTGTGGACCCGAACTCCTGGCCTCAGTGTGGACCCGAACTCCCGGCCTCAATGTGGACTCGAATCCCTGGCCTCAGTGTGGACCCGAACTCCCGGCCTCAGTGTGGATCTGAACTCCCCGCCTCCACGTGGACCTGAACTCCTGGCCTCAGTGTGGATCTGAACTCCCGGCCTCCACATGGACCTGAACTCCCGGCCTCAGTGTGGACCCGAACACCCGGCCTCAGTGCGGACCCAAACTCCCGGCCTCAGTGTGGACCCGAACTCCAGGCCTCAGTGTGGATCTGAACTCCTGGCCTCAGTGTGGACCTGAACTACTGGCCTCAGTGTGGATCTGAACTCCCGGCCTCCACGTGGACCTGAACTCCCGGCCTCAGTGTGGACCCAAACTCCCGGCCTCAGTGTGGACCCGAACTCCTGGCCTCAGTGTGGATCTGTACTCCCGGCCTCCACGTGGACCCGAACTCCTGGCCTCAGTGTGGATCTGAACTCCCGGCCTCAGTGTGGACCCAAATTCCTGGCCTCAGTGTGGACCCGAACTCCCGGCCTCAGTGTGGATTTGAACTCCCGGCCTCAGTGTGGACCCGAACTCACAGCCTCAGAGTGGACCAAAACTCTCGGCCTCCGCGTGGACCCGAACTTTCGGCCTCAGTGTGGATTCAAATTCCCAACCTCAGTGAGGACCCGAAATCCCAGCCTCAGCATGGACCTGAACTCCTGGCCTCAGGGTGGTGTGGTCTTGGTTGGAATGACCATTAATCTGAACTCTTATTTCTCTATTTTTCTCATTTATTTCTGGTTTTTTACTGCTTTATTTTTCTAAATTTTTCCCCCTAAGAATTTGTCCATAAGAACCTGTCTAGTTCTAACCTTCAGAGATCTGTAGAAAAATCACCCCATTTCTCTCTGTTGCTCTGAGATTCCTAGAATCTTGTGATTTTGAGGCCAAAGAAGTGTTACAAAATTCGCCTGTTTTCAATTTGTGTTATGATGAACCCCTTTACTAATTAAAACCAAACAACCAGAAAAGTCCATAATTTATTTATTTCACCCTAACTGGGATTACTAACCAAAACTATTAGCAACTGAGTGCTCTTTCCCCTAGCGGCACGATGGCTCAATGGTTAGCACTGCTGCCTCAAAGCTTCAGGGACCTGGCTTGGATTCCAGTGTCGGGTGACTGTGCGGAGTTTGCACAATTTCCTTATGTCTGCGTGGGTTTCCTCCCACAGTCCAAAGTTGTGCAGGTTAAGTGAATTGGCCATAGCGAGTTTTGAGAAGATTTGTAGCTCAGGTTGAGGTTTTGGATGTAGGTTTGCTCACTGAGCAGGAAGGTTCATTACCAGATGTTTTGTCACCCTACTAGGTAACATCTTCAGTGGGTCTCAGGCAAAGCAATACTGAAAATTCCTACTTTCTATTTATATGTTTGGGTTTCTTTGGATTGGTGATGTAATTTCCTGTGGTGATGTTATTTCCTGTGGTGAAGTCACTTCCTGTTCCTTTTCTCAGGGGGTGGTAGATAGGGGTCTAACTCGATGTGTTTGCTGATAGAGTTTCAGTTGGAATGCCATGCTTCTAGGAATTCTCGTGCGTGTCTTTGTTTGGCTTGTCCTAGGATGGATGTGTTGTCCCAGTCGAAGTGGTGTCCTTCCTCACCCGTATGTAAGGATACTAGTGAGAGAGGGTCATGTCTTTTTGTGGCTAGTTGGTGTTCATATATCTTGGTGCCTAGTTTTCTGCCTGTTTGTCAAATGTAGTGCTTGTTACCGTTCTTGCACAGTATTTTTTAATGACAGGGGATTATATCTTGTTGAATGCTTTATTCATGCTGCATCTCACCCCATCAACATTCAGTCTCCTATCTTAAACAGTGTACTCCATGTTGCTCAGTCCTGAAACAGCATCTCAGGGCACAATCCAGCTGCACGTATTTCTCATCAATGGATATTGGATTATGACATTTGCCAAACCTTCAAAACCGTCATGTCACTTCCCTGATCCACTTACAGGCTACCTAGGTGGCACAGATTTGCATTGCAGGGTGCACTGGCAACTTGTATCAAAAGGCTAAATTAGGGATACTTTGCAGAAACAGGCCAGTGCTCACAGGTTGGACCAGGCTGCATCGCAGGGCTGATTGCTTGCTCTCTTAGTGCTCACTCAGTTAGCACCTACCTGCATGCTCGCAGAGACGCTGCCTTGCCTGTTAGCGTGTTGGAGCTTGAGCCAGAGACAAAAACTCTCAGTACCACCATACTGACCCACTGTTTTGAGTAAGCACATAGCTGCACAGCTTATTCAGTAGGGATTTGAAGAGGTGGTTATGGACCTCCCACCATGTGGCACACTGAGACTCAATCTAACTTCTACAACACGTGCCAACTACTTACATAGCAAGCACACTGCATGTTTACTCAAATCGGCAGCTAAATCAGAAGGTTAGTGGGCAAGTTTTCAGTTCAATCAAACGAAACTGCTGCTAGTCACAGATGCAAATATCCTCAGACATGGTCCAGAGTTTTGACCATGGTCACCTGTCAGCTTAGGAGGCTCACCATCAGGGAACATGACTGACTACAGTTCAGTGTGTAGGCAATGATTCATCACCAGCGTCAGGGGAATCAGTTGCAAACATAAGGGTCAGGGGTCAAGTCAGTCATGCCAAGGAGCTGCTTATCTAAGTTGGTAGAGATCTGAGGCAAGTGGGGATGCATCTATCAGTTGTGTGCAAGGGGGAGATCATGACCAGCAAGGGGAGCCAATGCTGAAGGGGTGGATCAGAGGCATTTGTGAAGATGGCAATTAGGATGGTGACTGGGATAAATCTTAGCTATATGGGGGTTGTAGCATCAGAGCGGAAGGTGGCTATGCAAGGGGGCTTATTGGCCAAGTCCATCACTGCAGCCACCATTAGGACATACAGAGCAGCAGGGTGGGAATCAATAAAGGTCAGGGTTTGGGGGCAGTGAAGTTCAATGTGTTGAGTCTCCAAATTGGAGGGTAGGTGAAAGTAGGCTGTCAGAGCAGAGCAAGGTTAAGGGATAGATGGAGGCACCTGACGACCAGACATAACCCAATATAGATGGGATCTAATGTGAGTTATGTTCTCTGCCATCACTTGCTGTTCTCTAGATGCAAAATGATAGAGTTTCATTTAGATAAATATGAGGTGCTGAATTTTGGAAAGACAAATTAGAAGGGCAGGGAGGGTAGGACTAATACACTTAACGGTAAGGTCCCCGGGATTATTGCTGAACAAAGAGACCTTGGTGTGCAGCTTTGTATTTCATTGAAAGCGGAGTCACAGGTAGATAGGATAGTGAAGAAGGTGTTTGGCATGCTTGCCATTATTGGTCAGAGCATCGAGTATAGAAGTTAGGAGGTCATGTTACGGCTGTACAGGACATTGGTTAGGCCAATTTTGGAATATTGTGTGCAATTCTGGTCTCCTTCCTAAAGGAAGGATGTTGTGAGACTTGAAAGGATTCAGAAAAGATTTACAAGGGTGTTGCCAGGAGGATCTGAGCTATAGGAAGAGACTGAGTAGACTGAGGCTGTTTTCCCTGGAACGGCAGAGGCTGAGAGGTCACGTTATAGAGGTTTATAAAATTATGAGGGACATGGATAGGGTAAATAGACAAGGTCTTTTCCCTGGGGTCGGGGATTCCAGAATGAGACGGTAGAGGTTTAGGGTGAGAGGGGAAAAGTTTAAAAGGGACCTAAGGGGTAACTTTTTCATGCAGAGGGTGGTGCATGTTTGGAATAATCTGTCAGAGGAAGTGATACAATTACAACAATTAGAAGGCATTTGGATAGATATATGATCAGGAAGGGTTTAGAGGGTTAAGGGCAACATGCTGGCAAATGGGACCAGATTAGTTTAGGATATCTGGTTGGCATGGACGAGTAGGACCGAAGGGTCGGTTTCTGTTCTGTACATCTCTATGACTCTAAAATGTAACTGGAAAATGGCTGGTACAGTGCTCAGACTGGGTGGAGTCAGTGCCAGTTTGATAGGTGAGTATACTGGCTGAACATTAAGGTATTAATGGGGAAGATACATGAAGATGGGTTTGCAAATTCCAGCTACATTTCATTTGCAATCATCCCTTCACACATGTGCTATGCATGCAGAGTGAACATGTTTATGCATCAAATGCAGGCCACAAATATCCCATCACCTGTGAAATTTAAATAACACAATATCCACATCCAGTTCCTTATAGAACGAGAGATAACATATGCATTACTGTGTCAGATAAAAAAAACACTGCTGAAATCAAAACCACATCACATCCAACAAACCTCACTGGCTGCATATTTCAGCGGCAAGCCTGATATCACAAATGGATAATGTTACTTTAAAGGCAGCCTGCACTGTGATGTTGGTGCTCCCTTTGGAACCCAGAATTACATGCAAATGGTAAATCTGACCAGGAACGCTCTATTGATGATTCTCACACCTCCAGAGGCGGTTTGAGACTGCTCCCAAATTCTGCCTCTCTGGGTCGCTGACCAGTTCTCTTAAAGGGGCAGCACCCTAAACGACAAACATGACATGCAGCTCTTAAGGGGGAAGTGCATTTTGACTGTGCAAAGTGGTGGAAACAGCGTGCTGGTGATCTTTCTGGAAAAGGCAGAGAGAATGAGGGGCACCCTGGAGAGGTGGCCGGAAGCTGTCCAGACAGATGTTCGGCAGCTGCTGGCATAAAGCAACAGCACAGATGTCTGGCAGCCTTTTACCTTCAAGAACATGGATGCAGTGAAGGAAAATATTTAAGGATCTGACATGAATTGTTGAAATAAATAACTTCGTATTCAAATTCCATATTCTATCATGAACATCAGTAAACTCATCTGTTGATCACTATACTAAGCCACCTTCCCCCATCTGCCAAGAGCCCCTGTCAATCAAAACTCAACTCATCAATTTGTAACTCATCATGACACACTTAGAACTGGTGCAAGCTGTGCTCCCACATCTCCCACAGAAACTGGTAACTGTTCAACCAGGACAGCCACCGTCACTGACACATATTGCAGCACACACTCATTGACTTTCATCTTTCTTTCAGGTGAAGGTGGTGCAGAGTAGCAGGCAGCAGGGAAGAACTGAAGGGGAATAAACATGTTGACAAGTTTTAACCCTGGAAGGAAACAGTGCTGATCATCGTGTAAAGGAGCTTCACTGAATGGGGTTAGTGGGATCGATGATAAGGCCAATGAATGCTGATGTTCTGCTCTCCCTCACAACAAGCAATACCTTGCCCTTTTCATTTCAGATGCCCAACAACTGAAACTTTCTCAGTTACTGAAAAGAAAGGAAGAAGATAGCATCGATTAACAGGCATCATTCTCTGAGATACTGATGCTGTGTATATTTTAGAGACTGGGAGTGGAGGTGGCTGCAAATGATATTTAACGTTAATTTTGAATCACAGAATTATTAGGTGCAGAAAGAGGCCGTTCAGCCCAATGTGCCTTGTATCCAGTGGTATTGTGCCACTGTCTCTAGTATCCAGTCTCATTCTAATATCTAGTGCCAATCTTCTGTCTTTTCCCATCTCCCTGCACACCATTACAATTCAAAACCATCCAATGCCCTCTTGAATCCTCAATAAACCTGCCTCCACCACATTCCCAGATGGTGCATTCCATACCCTAACAACTCTCTGTGTGACAATGCATTTTACCACATCAGCCTTGCTTCATTTGCACAATACTTTAAAATCTACAGCCTCTTGTTTCTTTTAAAACTAGAATCAGCTTCATCCTGTCTACTATGTCCAATGCGCTTAAGGTTTTGAAAGCTTTAATCAGATCTCCTCTTATCTGCCTTCTCTCCAGGGAGGACAATCCCAGCTTGTTCAATCTATCCTCTGGGAGGAACTAGAACAATTGTAGTAAATCACTTCTGCAAGCAGAAAACCGATAAATGTACACTGCATCTCATGAACTGTTTTAGTCAATATTGTATTTCACCATCTCCCCGAGTGGGATTTGAACCCATGTTCCCCACAGCATGAACCTAACATTCTGGATGACGAGCCCAGTTGCATTACATAGGTTAATATTAAGCCTCGTTGGCCACATTCTAAACATACCTTCCTTGACCACCAGTTCCTGGGAAGGTCTTGAGCTTTAAGTTCTGGCTCAAAGGGAGGGATATTAACCACTGTGCCACTGTGTCACAAGACCCCTCTATAGTCAGTCACCTTGCTCACCTCACACGCAAGCACACACACATATAAGTCTGTGGGGTGAATTTTTATTTGCAGATACATTCTATTTTGTTCAAAAAACACACAATTTGTAGGCAGTCAGTCCAGGTGACAATTTATAAATTCCTACTTTGTAAATAGAACCAGTCTGAATCAAGATTGGAATACAGACAGACTCTGACTTCATACCTTTAATACATTATCTGAACTGAGGTAGGATGAAGAACATATAACAGGACAGGCCCTTTGGCCCATGATGTTGTGCTGGCCATTTTTTCCTACTCTAAGATCAGACTAACATCTATACCCTTCATTGTACAATCTTCCATGTGCCTATCCAGAAGTCGCTTAAATGTCCCTAATGTATCTGAGATGTCAGGAATGTGTCTTGAAAGAAGTTCTGGGATTTACGTATTAATGAATCGAAACCTGCAACCCCTTCGAAGTGATTAAAGACTTAACAGCAATTTAGGATTGTTCAATATATCACATCAGTTGCATGACACTTTGATCTTTTACTATAAATTCTGTGTCCTGCAATCCTGCCCCACTAGCTACTTGATGAAGGAGCAGTGCTCTGAAAGCTAGTACTTCCAAATAAGCCTGTTGGACTATAACCTAGTGCTGTGTGATTTTTAACTTTATTTATATGTGGAGAGCCCTTGATACTGATCCACCTCCCTTTCAGCCAGCTCCCAGAGTGAACAGGATGTTTGACACTCTTGTTTATATCTATCTGCCAGGGCTCCTTGATTGGACCAGGTTAACAGCCCCAATCAGGGAACTCATATTCTATGCGGTCCACCTGGTTAACCTCATTACAACTACTACACTTCTCATATTCTACTTTTATCCCCCCTTTTTTAGTAATTTGCTGTTGTCATTTTCATTCTATGCAACCTTCTGATCTGTGTTTTTTCCTTGAATTTGATACTTTTCTCAACTTCCATAGTTAATCACTGATCATGCGTCCTCATCTTCAAAGTTTTCTCTCTAGTAGGAATAATTCTGAACATTCTGAAATATCCCCTTAAACATCTGCCACTGCTTATCCATTGAACTATACCCTGGGCCTTGTAGGCCCGTTCGTTTCAGCCAAGCAGGCGTTCACGCTTTTATCGCTGTTCATACTTCATTTTAAAAATGCTAGTCTCAGACCTAATTTTCTCCCTTTCACCCACGGTTTTTGCAGACACTTTTGTCACAACTACCCAATATTTCTTCTTATATGCCACATCCTCAATTGTAGTTACGCTCACATTAGTAATTTCTTTCCCCTTCTAGTCCTCATCTCCACTGATTCCACATTCTGATCCTCTGAATGGAGGCCATATCTTATTGGTGCACTTGATTAGCAATGCTCCACTACTACCTTTACCTCACTTGCGACTCTTCTTCATTATTATATACCCTTAACATTCAAAGTTCAAATCTTGTCATCATGTAGCCACATTTCTGTTATGGCTACAAGATGATAATTAGTTAATTCAATGTGTAGCAATAGTTCATTTACTTCATTATGAATGTTATGCACATTCAGATTCAGAGCCATTTATGTCTTTTTTGCCTCTCTCTAATGTGCTGCAATGTATGCAGTCTCCATCTCATAAACTATGAACCAACATTGCTTGAGTTGCACACAGATATTGTTTGCCCTGGACAATCCACATGCTGCAACCATGATCCATCACTTGAACTTCCATCCCTAATGTGTTTTAATGAACTATGTAAATAATTTATTGATTTTTCAAAACATAATTTACTAATCCTACACCATTATCCTACTACTTTAAGTGGGCAAAAATATTCCTATTTTAAACCTTAGGAGCAGAATTGATGTCAACTATTTATCAGATACTTACTAAACAGTTATTTCCTTCCCCTGTAACAGAATAGGAACCAATTTCTAGACAGTGAACAGGTAGATGAGAAAAAGGATGGGAGTGCCTCCTTTCCTTTCTCATCCAGCTCCCTTACTCACCAAACTGCCAGCACTCTGCTCTATGTTGCCCTCAATCTCACTCAACCTAGATAACATCATGTGCAAAGAGTGACTGTTGGCCATGGAACCACATAGACCAAAGAAAAGTAGAGGGAAACAGACATTGTCAAGCGTAAAGAGGTTTGGCTTTATATTGTTTTCATTGGGCTTCCTTATAAATAGAAGGTGATATTTCATTGTTTCTGCTGGAGGAAGTGCATCTCCTGACATCAGTAAATCAACTCGAGTGGACTTCTGTAATTCAGAACGTAGCAATCTGTCTCTAATGGTCACAGTCCAGTGTGATTGTATCTGTATTGTCACATTAGGATTCAGAAGTCAGAGTCTAAGAATAATAGGGTTAAACACAACCTTTGATCCTGTTGTCATGGATGTTGCACTGCCTGGTAGCAGTAAACTATCAGTCCTTTTTATTTGGAATAAGCTTCTTGTATATTTTTTTCAGTCTGTTCTGCTTAATGTATAAATTGGGTATATAATATTTTAATATTTTCTGGATGATCGGGGTTTCATTGCAGTATTTCAGTATCCAAGATTATTCGCGTAACAAGTGAGTTCTGATGATAAATCACAGTTAGAAAGTTCAGATGCGTTGACCCTTGCTAAACACTTGGTATATTGATTAATGACATCAGGCACAGCTTTAATGATTCCAATGCAACACACAACAACCAGCTGTAGTAGACATTTGAAACCCTTTGTAGGACATAGTAATGTCGACAGAAGTGATGAAAGTAACGTGGTTTGTATTTTGCCCAGTGTGGAATTTGTATCATTCATTGCAGAATCTTATTCAGTACTCTTTGGCTTGCCACACATACTGTAAAACAAGCTGTTTGGAACTGAGATTGGGATTGTTTAAACAGTGAAACAAATGATCTGGTTCCAATTCCAAGTGCAAGGAAATATCTTTTGAATTCCCCTTTAAAGCTAAGATTGAAATGAGACTTAGGATTTTGCAGATAAGGGTGACAGCCATAGGCAGTAACAATTGATCTTTTGCAAAATTTCATATTAAGCCAAAGCTTGTGATTTACAGCACAGAAACATACTGTAAATATGCAACAGTTCCATGAACGGACATGAGGAAAAACATCAGGTCAACACATGGGTATAGGCTATTTGTCTTCATTTGATAAGTGAAGATAATTGATAGTGCACATAGGATTGTAGTAAAACAAAGGAGAACATAAGTTCAATGTTGAAAAATGATGGCCCCTGTCTGGGAACACCCAAAAAACAATCTTTAGTATAAGGTATGTAGTAAAGCATTACTCTGTTGCAGGTGTACCTCACTTTTAAGAGTGTTTGCCTCTAAGGAATCTACGAGCTGCGGGTATATACTGTTATGACTCTGCCTAGTACTTAGCCTGCTGTGGATCTATAAGTTACTCACAGAGACAGTCAACTGCTCGGGGTAGTCAGGATTAGGATTAACTCCACATATGAGGTGAGGAGTCAAATCTTGGGGCACACACCACCGGTCTTGCCTCTTTCTGCCCTACTGACAACAACTTCTCTCCTGGGATGACAGGTGGGCAGGAATGAAGGGAAATGGGAGTGGGTGGCTCAGCTGTTACTGTTGACGCAGTTGGAAGGTGTTCCCGAGTGAGTGAGCACAGAAAGCACACAGTGTGAATAGAGTTGGGTGTTAAGGTGGCTGAGAGAGAGTGAGGGAAATTGTTGCGGGCAATAGTGAGAGTGGGAGAATGTGAGCCTTGATGGAGGATTGGTGGAATAGCAGAGATAGAGGGATTGTGAGGTACCAGACAGAGGATTGTGGCATTTATGCTGGCACTCTTGATATATATATAAAACCTCTCCGAACACACACACACACACACACACACACACACACACACACACACACACACACACACACACACACACACACACACCACACACACACACACACACACACACACACACACATCTGAAATATCTGCACCCCACCATCTCTGGCCTCATTACATTCCCAATTTTAATTGGCTTACCTTCAGCAGATGCGCCTTCAATGATCCAGGCCCCAAAAATCTGACATTCTTCTCCTAAACCTGTTTGTTTCCAGGTTCTTCTTCTCTAAGATGATACTAAAAACTGGCTCTTTAGGTAAATTTCTAATAAGGGTGTCATGAAATGTGAAGGTAATGACACTGTCTTGATATTACCCCCAGCCTGTGCTCCTCAATATCATCATGCAGCAAGGGAAAAAAAGGTCAGGTAGGTATAGTATGTGGATGATGACTATTTCTTCCTAACTTCCTCCTGAATCCTTAGCTACATTGTTCGATGTTAAGCACCTAATGTGGGCAGTGCACTCCAAAGCAAATGTAAATTAGAATGCAATGATGTCAATTTGACAAAATTGTGAAAAGTGAAGATAACCAGCACCTCGGCCACCATTTTAAAATGAACCATTAACAATTGAGCTTGTTCGTGACCCAACCATCCACAATTCTTCATTGCCTTCCAGATTTTTCAGCCATTTTTTGGGCATGAAAATGTCTGAGAGTGTTTTATGCCAAACAGTGTAAGCAGCAAGTGATAGACACAGTTAAACAATCCCGCATATCAACGGATCTGATCTCAGCTCTGCAGTTCTGCCACATGCAGTTGTGAATGGTAGAGGACAATTAAACAACTTGTTGAAGGAGGAGGCTCCACAAGTATCCCTACCCTGAACGATGACAGAGCTCAACATAGAAGAGATAAGGCTGAAACATTCATAGCAATTTTCAGCCAAACTGCCAAGTGGATGATCCATCTCGACCTCCTTCAGTGGTCCACAGTGATTACAAGACCAGGTCAGAGGCTAGGAATACAGCACTGGGAACTCACCTCTTGCCTCCCCAAAACCTATCTACTGTCTACAAGGCACATTTGGCTGGAATGAATACAGCTTTGACAGCACTCAAGAAGCTTGACACAATCCAGGACAAAGCAGCCTGTTTGATTGACACTGAATCCATAAGCATCCACTCCCTTCACCACTGACATTCTGTAGCAGCAGTGTGTACTATCTGCAAGATGCACTGCAGAAATAAACCCAAGATGCACTGCAGAAATCAACCCAAGATTCCTTGACAGCACCTTCCAAACCCATGATCACACCCATTTTGAAGGACAAGGGCAATAGATACTTGGGGGCAACACCACCTTCAAGTTCCCCTTCAAGCCACTCACCATCCCAATTTGGAAATATATTGCTGTTCCTTCAGGGTCACTGGGTCAGAATCCTGGAATTCCCTCCCTAATGGCATTGTGGGTCTACCTTCAGCAAATGGACTGGAGTAGTTAAAGAAAGTAGCTCATCACATTCTTCTCAAGGCCTTCTCGAGGGACGGGGAATAAATGATGGCCCTTTCAGTGATGCCCATGACCCATGTATGAATAAAAGTTAAGCTGTAATGAGGCAGCATAAAGGTGGAAGGAAATGACTTGCCATTGGGACCATAGGTGAGTGTAACAACAAACTCTAATAGCCCCAGGTGTCCACATCTATACACTTCTGTTTAACCTCATTTTTGAGTTTTATATCGACTTCAATTAAAATGAAAAGAAATATTCTGAGAGCAAGGGGCCTTTACATCTCTAGCTGTGACTGACTTCCTGTTTGCAACATTACCCCTTTGCCTGGTCTACAGTACTGATTGAGGCTAGAACACCACTCCAATCCTCTGATCAATTGCCTTCCTACCATCAATTGGTCACCTGAAGCTTGGACTAACTGAGATGGTAGCAGTGGAAGCAAATGGATCTCTCAGTTTCTGTACTGCCTCCGTCATTCTGCCGAGTAAAATCCAGCCCATCGTGCCAGCTCCCAACACTAGTTTATCTCAATTCACTTGCCTTTGATTTGTTATGCCGTATCCTATATGGCTTGTTAGACTGTGAGAGGATATTCCACTGAATGACCTGTTTCTGTGCTATATCAAATACCCCAACTGCACTCTCTGGAGAGACTGCCCATCCCCTGAGCTCATGGGCCTTTCTTCATGTTTAACAATTCTCTGTTTATTGATATATGTAGAAATATTTAACTGTTCTATTTTTGAGATGCTTCTCTTTTCATAGCTTTGCATCTTTTGAACCTCTACTTTTCCTCATCTGTTTCCTTTATTCCCTCTGCTGATTCCTTTGAATAAATACTCTCTTATCGATGCATAAACCCCACCTCTTTCTTCTTTTGCTGCTTGATTTTATTTTCCCTGTCACACCATTTCCTCTTCTGCGTTCAAGTGCCCTCTCTGGAAGTATCAGCCATGTCAGATGATTGACTCTCTGATCCTGCATGTGACAGGTTACCATACTCTCCACTGCATTAATAAGAATCTTTATAAATAAATATTTTGATAATTGTAGTGATGTAAAAGTAAACCAGATAACAGAATCCCGGCTTTGTCCCAGATTTAAGGTCTTGGGCAGAAACAAGAGAATGACACACAAGGAAGAACTTTCATAATGCATCAATTACTAATGATTTGGGGCATGATGCCTATGAGGGTGATGAATATGGGGGATGCCCAATAATTTCGAAGGGAAATTGGGTGGGCACTAGAGAGAAATTAACTCTCAGTGGTCACAAGGATAGAGTCAGGGGGGTAGACTGACTGGATTTGATTCTGTGCTCTTATGGCTTTCGGACTTGGTAGGATTCCAGGTGTAGTCCTTAACCTGCAGTACGGCAATTATCAGAGGTGCTCAAGATCACTGAACTACATGTAAATACTCCAGTTGGACAGTCTGTCTGAGGGATTGTGCTGACATTCTCCACCAGAACAGACCATCCTGTCACTTCCTCTTCATTAACTCTCAGGATGCTGGTGTCCCTAGTAAAACCTGTATTGATTGCCCATCCCCAATGGCCCTTGAGAAGGTGGTGGTGAGCTGCCTTCTTCAATCATTGCAATCCATTTGGTGTGTCAGCAAAGCAGTTCGAGATTTTGGACATAGCTGTGATGAATGAATGGTGATGTCTGTCCATTATATCTTCTGCCTTTTGTGGGATCTTTCCATTCGAACTGTTGGCCCACCAGAGACTACCCCAAGTGAAAGGTAATGTATTGATCAGGAAGCACTTTGGAATGTCCTTTTCAATGCTACAAAAGTCGAATTTCTCTCTCAGTAAAATAAAACACAGTTGCCTTTCGAATCTCTGCAGTGGAATGGGAGTGGATTTTCTTGTTTAACTTTCTAGCCACAGAGCTCTGTGTGACATGAGCTGCAGTCTGAGCCCTCAAGAAACTGAGTTTGGTACATTCTGTGAGCTGTACAAACAAACCTCAATTGTTAAAACAGTCTGAGTCAGAAAATCAGTGTGCCCCCATCCTTAAGTTCCAGTTCTATGATCTTGTTGCATGACGCCTTGTGTGGGGAGCATTAAATCACAGCAATTTTCCCCGATAGATACATCTTGTGCCTTATAAAATTGAACAACGTCGCAAAATTAGTTGTCTAGAAATAACACAGGGACTGCTAAGTGTGTCATTGTTGTAAAATGTAGGACTCGCACAGAGAAATATTGCAGGCACAGTGCTGCTGCCAGAAAATTGTATTCATTGTTGGTTTTAAACATACCCTTGGGCTACTAGGATGTGTACATTAACCACACACACTGTAAATTACCTCAGGGAGTACCTTGGAGAAATAGTTGTACTGTAGGACACAAAAATCTTTTCTTCACTTGTTCCTTGCCTTTTTTTTCCATGTTGGCAGACAATTGTCAAAAAAAATGTTTCATTTTCAAAGGAGTGTTCACATTTTTTTTTACGCTAAGGTTATTGTGATCTGCTATAGACCGCCTGAAGGGCTGGTGGAAATAGATTCAATAGTAACTTATGAAAATCAATTGGGCGTATATGAATTTAAACAATCGCAGGGCCAAGGGGAAAGGTCAGGGGAGTTCCATTAATTGAATAGCTCTTTCAACAAGTTGGCATAGGAGCAGTGGGCTAAATGGCCTCTTTCTCTCCAGAGGAAATGCCTCTGATTCATCATCTTTAAGATGTTATAGAGGGTTACAGAGCTTTTAACAGCGTAGGAAGAGGCTGTTCGGCCCAACTTGTCCATGACTGTCATCAGACATCAATCTATTCTAATCCTATTTTTCAGCACTTAGCCCATACCTTGTATATTATGGCATTACAAGAACTCATCTGAAGTGTTCTTAAACATCTTGAGGATTCTTCCCCTTTACGGAGTGAGCTCCTGATAAAAGATATTTTCCTTCAAGCCCCTCTGCACCTTACTTCAAAACTTGCCCTCTTGGTTACTGACCCTTCTACAAAGGGGAACCGTTTCTCACTATCTCCCTGTCTATTCCTCTCAGAATTCAATCAGACTTCTTTGCCCGAAGCAAAAATATTTCAGCCTATCTAGGCTCTCATGCACCTGTACCTGACCCTGTAACTGGGCACAAGTGCAATGTCACATTTTGCTTGCTACATAAGATGTCACTCATAGGGAAGGGAAGAGAAGAAATTCTGTGAATGGCTTGCCTCATGGGGAACAGTTTCCATGCAGGAGAAAGACTAGCGAAGGCATTCCTGTATATCGCACCACTGTGTTTTCGAGACCGGAGTCTGGTGCTCAGGAGGTCTGCTTCATGTTTGGTGGTTGATAATAAATTGCAATAATAGGATTAAAGTTTTAAACATTTTAATTATTGTCAGCTCATAATTCTGGGCTGAAAATGTTTGTATCACAGTGAATAAATGTGCACTTTGTACTTGTCCTTCCTACCCAGGGAGGGATAGCTGCTTAGTTGTGGATGCGATGACACTATTGAGCTGTGCGACTGAATGTGGCAATCTCCCAAACAGCATTGTGTCTCCATGCCACTGTGAGATAACACCACTGTGGGAATAATCTGTTATTGTTTCTGTTGCGTACTCCTCTGGAACTGATTCTACCTCAGAGATTCTTTGCCATACAGGCATCTGCTGAGTTACACAGTTCTCCTTCTCAACCTCTCCTCGCCCGAGGCATGGTGTCCCTCAGGTTAAACCACTACTAGTTGCTTCTCTTTAATGAGACAGCAGCTCTTCAGTCTGGTAAGACAGTGGCAACTTTACCTTCTTACATTCTGGTGCCATAGTCATCAGCCCTGCTACCACTGTCAGATCCACATCAAAGGATAAAATCCCAATCAACAAAATGGCTTTCCTGTGGCACTCTGTAGTTTCCCTTCCTCTGGTTCAGAAATTTCAATGTTAAATCTCAAATCAGGACATGGTGACAACGTAAGGTATGTTATAATGCAGCCAGATAGGGTATTAGAGATGTATAAACCCTTCTGATATATTTACAGCTGATGGTGAGAGTTTGGGATGTCTCCTGATCAGCTGGAACTGTGGTGTGGAGATTTTATGATTATGGATAGGAATTAATTGTTTATTTCACTCTGGGAGTACTTCAGGTCACACAGAACTATACAGGGCAGCAGGTCTTTTGGCCCATCAAACCTGTGATGGATCTTTGAAAGGGCCACCCAATTCATCCCTCCACCCTCGCTCTATCCCCAAATGGTATTCGGTTTGAAACTAACCAATGACTGTGACACACTTTCAGGCACTACATTCCAGATTGTAATGTGCAGAACCAAAGAAAATCACCCATTTCCTCATCTGTCAAGGATATCTTTAGAAAATTAGCAAAAACAGTGTCCCTTTCCATAGAAATGTCTGCCGTTCCCAACATCATGTTACGTATCTTGCCCACTGGCTAAGTGGATGAGAGTTTCAGATAAATCCACTGAACGTAAGCAAAGGTATTTTGAGAAATGATGGTCCAGACTTGATATTACTCACCATCCAGTCACTGCCAAGATCCCTACTGTGCAGAGATGTGTAGACTTTAGCTGCTCCTTAACCTTTGAAATAAGAGACTCCTAATAGTCTTCTCAATATAAAACATACACAGTCTGTTGTGTTGTGGGTTTGTATAAATTGTCATTACAAGTGGATTTGTGCAAGAAAACTGCTATTCAGTAAACACAAATGAAGGGCAAAGATCAGAAAAAGAACAATATAATTAAGAAGATGAAGAATAAATTACAGAAGAGCGTTGGTGATATTTTCTGATTAACTGGCATGCTATATTAGTGAGTTTTGCATTTATGTAGCAGGGAGTTGGTTAGCCCAGCTGGCTAGCTTGCCATGTAGAAAGATGTGAAAAGTATGGGTTCAATTCCTGCACTGGCTGAGGTTAGTATGAAGGAATTCTCAACCTCTCTCCTCATCTGAGGTGTGGTGACTCTCAGGCTAAAGTTCCACCAATTATCACTCTCCAATGAGAGAGCAGTCTTCTGGGATGATGGTGAGTTTACATTTATTTTATACAGCCTTTTTATAATAATAAGATTTGCCAACGATGCAGAGTTAAGCTACTTAAGGACACTGTAGAGCACAGAAAAAAAAACTTCACTGAATCATAGAACGACTGAAGTGTTTTCTGGATCGGAGAATGTGGCATTAGTATCACAATAGATCTAGAAATGCCTCTTCCGATTTAGCACAGCACCAAACTCTCTCACTGCAAAATGCTGCCCACCCCATCATTAATGCTTCAGCACTCCCAGGCATGTCCTCTTCATGCTTAGCTTCTGGATAGCCCGCTTCACCTCCTGTTCTTGAAACCTTATTTCCACCTCTGACAGCCTCCACATACCCATGGCTATTCAGCTGTCTGACTACAGTTGTGAACATTCTACCCAGGTTGGAAAAATGGACGCACAGTAGATTTGTGCAAAGCAGAGCCGGTAGGGTGAGGGGAGTTGGCAGTGTGGGTTAGAAGGAGCTAAGTAGTTGTGTAGTTGGTCAATGAGGTGGGTGATGGATCTGGGCTGGTACTTGGGGAAGATCCCTGAAGTCCTCAGTTTTTGAGACCTGTGGAGGAGATTGTTCTCTCCATTATGGCATCAGCTACAATGAAGCTTGTGGCATCTGGCATGATTGAGAACTATACATTCTTTCTCAGCTCCCAGCTCACCCTGTACCTGCTGTCACGATGAGGGCAGGTTACAGATGGTGTGAGCGAGGGCCTCTTCCTTTCCACACCAAACCCTTCAATCACATCAACTTCTTTCTTTCTCATTTCTTGTCTTCAGCCTCACAGGGGTTTTCCATCTATCCATCTTGAACAGCCCCAGGAGGGTGAAAGAGAGACCAAGAGCATAACGTAGATGGAGAGGTTCCCATCGCTTGATGGGGCACTCGCTGGCACCAGCTCACGCACTGATACAGTGCATATTTTTGAGTCTAATATTAAGCTTGAATTAACATTTGATAACCCATCTTGGATGATCGTGACAGATCAGGGAAAGTTGGTTCGTGTGCCAGTTCATTGGTATAGAAGGCAGCAAACAAGTGTTGCTGCAGTGGACTGCCAGTGAGGAGCTCAATGAACAGAGCTTAGTGGGCATGTACACAAAGAAAACAAGCACGTTGTGAAGGATGGGTGGGAAAGGGAGGTGAAAGAGTGGAGTGATGAACTTGTCTTTGAAAGTGGTCACTAGATTGAGTGACCAAGTAACAAAGGTTTTGCATGACCCCACTAATGATAATGTTTGTCAGCTTGAAGTTCTGCTTAGTTCATCCTCCCTCATCACCATTTACCTACTCCCAAAAGGAATCAGCAACATCACAAGTGAAAAACAGGCACTGGGAGTTGTGAGAGCATTGGTGATGGGAATAAAGCTTTTGGTAAGATATTGTAAAAGACACTTGATAGTTTATGATGGCACTGTAATATCCAAATTTGGAATGTTCCATTCATTTTTTAATGTGTGTGAAATAAAATAGCATCGTGCCATACTTTAACTGGATCATAGAATCTCTGCAGTGTGGAAGCAGGCCATTCGGCCCATCAAGTCCACACCAAACTCTGAAGAGTATCCCACCCAGACTCACTGGCACCCCCCTCTCCACCATAGCTGTGGATTTCCCCATGGCTAATCCACCTATCCTGCACATCTTTGTTCTGTGTGGGAGGGAAACCCACATAGTCCCAGGGAGAATGTGCAACCAGTTGCCCAAGGCTGGAATTGAACCCGTGCCCTGGCACTGTGAGGCAGCAGTGCTAACCACTGAGCCACCATGCCATCGACTTGCGGCACTCTTAGAATCTCTGTCAGCATGAAGTGTTTGCCGTACCTGGCAGTGTTTCAAAAGATAATTTTAATTATAATTGCAACCGCAATACTAACAAAGTACAACAAGGTTCATTCCAGGGGATGTGCCAGCTGGAATCAAGCTTGGCTAGCGTGATTGATACCCCATGCAGCTATTTTAATTGCTTCTTTGGTATCAGATAAAACTTTGTCAGGCTGCAAATAAGATAATTCCAGAACTGACATGGTGTTGTAAGGCATAAAGAAGTATCTACTTTTAAAGCATTGTTTTCAACAAATAACTCACGGCCTTAATGGGGCAAGAGTCTGACAACTGGAGCATTTATATTTAACTCTGTGAAATATGGGAAGATTGAGGTGGGTGGGGGATTTGTCTGACGTTAGCTGTGGTTACGGTTCATCAGCACTCACTCAGGCACAATAATACATGTGGTGTGTTGAGGTTCTACCCACATTTCTGACACTTTATGTGGTGCCTTGACCGGGATTTAAAAACTAATTTGCTTCACGTTGAGAGGCACTTTTGCAATTGTTGGTGATTAAAACCATGCCCATTGGCTTCTGAAGTAGAATCCTCAGCCACCCTGCATGTTTGTTGTCTGGATTCTGTCATGGTAAAAACTATGGGTTTATTTAATGCCTGATACAAAATACCCAAGCCAAATGCATGAAGAGATTCAGGCCAGGAAGAAAGTAGTATTTGAGTTTACCTGGTCACCAGTAATATTTCACATTGAATCAGCATCTTTGATTATAGATTGCAGAGAATAAATTAAATTAAATGAAGAATTCCCAGGAGGATCACAAATAAAACATGATGAGAAAAATAACCATGGGTTTTTCTGTCACGAGTCTATCAGGTTGGTAGAAGGTGAATTAGACAGACATTGACCTATTCTTATGCAGTAAGTCTGATATTTTACACTTAATGGTGCAAATGAGTTTAGTGGTGCCATTTCCCATTTTCTTGAGTGTTACAATGTTTACCATCAGCCGGTCAGGTCATTATATATTGATCCGTGTAAGGCTTTAGTCTGTGTCACTCATATTCAGACCTGTCAGGTATGTCACAGTTTGCATGACACCGAATTGCAAAGGTTAACAAGTCACAAATGAGCAATCTTAAGCAGTCAGTACTTGCAATGATCTCACTCTTTTAACAGGGTCAAGTGTTCCCAAGATGCTTCATGCTAAACAAAATGTGAAACTAAATGATGCAAGCAGATGATAGGAGTTGGTCATAAACGTGACCCAAGATTTCAGGGATTGTCTGAAAGGAGAATGAGAGATGCAGAATGGTTTAGAGAGGGAATTCCACAGCCTACAGCACCAAAGATGAAAATCCGGAGTATGCAAGAAACCAGAGATCTAGGATGGTTCTATGAGGATACCATTGTGGTGGAGTTAAGGGAAAGCTGGGTAAAATTTGAAAAAAGAAGTGAAAACTTTAAGTGATGGACAGGGAGTTACTATATATGTAATAGTGTATATGGTGTGATGAATAAACGACTTGGGACAGATCAATGAATTTAATACACGCCGTGACATCGAACAATTCTTCCGTCGCCTCCGCCTCCGAGCTTACTTTCACAATCAGGATTCCCGCCCACCTTCCGAGGACCCCTTCGCCCACCTCCAACACACTACATCCACCTGGACACCCCGCGCTGGCCTATTACCTGCCCTCGACCTCTTCATTTCCAACTGCCGCCGGGACATTAACCGCCTCAACCTGTCGACCCCCCTCCCCTACTCCAACATCTCACCCTCACAACGCGCAGCCCTCCAATCCCTCTGCTCCAATCCTGACCTCACCATCAAGCCAGCGGACAAAGGGGGCGCAGTGGTAGTCTGGCGCACTGACCTCTACACCGCTGAAGCCAAACGCCAACTCGAGGACACATCTTCCTACCGCCCCCTTGACCATGACCCCACCCCCAACACCAAACCATTATCTCCCAGACCATACAGAACCTCATCACCTCAGGAGATCTCCCACCCACAGCTTCCAACCTCATAGTCCGGGAACCCCGCACTGCCCGGTTCTACCTCCTTCCCAAGATCCACAAGCCCGACCACCCTGGCCGACCCATTGTCTCAGCATGCTCCTGCCCAACTGAACTCATTTCTACCTACCTCGACACTGTCCTATCCCCCCTAGTCCAGAAACTCCCCACATACGTTCGAGAC
>NC_057724.1:11042842-11134544 GCF_004010195.1 Chiloscyllium plagiosum
TCGGATGCTGCCTGGATTGCTGTGCTCTTCCAGCACCACTGATCCAGGATCTGGTTTCCGGCATCTGCAGTCATTGTTTTTACCTCGTTGATTTTAACCCTACTGCGAATCCTCTTGCAAGGATGCCTGCCTTGAAGAAGTTTTCCTCCTCCCCCACCCTCCTCTAGCTTATCTCTCCACGCTTCAGGCTCTCTGCCTTTATTCCTGATGAAGGGCTTTTGCCCGAAATGTCGATTTTGCCTGTCCTCGGATGCTGCCTGAATTGCTGTGCTCTTCCAGCACCACTAATCCAGAATCTGGTTTCCAGCATCTGCAGTCATTGTTTTTACCACAGAGTTAGATGTGACAGGAAGGAGCAAGGAGGCAGGCCAATTGGGAGGACATTGAAATACTTGATTCTGGAGGCAACATTGGTTTGAATGAGGGCTTCATTCAGCAGATGAGCTGAGGTGGGGTAGAGATTGTTGATGTTACAGAGATGAAAATAGGATGATATGGAATTGCATCCCTGAAAACAAAGCACATCAAAGAATGAAACCATTCATTCCAGGAAGGGAATGGTATATCCACCAATCTGCAGGAACTCTCAACATGACAATTAAGCTCCTGTTGAACTTAGGACCATTTTACACCATTTTCCTAATACCCGAGCAACGGCCTCAAACAGGCCAGGTTTAAGATTAAACATTGCAATGATGCTTCATACTTTATCATGGGGTGTGAGCACTGACAAGACAGATCAGGTAATTTTGCCAGGTTATACCTTCCTGTCATAACTATATTGTTACTTTCCTCTTTGACTCATGGATAGATGTTGCCTTTATGTCTCAGTGTAAAGCAGGTAAATATTGAGTTGATGGCACACTTTAAATCTCTCCCAATTGACGTCAGCAGAAATAAAAATCAGGCAAGTTGCAAAATGGCCTGCTCTTTCACTGTTCTACCTGCTGTACATAATGACATGGTCAACATCTCCACCACACTGACTGGAGGTGATTATTGCGATTAACTTGGGCAAGCCCAAAAAGATCCAAACATGAAGCAGGCCATGTTTTCAGTTTGAGTGGGGCTGAATTTATCAACGGATTTTATGTGCTTTCGCAATATCCATGCAGTGATCTCAGAAAGGTTGCACACTGACACGGTAGAGTGAAAAACATAGGATTATGTTTTTCATTCCCAGGGATCTTATGCTCTTGTAATACTGTTTTCAGTTCATTGCCTATGATCCCTATGTAGCCTTATTGAATCAGTTAATAGGCATCCTCAATAAACAAAAGAGATGTGGAATATTAAACCAAACAATACCAGTACTGTACACAGGTTAATCCTTTTATCCCTTCGTTCCAACTTGATGCCATTGGGGAAATGATTTTCAAAGGGTGGTGTACACAACTGGCAAGTGATGGCACCATTCCCACCAGCTCCAAAGATCTGAAAAGTATTTTGCGTGAAATGCATGGCTGAGCTTGCCAATTATGTGAGCATAGTGTAAATAAACTCCCTCCCTGTGACTTGTGTCTAGTAACTAGACCGTGGGGAAGCCACGGCTGGGCTTTGTAACAGACTCCTTTTGCTGTGGGGCCAGATGGTGCTGGAGATGAATATGTTGTCCTTTCACCTGTGGAATCCGGGAACCCAGGCAGGTCTGCAATGTGTGATGGAAACCTGCCAAATACTGCCTTAAGGGTCCAGCGTGAAATGAGCTTACAACATTTCAATGTGAGTTCACAGCGTCAAACTAGCACAAACCAGTGGACAGACCACAAACTGGGCTGCTATGGAAATGAATTGGCAGGATAATGGTGGCCAGTGTGAGCTGCTCATATAAGGTTAGCATTAAGGGATTGTGTTTAAAGAAGAACTTCATCTGACCTGTCAGTAAGATACATTGACATTGGGAACCTAAATTAGTCGGTTGCTTCATACTTGGAAATGATATTTTCTTTTAAAATGATGCTAACTAAAATCCCACATTGTTTTCAGCTTGTAATTCTTGTCTTAATTTATATTGTTTCACCCAAACCACACCAATCTATTTATAACATATTCTTTTTGAAAGTCTCACATTCGTTACTACTCTCAGGTCACACTTCAAATACAAGACAACCTTTTATTTGGAAAAAAAGGTGGTTGACCTGAAACATTAACTCTATTTCTCTCTCCACAGACACTGCCAGACCTGGTGACCAGTTCCAGCATTCTCAGTGCTCACTGCAATAATTTCACGGTGGTCTCTCCGAACCAGGAGCCTAGAGTTTAAAGTAATTACAATTTCCCTCCCATTGAGACATCTTAAGCAGCTCCTGCTAATTGGAAGATTTCGCACATGTTCCCCAGTTGATGTTTGAAAGGAGCTGGTGATGTGAAAGTTCGATGCTGCTGTGATCGCCAGACTTGGCCCTCCACACAACCTCCCCCCCACCCCACACCCCCAACCCACCACCCCCACCCCACCACCCCATATTCCTCATGAAGGGGTTGTGCCTGAAATGTTGATTTTCCTGCTCCTTGGATGTTGCCTGATTTGCTGTGCTTTACTTGCGCCACATTTTTTTCACTCTGATCTCCAGCATCTGCAGTCCTCACTTTCTCTTGGCTGCAGGAAGTGACATATGTACTTGATAGCTGCCCTGGTCATGTGAAGTCACCTTGAGCACTGCCCTTCACTCATCTGAATGTAACGGCAATGACTTCCGTCACCCTCCTCCAGTATCGAGGGCATTGAAAGAGCCTGCTTCCCCTCTCAAAGCTGCAGCTCCTTGAGCCTCATGCCTCTGGTACTAGTGATGCTAGGAATCCTAGCTCCTCCTTCTAAACTTCAGCAATGCTAGAACAGCTGCTGGATTAAGAAGAAGGTGGAGGAGAAGATTGTCCAATGTCTGGCATGTAAGTATTAAGCTGTGAAGAAACATCAGGAATGAGATGTTGGATTTCCGTTTGGAAATCTTGACATTAGTCAATCTACCCTTGGCCCTTATCGGGCGGCACGTGTTGGAGTGAACGCCTAGGTTGCAGCCACATCTATGTGGTGAGGTGCAGCCTCCATAACCCATGATTGGCTCTCCTCTTCTCCACCCTGCTGTACAAGACTGTTGCAGTCTGGGTTGTTACTTTGTTTTCTGTGTATGAGGCAATGAGCTCAATCTGACTCTTGCATTATTCCCTCAGATACAGCTCAATAAGCTTGGAATCTACAATCTAGGTTCATTCCCATGTCCTCCACCTTCAGATACATTGGTCTGTGCTTGTGACATAAGTCCCATCATCATCATCGCCACAATAGGGGGACCTTTTCTGGAATTAAGTGAATCACATGGTTGGGATGTTGGTTTTAGGAGCTGAGACAGCTTATTCACCTTTTCTCTGCAGTATGAAGATATTAATATTTTTGAGTTTCTATTTCAATTTCCTCAGTTGGGATGTGGGGGAAACACACCCTAACACCCTCTTATTTTTTAACGTTCATTCCCTGTGAGGTCTTTTCTGAGATAATTTAGGAGAAAGAGATGACACTAAATTTTTTGTTTGATTCATTCTTCTTTGTTGTGTATTGCAGTCAGTGTTGAGACCCATTTATGAAGTGAGTCATGTGACATTGGTGAGTCATCAACCAGTGCTGGTGGACTGCTTCAGATTTGAGCTTTTATAGAGTGTGCATTTCAGAATAAAAACCATCCTGCTGGGTCAATGAGATTTTATGTTCTTAGTTCTGACTGGAGCCTAGTAACTGTCTAGTACAGAATAATCCTCTCCCCACCCTTTCTACATGGCACCTTTCCCACCATTGTTGTAGCTGGCCTGCTCCTTTCCTCTTGCATGCCTTCTGTCCTTCTTCAAGACCCCCCAGTAACTATGAGCCCCTGTTTTACCTTCCTTGATATTCCTGCTCTTCCCAAACAATCTCTTTCTCTTCCAGATCCCAATGGTTAGCCTTGGCCCTACACTGCCGCTTATTCTATGTACTTGTTCTTTCAGTTGCCACCCTCCCCCCACAAACCCCAATGGGCACACCACCTCTTCAAGAATGTTCATGACATGTGCATGAATGTAAAAGACATTCTTCACTGGGGACGTCAACCTGATGAACTATTCTGAGAGCTTAACACAGAAACCTTAACCTGCCCTTGGGAAACTGAATCATAATGTCCAAAACAAGCCCAATTAAATCCCCTGTTTACCCATCGAGAAGCTCCAGGTGGACCTAAAAGATTTTGCCAAGTATTTGAGGCGGAAGGGGGTTCTCAGGAGCTGACATGACAATAGATGCTTCATAAAGTGCTCATGTAACCAGTGCCATCAAACTTAGTCTTTCCCTTTCTCAGGATGTCCAACAACAGAGGGGACAACGCCCAGTCATCTGGAGGAGTGCAGGCTATATGAGTTCTCACACTATAGAAACAGTACACTATACAATTGGCAAGGGAAGAGGATGTCCGCTCCTGCTCCAACAGGGAGACAATAATGTTGCAAGTGGAAATCTGCTGTTCTCAGGTGTGTGGCGATATCTGACATTTTTCCAAAATAGAACTGTACATTTTTGCCAACCCATTCTTGTTCTGTTCCACCACAGGTACTCCTGAACAACTGAAGATGAGGAACCACAGGGTGTCAGAATGTCCCCTCAATGACCAACCCCACCTCTGAGGATGATGTCCCCTCATATATCAGAGGAGACTCTGGCAGAGCGATCTCCTGCACCCTCCACCAACACAGGCCATTCACTTTGCGGGGTCCTCTGTTTGGAGGAGGACAATGACCACAATCGGGTGCACACCTCACTGAAATTGATCTGAAGGAAGAAGCAATGCCTGAGCTCTTCTGGGAGGACTGCTGGAGGCTAGGCAAGAGCCAAGCCCAATGTAGACGACATTTCTTTGTGGTTGACCACATGCAATTTGACTTCACTCCAAGTGCCCCTTCATATCAAAGAGACAAGTAGGTAGAATTAGTCACATTGAGGGAAGAGGAAAGTCAACCATGCACCCAAGGAACTGCACTTCAGGTGACTCCACAGGAGTCTCCCTCTAGATTTCCCCTCTCCCACTGACTATATTGCATCCAGTAGGCCATGCCAAGGAGCGTGTATGACAACTGTGGTGGGAGACTGTCTGCCTTCTAGGGGTGTGTGGGTCCTCAGCCTCTACAGGATACCCACCAACATCAAACACAGTCACCAAGGCCCAGCAATGAGCAGGCTGCTTCAACATCAGCTGGAGATGCTGTGGGAGCACCGAGTCAAAGAAAAATATTTTCAGGGCACATGAATGGCACAAATGTTAATTACACGTATCAAGTCTTCACTTCTGTAAATATACATTAACTTGCTTTACTATAGGTGCTGACGTGGCAGTAGGAAGTGAAAGGAGTGGTGTACTGTCCCCCTTCACTATATTCCAATAACAGTAATGTGTGTTTAAAGTTGTTGACAGACCGAATGAAACCTAACATTTGAGGGTTACAGTTGAGGCTTACGAGATTAATATCATGGACAGTGACATTGTTCGAGTGAGGACACTGGCCTGGAATCTAACACTTTCGATACCGAAAGGGTAGTCTCTACAATTAATGAGGAAATGGAGCCAAGCTGTGCAGGGTGAGGGAAGGAAAACTCTTCCCTGGTTGTGCTCTCCATGGCTAAACCAAACAATCTCAGAATAAATGGTAAGAGAAGCTGTCCTGAGATTTGAATGGGTTTATTTTCTGGAAAATAGGAGGAACTGTTTAGATTTGTCCAGGCCATTGTAGTGGCAGCACAGTCGCTGAGGATGCTCAGCAATGTTAATGGTACAGACAAGGAACCTAATGTTTTCCAGGGCAGAAGAAGGTGAGTGTTAACATCAGGCAAGATGTGAGGAAACTGCAGAGCATCTTTCAGATTAAAAGTGCCCCAATCTGCCTCCTTTTTGTTTGGGGCCAGATCTACGCTGCTATTCTTCTCCAGGACCTCGTGCTGTGCAAATTACACATAATTAGTGCAAAGGCAAGGTTTCTTCATATGGTTTGATACTGCCAAACGATTACTGCACCAATTCATTGACATTTTACTTCAACCAATGGTGTAAAACTAAACCTTTTTCAATCAATGTTCTATGTTCCAAAGCTGAAGCAGCAATCTCCCTGTCAGCTGACTTCCAAAAAGCCATAATGTAAAAGCAAATATATCCATGTAGCACAGACCCCTGAAATCAGTCAGTTTTATAGAGTTGACATGGGCCTGTCTCCCTCTTGGACTATTTCCTGTCTTCCTCTTGTCTCTGACTGACCTCCGCACCATCTCAGGAACATTTATCAATCCCTTCCTCATTAGATTAGATTACTTACAGTGTGGAAACAGGCCCTTCGGCCCAACAAGTCCACACCAACCCACCGAAGTGCACCCACCCATACCCATTCCCCTACATCTAAGACTATGGGCAATTTAGCATGGCCAATTCACTTAACCTGCACATTTTTGGACTGTGGGAGGAAACCGGAGCACCCGGAGGGTGCCCACGCAGACATGGGGAGAATGTGCAAACTCCACACAGTCAGTCGCCTGAGGCGGGAACTGAACCCGGGTCTCTGACGCTGTGAGGCAGCAGTGCTAACCACTGTGCCACTGTGCCGCCCACATTGGAGGAGACCTCTCACTCCCTCATCTCTTCTTCTGCCAAGACATCCCGTCCTGTTTTGAATGAGGTTGTGGAGAGCACTGCACATGGTAATGATGTGGCCACGCTCTTACATGTTGCAATGCCCTGCCTGATTGGACCATGCATCAGAACCTCAATCTGCACAACTATAGCCCTGGGGGATGCTTTTGCATCTTTACACCCCTTGTCGATGGCGGTCTGAGAATTTTTGACAGATGTCATCAGCTGGTCTTGAAGGTGTTGTCCTTGTGTCTCAGCAGTCAGCCCCATCTGTGCCATTATAAGATGCAGGTACCTGTAATTTATCTAGAATATGGGAATCGCGAAAACTCCCTGGATATCGTGCACACGCACACTGGAGTCATTAGCTGTGAAGGGAGTGGAGTTCAGTATGTTAAGGGAGTGGAATCCTTTCCTACTGGTCTACATACCACCACATTCTGGTGGTAATGTGGTGCAATCAATAACACTCTACATCTGTGGGAAATGAGCTAAAGGTGCCAACCCAACAATTCTTGAGGCTTGGCTCCTTGTATGTAAGGAGAGGCCACTTTAGGAAAGAGGGCATCAGTCAGCTCCTGGTAGCTGCCTGTAACATTCCATTACTGTAATAGTTGCGGGCTACTGTTACTTTGAAGGAAACTTAAAGATAGGCTTGTCTCGCAGTCTTTGTGGTCTATGTTACATGTCCAGTAGATGACTGATGTCAGATCCTGTGACATCTGGAGAGCCATCTGCATTGCCTCTCTATCATTTGCAGATAGCTTCATTGATAGCTGAAAATGCAATTTCTGGCAAATGCTCAGGTTTATTCCTGTCCCTGTTGTCCCTTCGCTGCTTCATCTGCTCCGGCATCCTGCAGTACAGCTCCCTGCAATCAAACATTAAGGTGCATGGAGGCAGTATGCATTAGCTGAGGTGCTTAAGGCATGTCAGTGCACAATAGTCAGCTTCTTTTTCAAGCAGACACATTGTAATCTTACCACAGCATAATAGAGCTGCCAATAAAAACCAGCCCAATCCATTAACCAACACACTTGTCCGCTTGTCCGGCAGGAGCTCCAAGTATAAAACTGACTGATTTCAGGGGTCTGTGCTACATGGATATATTTGCTTTTACATTATGGCTTTTTGGAAGTCAGCTGACAGAGATGATTGACCAGCACCAGAAGGGTATCTTATTGATTAACCCCTTTCCTCAGTGGCTATGTCTGTATCTTAGTCACAGCCTCCACTTTGACAGTTGGATCATGTCAGGACCATGCTGCAACTTGATGCAGACATTATTTAAAGCTGCATTGCAATAAGGATGAAGAAGCAGGTACTGACTGCGAGGTCTGGGAAGTAATGAAAGTCACTGGGGAGAGGTCTGTTATATGTAGTCAGGCACCTGTAAGGGATGCTTTTATTGACTAGGTCAGATGGTAACTGGAAATGATCACTTAGTTCCACTGCCTTGTGCTCTTAATGAGATGCATATGTGCAAATACATGCAAATAGGCTTCCTGAGACCTACAGTCAGGAACATCGGTTTGCTTTTCCCTTCTCAGTACAATACTACAAACATTTATCCCACTGGCCAGAATCTGATCCAATCAAGTTTCCCTATCCATTATTCTTCTCACCTCCTCTAGAATGGAAGGACTTTGGTTCTGGTGTATGCAATGTAAAGTGAAACAGAGGGGCTCTTGTGACTTATTTTATAGTCAGCTTGAAAAAAAGGGATAGCTGAAATTCAAAGGGTCACCCATGCTGTGTGACTGAGGCAATGGTATAAGGTATACATGGATGCAGACAATGGCAGCAATGCCTGAGTTCACAGTGGGGTGGACTCTGAGTCTCCCAAAGTCCCGGAAAGGTGGTGAAAATATCTAGATGGAAAAGGTAGTGCTGTAAACAAGCTATTTCCTTATAAGATAACAGAACATGGGGTCATGAATAACAATTAGCATTTGTACGTGGATACAAGGCTAATGTAGTTCATGTTGCCCAGGGAATGGATGCCTTTGTGAGCAATCAGAAACACATGTGGGAGGAAGATGGCCTTGAGTTGAAGAAATGCTTTCACAGTCATCCAAAAGTTCTGGGCAACTTGTCCTGGTGTGACCTGAGGGAAGACTCATCAGGATAGGTTTCACTCCTGTCATAAGTAGGGAAGATGTGTTGGGTAGGCTAGAGGTTATTAAGGTGGACAAATCCCCAGGACCGTATGGGATCTATCCCAGGTTGCTGAGGGAGGCGAAAGAGGAAATAGCTGGGACACTGACAGATATCTTTGTAGCATCCTTAAATACAGATGAGGTGCCGGAGTACTGGCGGGTTGCTCATCGTGTCCCTCTGTACAAGAAGGGTAGTAGGGATATTCTGAGTAACTACAGACCAGTGAGCCTGATGTCAGTAGTGGGAAAGTTGCTGGAAAAGGTACTGAGGGATAAAATCTATTTGCATTTGGAAAAGAATGGGCTTATCAGGGATAAGCAACATGGTTTTGTACGGGGGAGATTGTGCCTTACCAACTTAATAGAGGTCTTTGAGGAAGTGACCAAGTTGGTAGATGAAGGAAGGGCTGTAGATGTCATATACATGGACTTTAGTGAGGCATTTGATAAGGTTCCCCATGGTAAACTAATGGAGAAAGTGAAGTCACATGGTGTGCAGGGTGTTCTAACTAGGTGGATAAAGAACTGGTTGAGTAACAAGAGACAGAGAGTAGTAGTTGAAGGGAGCTTTAGATTAGATTAGATTACATTACATTACAGTGTGGAAACAGGCCCTTCAGCCCAACAAGTCCACACCGACCCGCCGAACCCAGGTCTCTGGCGCTGTGAGGCAGCAGTGCTAACCACTGTGCCACCATGCCGCCCACAAGTTTCTCAAGATGGAGGAAGGTTACCAGTGGTATTCCACAGGAATCAGTGCTGGGGCCACTGTTTTTTGTGATATACTTAAATGATCTGGAAGAAGGCAATGTTGGTATGATCAGCAAGTTTGCAGACGGCACGAAGATTGGTGGAGTAGCAGAAAGCATAGGGGACTGTCAAAGAATACAGGAGAATATAGATAGATTGGAGAGTTGGGATGGAAAAGGTAGTGCTGTAAACACGCTATTTCCTTATAAGATAACAGAACATGGGGTCATGAATTACAATTAGCATTTGTACGTGGATACAAGGCTAATGTAGTTAAGGTCCATTGTACCCTGAAGATTGCTGCACAGATGGATAGAGTGGTCAAGAAGGCATATGATATGCTTGTCTCCATTGGATGGGTATTGAGTATAAGAGCTGGCAGGTCATGTTAAAATTATACAAGACATTGGTTCGGCTCAAGCTTGGAGGGCCGGAGGGCCTGTTCCTGGGCTGTAAATTTTCATTGTTTGTCCTGGAAACAGATTTATTGAAACTTTATGAAAGCTAAAGGAAGCAACTAAAAGTGGTAATTCTAAATTACTACCACTGGTGAAACACGGACATGTGAACCCCTGGAAGCTGAGGGAAATGGCGGACTTTTTTGCCATTAGGGTTGTAATTCTATTGAGAATGCAAAATGTGATAAGTATCAAAGGTGAACATTTCATTCTGTGATATAAAGTACATTTTGCTTACAAATATAATCTTTAGTTAATAGTGTTTTTAGGCTTCTGTTATAGTAAAAATCTATAAACGTGAGCTCTTTCTGAGTTATCACTTTGAGATAATAACTAGAGCTTCACTTTCTTTTAAAATATTTTTTGTCTCTATGGGAACCATAACAAAAGGAAGTTCTTTGGCAGGGGGTGACAAAGGATAGGTCAGAGGTAAGTACACCTCATTGAATAACAATGGGTTTTTGCTGCTAAACACATGCCTATAATAAAAATAAATATTGCCTTTTAATGGTTTATGGACTATGCTTTATTTTAAAAGAACATTGGCAAATAAAGTACAGTGGTGCAGAGATTCTGCTATGGACTGTTCACATAGAGAGCATGGGTTCAAAGCCTTCCTGCAGTACATTTTGAACCGAAGTTTAAAGAATCTGTTCCTTTGTAGTCTGGCACTGGGAAGAATCATAAAAATTCATTGACTAATATCCTTCAGGGAACTTGACACCCTACTCAGTCTGATCTACATGTCATCCCAGTTCCAGAATGATGTGGTATACTTTTCATGTCCTTGGGCTAACTAGGGATGGGCAACAAGTGAGATGCCACATCCCAATATCAAATATTTATTTAAAAAGCATACACAAGTTTAGAAGTCCTGGGCTAATTTGGTAAAAATCAAATCACAGCAGGCAGATCCTTTACTATTAAGCATTACGTTGCTCACAAATGATGCTGTGAAATTGATTGGCAAGTAATTACACACAATTGGAAACTAACTTCAACAATGTCTGTTTAGCCGGCGTACGATTTAACAGTTTGATGGCCGACTCCCAATTTGTGCTGGAATTTGGGCTGTCACTGAAATGCCCATCATCCAGTAATACGTTAAGACCTGCCTGAATTGCACTCAGGTACCAATCTGTTTCTCAGAATCTGTAGTTGCCTTGCTAAAGGAGCTACTGATTGTGGGCAAAACTAGCAGCTTAATTTTCTTGAAATTGCATCAAATTGGAAGCAGGAGGCGCACGATGCTCTTCCTGTCTCTCTGTTACACATTAATAAGGTAGGTTGTTAATTGTCGATTTATACTCCAGAATCATTTGCATTATTCCACCTTCAACATGCCAGTGGGTCAACCTAACTTCTCCATCAGTCGAAACTTAAAAGGCCTTGGTTGATGTCTTATCTATTCCAATGAGGTGCAAAACTGAACTTAGCATTGCTCTCAGTGAGGTAGTGCGACAATTGCGCTGCACCCTTTATTGGACATTGCCGAACATAACCCCCATTGATCCTTGTGTTGTCAATGGAAAATTTCTATCTGGCTGATAAAGCTGTTGCCTAACTGCGCATAAGTTACTGGCAATTGTGGAAAATACTTCATAAATGTTTGAGAACATGCTCAGGGTTGGTTTTCAATAATAGTAATGGTTGGAGAGTGCTATATTATAATTAGATGAATGATGTTAAAGTACAGAGGATTGTTGGCATTGTACAATATGCTAATTTGCTGATTAATTCAAAAGTTTATTGAAGAGAGCTGCAGTTATATAATGAGCTAAGTGTATGAATAATTTATGATGCTGGAAAGACTCAATTGTAAATACATATGTTAATTAGATAGGCAGAATACATATACATTTTCAAGATCACTCTGCATTGTTATTGAATGTCAGGGTATTGGTGGTCATTAGCTGTTGCTGATACTTCAGGCAATATTAAATATCAGCACAGCTAGTGTTATGGAGTTATCACTGCAATTATCAAACAGTGCAAAGTAGCTTGCATTTACATAGCACCTTTTCCATCCCCAGGGTGTCCAAATGTTCTTCTCAGTCAATGCAGTGTTCAGAATATTGTCACTACTGTTGAAATGGCAAATGCGACAGCTAGTCTTGCACACCAAAATCCCATGACCAAAAAAATGACGTGGAAAGCAGTTTTGCCTGCATTGGTTGAGCAACAAATGCTGATCAGATCATCATGATAACCTCCCCACCCTTCTCTGAATGAAAAACAAATAGATGATCAGTTTATTGTCTCAGCCAATTGAAAACAGCTTCAAACAATGCAGCAACAGTCTGGCATATGTGCTCAGACCCTGGAGTGGAGCTCCTGACTCAAGGGTGAGAGTGTTATATCTGATTCAAATTGATACTTTAATCTGCTCACAGTGTAAGGTTTCAACTGGAAGACTTCTGTCTAACAGCTTTGATGCAATGAATACGAAACAAGATGGGGAGCACCTTACACAGCCGAAGGATTAACAGCAATTTTAGATGAGTTCTGTAACTTTTTTTACAATTGATGCAGGGGACATTGATTTCGCTGGCTGGATAGCATTTATTGCCCATCCCTAGTTGCCCTTTGAGAAGGTGAGCTTCTCAACAACTCTTAACATACTTTGTGCAGTCTCAAACCAAAGTGCCCTGGTCTGATAGTATCTCTGGATATAGGTTTGCTCGCTGAGCTGCAAGGTTCATTTTCAGATGCTTCATCAACATACTAGGTAACATCATCCGTGAATCTCTGGATGAAGCACTGGTGGCATAGCTTGCTTTCTATTTATGTGTTTAGGTTTCCTTGGGTTGGTGATGTCATTTCCTATGGTGATGTCATTTCCTGTAGTTTTTCTCAGGGGGTGGTAAATGGGATGCAAGTCAATGTGTTTGTTGATAGAGTTCCCGTTGGAATGCCATGCTTCTAGGAATTCTCATGCGTGTCTGTTTGGCTTGTCCTAGGATGGATGTATTGTCCCAGTCAAAGTGGTATCCTTCTTCATCTATATGTAAGGATACTAGTGAGAGTGGGTCATGTCTTTTTGTGGCTAGTTGATGTTCATGTATCCTGATGGCTAGTTTTCTGCCTATTTGTCCAATGTAGTGTTTGTTACAGTTCTTTCAAGGTATTCTGTAAATGACATTAGTTTTGTGTGTTGTCTGTATAAGGTCTTTCAAGTTCATTAGCTGCTGTTTTAGTGTGTGGGTGGGTTTGTGGGCTACTATGATGCCAAGGGGTTTGAGTAATCTGGCAGTCATTTCTGAGATGTCTTTGATGTAAGGGAGAGTGGCTCGGGTTTCTGGATGTATTTTGTCTGTTTGTTTGTGTTTGTTGCTGAGAAATCGGCAGACTGTGTTCATTGGGTACCCATTCTTTTTGAATACACTATGTAGGTGATTTTCCTCTGCTCTATGTAGTTCCTCTGTGCTGCAGTGTTTGGTGTGAAATAATGTTCTAATGCAGCTTCGTTTGTGGGTGTTGGGATGATTGCTTCTGTAGTTCAGTATTTGGTCAGTATATGTTGTTTTCCTGTAGACGCTGGTTTGAAGTTCCCCATTGACTGTTCGCTCTGTGACATTTAGGAATGGCAGTTTGTTGTTGTTTTCTCCTCTTTAGTGAATTTTATGCCAGTAAGGGTATTATTGGTGGGCTTGAAGGTTTCCTTTAATTTGTTTAGTTTAGTGATGACAAAGGTGTCATCCACGTAGCGGGCCCAAAGTTTGGGTTGGATGGTTGGCAGAGCTGTTTGTTCGAGTCTCTGCATGACTGCCTCTGCTAAAAACCCTGATATCGGTGATCTCATTGGTGTTCCATTGGTTTGTTTGAAGGTTTTGTTGCTGAAGATGAAGTAAGTGGTAAGGCATGGGTCCACTAGCTTGATGACATTGTCCTTGCTGATGAAGTTGGTGGTGTTTGGTGTATGTGTCTTTTGTTCTTCTAATAATATAGTCAGTGTTTCCTTGGCGAGGAGACCATTATTTCATCCTCTACTGTCTTGGTATCTTTGATGGTCTTCAGGAATTCTTGGGTGGAGTGGATGGAGTGTTGTGAGTCGTCTTCTAAGTGTTTTAGTCTTTGGTGTAGCTCCTTGGTTAATCTGTAAGTTGGTGTTCCAGGTAGCGAGACTATGGGTCTAAGGGGGGCTCCTGGTTTGTGAATTTTGGGTAATCCATAGAAGGGTGGTGTGTTGGATCCGTTTGGTTTCATTTTTTGGAAGTCAGTCTTATTTATTTCTCCAGATTGCTGAAGTTTTTTTGAGTAGGGCTGTGATGCAGTTCTCTAGTTGTGGGTTCGGGTCTATTGCCACTTGTTGGTAAGTGTTGATATCTGCAAGTAGTGTGTTCACTTTCTCAATGTAGTCTCTTTGATTTAAAATGACTGTCAAGTGCCCTATGTCTGCTGGTAGAATAACAATGTTTTCTCTTTTTTTTAGTCTTTCTAGAGCTTTTCTTTCTTGTGTATTGAGTGCGTTTCCTTCCTTTTTCCTACTTAATGTTGGGGCAACTGTCTCTCTGATGGTTTGCTGAGTTTCCTCTGTGAATTGCTTATCTCTCGGTGTTGTTTCTAATGCTGCTAAAAATCTTTCTTGTCCTCATCCTGCAAGTTGTAATTTAATCCTCTTACTAACTGTTTCAGTGTTTGTTAAGGGTTGGTCAGAAACATTTTTTATTGATGTTTCTGTGTTGCCTGTGTTGTTATTTGGTGTAAGTTTGTCTATTTTTCTCTGCGGGTCTAATTTTTTCATTTTTTGTGTTTATTGCTGTTTAATGCTTGTTGCACTGTATCTGTATAAAATAACAACACAGACAACACAGAAACATCAATAACAAATGTGAGGACAGTGCTCCAGTATCATATTGATGTTTTATATGTTTCTCAAACCATCCTTTTGCCTTCTCCCTGTCTCTTTACTAATCAGGAATCTATCTATTTCTGTCCAAAAAACACTCAATGACTTGGCCTCCACAGTCTTCTGTGACAATGAGTTCCACAGATTCACCACCCGCTGGCTGAAGAAATTCGTCCTCATCTCATTTCTAACAAGTCCTCCCTTTACTCTGAGGCTGTGCCCTGAGGTCCTCGTCTCTCCTAATGGTGCAAACATCTTCTTCACATCCCCTCCATCCAGCCCTCTCAGTGTTTTTTGTAGGTTTCAATGAGATCCCCAGTGGCATCTTTCTAAACTCCGTTTAGTATGGGCCAGAGTCCTCAACCTCTCCTCAAATGACAAGCCCTTCATCCTCAAGATTATTCTTGTAAACTTCCTCTGGATCCCCTCCAAGCCCAGTACATCCTTCCCTAGGTATGGGGTCCATATCTGCTCACAATATTTCAAATGCAAACTGAACAGAACCTTGTACAGCCTCAACAGTACATCTCTGCACTTGTATTCTAGCCCTCTTGAAATGAATGCCAACATGACATGGACCTTTCTAACTGCCAGCTGAACCTGCATAATAATTTTAAGAGAATACTGAACGAGGACTCCTAAGCCCCTTTATGCTTTAGACTTCCAAAGCCTTTCCCCATTTAGAAAACAGTCTATGCCTTTATTCTTCTTAACAAAGTGTATAACCTCACACTTGGGCGGCACCATGGCTCAGTGGCTAGCACTGCAGGGTCCCAGGTTTGATTCCAGCCTCGGGTGACTGTCTGTGTGGAGTTTGCACATGCTCCCCGTGTCTGCATAGGTTTCCTCCCGGTGCTCCGGTTTCCTCCCACAGTCCAAAGATGTGCAGGTCAGGTGATTAAATTGGTCATGCTAAATCGAGGGGGAGTCAAGGGGAAATGGGTCTGGGTGGGTTGCTCTTCAGAGGGTCGGTGTGGACTGGTTGGGCAAAAGGGCCTGTTTCCACACTGTAGGGAATCGAATCTAATCTAATCTTCCCAAGTTGTGTTCCATCTCCTAAACTGTCCAAGTCATTCTGCTCAGGTGATTAAATTGGTCATGCTAAATTGAGGGGGAGTCAAGGGGAAATGGGTCTGGGTGGGTTGCTCTTCAGAGGATCGGTGTGGACTGGTTGGGCCAAAGGGCCTGTTTCCACACTGTAGGGAATCGAATCTAATCTAATCTTCCCAAGTTGTGTTCCATCTCCTAAACTGTCCAAGTCATTCTGCAGCCTCCTACTTCCTCAACATACTTATCCCTCCTCCTAATCTTTGTGATATCTGCAAACTTAGCAACAATTCTGTCAGTTATTTTGTTCTTGAAATATAATTTGCTTTACTGCATTACAACTAAGTGTGTATCAATTCCCCTCCTTTTAACCCTCTCAGCTAGCCATGACAGATTTTTTTATTCTTCTCAGTACAACGTTTCATCAAAATTTGATTAAAATGTACTTCTAGTTAAAAGTAAGAAGCCAATTACAAGATTTTTTTGAGCGCAAGAAAGATGAATTTAATACTTACTAACTCGAAGAAAAATAATAAAACATGACATTCAGCACAGGGATGAGGTTTAAAAAGGGGTGAGTGTCTAGTACGTAAAGAGAGATCAAGAATAGGCAGGTTAAAAGAACGTCCTTAGACTCATGGAAGTATTAGGTTTTATAATAGATTAGAATAGAACAGCCTTCATTGTCACATATACTCAATGAGTACAATGGAAAGTTTATATATTGCAAATTACAGCACCAACTTAGATACAAAAGTACCTGAGACAATGCTGATTGCTTAATGCCTTGTGTTCTAAGTCATGGCAAAATGTGTAGATATCCTTGATTTTTTTTTACTGAATGAAGGCTCCAATGAGATTAAAGAGCCCACTAATGGGGATGAAATAAATAATGTTCCATTAGAGAATGCTGATGATGCAGTTGATGAAAATATCAATTTGGCAGACAGATTAGAGAACATTGTAACAAGGGTAAAATTAATAGAATTAATTAAGGCATGAACTAATCAGCTCATAGTAAAGATATAAACAGAAAACCATGTCATTCCTAGAAATATTGATAATTGGAGATCTATTCTGATTGGCACTCTTTTATTGTACCTATTCACTAGAATTATGACCGATAGGTTGGAAAAAACGATGAGTATTAACCCATGACAAAAGGGCTTCTTAGCAAATACATGTGAATGTAATGGTAACATTGCAATCCTACAAAATTGTATAAGAGGTACAATAAGAAATACAAGACAACTAACTGTTGTATAGCCCTTGATTTCGTTGATGATATAGCTTTGTTATGTTGACTTGAATAAATACCTTACGATTTTTGCACATTTTTGTCAAAAGATGGTTTTGGGAATAACAGTATAAAGAATACTGGGGAATATAAAATCATCAAAAATGAATTGTTTAATTATAATAGTGAGAATGAATGGCTTTTATATGGGTTGGAATCATTTGAGCTTTATATCAGCTCTGGTGAACTTATGGAATATTTCAAAGCCCCGATCAATCCCTGGGTAGGAATTCGGAAGGTAACTCTGAAAGATTGCAAAATTGGATTGACAATTTAATGTATTGTAATCTACATTAAAACCTGCCAGTGGTCAGAAAGTTTGAAATCATATATTATTCTGAAGGCCTATTTATTACTTAATAGAATAACCCAGAATGGTCTTACTAAAGTAAACAATTAAAAATCAGTAAAGAACATGCTAAGCTTCTAAATGTCACCCCATGATTTAAGAAAGGAACAATGGAACAAAGGGAACTACAGAGACATTGGCCTTACATCAGTAGCAGGGAAAGGGCTAGAAAATATCTTAAAATGCATGTCAAATTGTCTCTTGGATAACTTAGCTCAGTTGGTTGTACGGCTGGTTTGTAATGCAGAGTGACACCAACAGCATGAGTTTAATTTCTGCATCTTCTTGACTTCACCCTTTTCCTGAAGTATGGTGACTCGCAGATTAAACTCACCACCGGCTTTCTGTCTCTAATGACACAGCACTAAGTTATAGTCCAACAGGTTTATTTGAAATCACAAGCTTATGGAGCGCTGTTCCTTTGTCAGCTTCACCTGATGAAGAAGCAGCACTCTGAGAGCTTGTGTTTTCAAATAAACCTGTTGGTCTACAACCTAGTGTCGGGGGACTTCTGACTTTATCGACCCCAGTCTAACACCAGCCCCTCCACATCAACTCACTAATGAGAGGGCAGCCCTATGGTCCTTTGCATCTTTAACAACGTTATCTAAGAAATGACTTAAATGCAAATTTCAGACATAATCCTCATTGACTAGGCTTTTGCCTAGAGTTATTCAGCATGAAAAAACATGATTTGGTCCAACTCTCCATGTTGACAAGATGTGTTAAATTGATCCAGCCCCATTTGTCAGCATTAGGCCCATATCCCTTTAAACCCTTCTATTCATGTACCCATCCAGACACCTTTTAAATGTTGTAATTGTACCTGGCTCCATAACTTCCTCTGGCAGCTTGTTCCATATGCGCATCACTCTGTGTGTGAAAATGTTGCAACTTAGGTCCCTCTTAAATCTTTCTCTTTTCACCTTAAACCCATGCTCTCTAGCTGTGGATACTCCTATCCTGAGAAAAAGACCGTAGCTATTCTCCCTATCAATGACCCTTATGATTTTAACAACCTCTATAAGGTCACCCCTTAGCCTGTGACACTCTAGGGAAACTAGCCCCAGCCTATTCAACTCCTCCCTATAGCTCAAACCCTCCAACCCTGGCAACATCTTTGTAAATCTTTTCTGAATCCTTTCAAGTTTCACAACATCTTTCCAATAGAAGGGAGACCAGAATTGCATACAATGTTCCAAAAGTGGTGTAACCAATGTCTTGTCCAGCCGCATCATGGGCTCCCAACTTCCATACTCAATGCTCTGACCAATAAAAGAAAGCATACCAAACGCCTTCTTCATTATCCTATTTACCTGTGGCTCAACTTTCAAAGAACTATGAACCTGCACTCCAAGGTCTCTTTGTTCAGCAATACTCCCCAGGAACTTACCATTAAGTATATAAGCCCTGACCTGATTTCCCTTTCCAAAATGCAGCACCTCATATTTATCTAAATTAAACTCCAGCTGCTACTCTTCAGCCCATTGGCCATCTGATCAAGACTTCATTGTATTCTGAGGTATCCTTCTTTGCCATCCACTACATCTCCAATTTTGGTGTCGTTTGCAAATTTACTAACTCCATCTCTTACGCTCATATTCAATTCATTTACCTAAGTGCCGAAAAACAGTGTACCCGGCACTGATCCTTGTGGCACTCCACTGGTCACAGGCCTTGGGTCTGAAAAGCAAACCTCCACCACCACCCTCTGTTTTCTACATTGAGCCAGTTCTGTATCCCAATGGCTAGTTCTCTTTGTATTCCATGTGATCTAACCTTGCTAATCAGTCTACCACAAGGAACCTTGTCGAATGCCTTACTGAAGTCCATACAGGTTGCTTTCATCGGTTTGGCCTCATCAATCCTCTTTGCTATTTCTTCAAAAAACTCAATCAGGTTATTGAGACATGAATTTCCACACTTAAAGCCATGTTGACTATTCCTAATCAGTCCTTGCCTTTCCAAATACATGCACATCCTGGCCCTTAGCATTTCCTTCAACAAACTGCATACCACTGACTTCAGGCTCACCTGTCTATAGAACATAGAACATAGAACATTACAGCGCAGTACAAGCCCTTCGGCCCTCAATGTTGTGCTGAACTGAGAAACCAACCTGAAGCCATCTAGCCTACACTATTCCATTGTCATCCATATGTTCATCCAATGACCATTTAAACGCAGTTAAAGTTGATAAGTCTACCACTGTTGCAGACAGGGCGTTCCATGCCCTTACTACTCTCTGAGTAAAGAACCTACCTCTGACATCGTTCCTCTTTCCATTACTTCTCAATTTGAAGCTACGTTCCCTTGTGTTAGCTGTCATCATTCAAGGAAAAAAGCTCTCACTGACCACCTGATCTGATCCTCTGATCATCTTGTATGCCTCTATTAAGTCACCTCTCAACCTGCTTCGCTCTAATGAAAACAGCCTCAAGTGCATCAGCTTTTTCTCATAAGACCTTCCCTCCTCTGCACCCTTAAATCTCCTCTGCACCCTTACCAATGCTTCCACACCCTTCCTATAATGCAGTGACCAGAAATGTATGCAATACTCCAGATGCGGCCACACCAGAGTTTTGTATGGATGTATCATGATCTCATGCTCTGAAACTCAATCCCTCTCCCAATAAAACCTAACACACCATACACCTTCATAGCTACTCAATCAACCTGGATGGCAACTTTCAAGTATCTATGTACCTGGACACCGAGATCTCTCTGCTCATCTACACTACCAAGAATCTTACCATTAGCCCAGTTCTCTGTATTCCTGTTACTCATTCCAAAGTGAATCTCCTCACACTTTTCTGCATTAAACTTCATTTATCACTTCTCAGCTCAGTTCTGCAGTTTATCTATGTCCCTCTGTAAATTGAAACATTCTTCTGCACTATCCACAACTCCACCGACTTTAGTGTCATCCACAAATTACTAACCCATCCTTCTATGCCCTCATCCAGATCATTTATAAAAATGACAAACAGCAATGGCCCGAAAGTGGTACACCACTGAACTCCAGGATGAACATTTTCCATCAACACCACCCTCTGTCTTCTTACAGCTAGCCAATTTCTGATCACCCTCAATCCCATGCCTCTATTTTCTGCAATAGCCTACCGTGGGAACCTTATCAAATGCTTTACTGAAATCCATACACACCACATCAACCACTTTACCCTCATCCACCTGTTTGGTCACCTCAAGTAACTCAATAAGGTTTGTAAGGCATGACCTACCCTTCACAAAATCATGTTGACTATCCCTAATCAAATCATTTCTTTCTAGATGATTATAAATCCTCTCTATTATAATCCTTTCCAACAGTTTATCCACATCTAAAGTAAGGCTCACTGGTGTATAATTACTAGAGTTGTCTCTACTCCCCTTCTTGAACACTTTCTATCCTCCAGTCTTTTGGCACTATTCCTGTAGACAATGATGATATAAAGATCAAGGCCAAAAGGCTTTGAAATCACCTCCCTAAGTTCCCAGATAATTCGAGGACAAATCCCATCCAGCCCAGAGAATTCATCTATTTTCACACTTTCCAGAATTTCTAACACCTCTTCCTTATGAACTTCAAACTTGTCTAGTCTAATAGCCTGTTTCTCAGGGTTCTCCTCAACATTTTCTTTTCCCTGTGTGATTACTGACAAAAAATATTCATTTAGCACCTCTCCTATCCCTTCGAACTCCACGTATAACTACCCACTACTGTCCTTGACTGACCCTAACCTTACTCTTGGTAAAATCAATGACTGCAGATGCTGGAAACCAGAGTCGAAATTAGAGTGGTGCTGGAAAAGCACAGCAGTTCAGGCAGCATCCGAGGAGCAGTAAAATCGATGTTTCGGGCAAAAGCCCTTCATCAGGAATCCCTGATGTCGATTTTACTGCTCCTCGGATGCTGCCTGAACTGCTGTGCTTTTCCAGCACCATTCTAATCTAATCTTACTCTTGTCATTCTTTTATTTCTGATATGTCTGTAGAAAGATTTAGGGGTTTCCTTGAGCCTATCTGCCAAAGTCTTCTCATGTCCCCTCCTGGCTCTTCTTAGCTCTCTCTTTAGGCCCTTCCAAGCACGTTTCATGTCTCATCTTTACATAAGCCTTCTTCTTCCTTTTGACAAGAGATCCAACTTCTTTAGTTAACCATGAATCCCTCAATCGACCACTTCCTCCCTGCCTGACAGGTACATACTTATCAAGGAGTATAGTAACTATTCCATGAACAAGCTCCACATTTCAGTTGTGCCCATCCCCTGCAGTTTCCTTCCCCATCCTATGCATTCTAATCGCCTTTCCCCCAGCTATAACTCATGCCCTGTGGTATTTTGCTTTTGCTGTTTGAATTCATGTATCGCTGACATCAGAGTGCATCTAGGAAAACTTAACAAACAGTGAAATTCACAACTGATCTTGAAGGAACCTGTTTGGGAGAGGTCATCTATCTTTATCCTGTACCTGAGGTGTGACTACTTCCCTAAACTCCTCTCAATTATCTCCTCCACCTCCCAAATGATCCAGAGTTCATCCAACTCCAGCTCCAGTTGCCTAACGCGGAAGCTGGAGTTGGGTGCACTTCCTGGAGTCGAAGCCAGTGGGGACATGAGTGGTGACCCTTACTTCTCACATATTAAGGAGGAGCATTCAATCGCCCTAACCTCCATTCTGAATTCCCAAACAAATATATATTAAACAAAACTAGTAATCTTACCAAATTGGAACTCAGAAACTTTTCTTTTGGTTAAAGGAGGAGGTTGGATGATACCTAAGTAGTATTTCGGGTAAAGCAACCACCCACATATATTAGCTCACTTACTCAACCATCCTATGTCTGCTCCTGCTCAGCGTGTGCTCCGCCTATACATGAGGTAAGCTTTTCAACGATTAATTTACCTTCTCGGCAGCCCCAGGTCCTCGCTCTCACTGCTCCCGCTGTTGCTGCAAAAATAGTACATGGGGATATTTTAACACTATTATTATGGATCTGAGAAAACCTTTCTACAGGTTTTTTTCAGCAGCTTTTGAAGGAACAATCTATTCTTTTTCCATTTCTGTTCTTCTTCATCACCAGGGGAAACACTCCTGGGATCTGACTCTTCACATTTGTTATAATTAGTTGACTCAGGGTCCACGTGTATATCACCCTCATGGTTAGTTGCATCTAAGATTTTAATTCTTTATTTAACTTATAATGCTCATTATAACAAAAGTGCCAGTTAATCAGTTTCTTTTCTTGAGTGAAGGAAAGGGGAATTTATATTGTAAACTAACTATGTACAAAATAATAAAACGCAACATCAAACTCAGATATAAAGTTTATAAAGGGGAGATATGAGGTACAAAAGGGATGATTAAGAATAGGCAGATTAAAACAAAGTCCTTTGAGTACTTGCAATGTTCGTATTTAACCTTAGACCATGATTACTTAATCCATGTTTGCATCTTCAGCAGCGGAAAAAAAAATGTAGATATCCTTGAGTTCTCAGTATGTGTATATTTCTCCAATTTGCCCTAATTTTCATCAGGCTGAAGGCAAACTTTCCAAATCTACAGTTACTTATTTTCTTCTCTTTGTCTCTGCTCAGAAGATGTTGCCTGAAACATGGTTTCTTTGTATATTTCCATGTCTGGCCTCATTTTCTTTCAAGCTGGATGATCTGCAGCTGATATGTATCCCAATTTATAAAATTATAGATCAATAAAAGGTATAGATCTGAGTGACATAGGCAGCCATTAAAATGGACAGGTATTAAAATTATGTGATGGAACTGGAAACGTGATAGTTCATTTTTACCACCATTGTAACAACCACAAGGCAACATTTAATGGCTAATGTCTTGCTGTTTATTTCAATTCCAGATACATTCAATACATTCTAGTTTAGGATAATTGACCTATGGAGTACATTTGTTCCACCACAGAAGAATTCATAGGTCTGACTTCACATGGTAAGAGCACAGTTCACTTAAAAGCTGCGTGTTCTCATCAAATCAAAAAATGAGATAAATTTCACAACATTAGGGTTTATTGCTCAGTTCAGTTGACAGTTACTATAACGCTGTACTCAATGTACAACAGTTGAAAAGACTTCTGTGGAATGAAATGGTAAAATGGGAAATTCATTATGCAGACGTGCTTGAAATTGTGGACTTAATAGCACATGCGTAAAACAGGAAAATGTTAACCAGCCTTGTCAGTGGTTTTGTATTGCCATCTTTTAACTTTTTTTTTCCATCTAAGGAATGTAAGATGGTGTGATAATGATCAGCATGAAGTGATATCAACTCCACTATTTAAATCTATGGTACAAACATTGGGACATGGAGCTGGAATTGAGAAGACAAGAGGAGCAAAGTCAGAAATGGAAGTAAGATGTTCAGATGATCCTCCCTGGATCTGTTTTTAGGCGTGGTGATGAACTGAAGGGAAATAATCTTCTCAAACAGCAACTGACCCAGGGTAAAGCGAGATGTCACATTCGCCTATATCCTGTAGTTTATTACTTTTGTGGTTTCAATTCTACTCCAGCATATCATCCTCATACTCACTCACCTCACAACTACACCCATAACTTTCCATCTCTGCACTTCTTTACACCTCCACCTGCACATTAAAGTATTTGACTTGTTTTTGCAATTACTGAGTTTTTCTGGTATATCCAATAAATTTTCTGGTGAATGACAACTCCCAGAATGTTGCTGGTTGGCTATTCAACCATGGTAGTGCCCTAGAATGTGAAGGGAACATGGTGAGAGACTATCTCTTGTTGGAGATGGCTGACCCTTGTGCGGCACAAACAGTAAATATTTATTCATCTGCCCAAGCTTGAGTGATGTCCAGCTCTTGATACAAAGACACACACATTACTACAGTGTCTGAGGAGTTGTAAATTGAATGAAATACTATGCAATCATCATCAAACATTTCCACTTCTGACCTTATGAAGAAGCGAAAGTTATTGGGGTATGACTCTGAAGCAGACTTACAGCAGTGTCCCGGGAATATGGTAGTTCACAATTGCAATCATTTTCAAACATACAACATTACAGCACAGTACAGGTCCTTCAGACCTCAATGAGGCCCTTCAGCCCTCGATTTCCTCTGACTTTAAAGCAATTTGGGAGATCCTGTTGAAAGGAATGATGTGAATGTAAAAGTACCTTTTTTTACTTTTCATATCTTTGTTCCCAGATTTATATCTGTTTACAGCATAGAAAGAGATCATTCAGCTTAATATGTTCAGGCCGGTCAACAAAAATCAGACTACACTAAACCCATTTTCCGTGTTTTGGTCCCTAGCCCTGGAGGCGATGGCAATGCATGTGGGCATCTAAATACTGCTTAAATATTACAAGAGTTTCTCACCCAACCACCCTTTCAGTAGTGAGTTCCAGAATAGACACATTTCCAAACACTTGATTTTTTTAGCCACCCAAAGAAAACAAACTGTCAATCCTCTCGATGTATGAATTTAAGTTGTAGCCTGAGCAAGTGAGAACAGCTTACGGTCACAATTCCACACAGTTTCCTTTTAATATCATATGCCACTGCTATAACCTCTCAGTAATGGTTCTATGCTTTCCTTCAAGCCTGGCACATGCAAACAGGCTTTGATTATTGTGCAGGCTTTCCCAACAGCAACAGCTCTCGGTCATATTAGACCTTCATTAATTGCCACATCACAGCCTGCTATTCCTTCCTGACCACCTGATGTCTACGCTCACCGCCAAGTTTATTTATCAATGTGTCACCATAGAAGTTGTCCCCTTAGAACATTATTCTTTTCTGTCAGAGTATACTATCTCTATGAGTTCTCCATCACATTGTTGTTGCTCACCTGTTTCTTGTTGAATGATATTAATAGAGGAATGCATATACTGGCACAAGATGATTGATAGAAGATGTGAAACACAACTGAACTCACAGTGACAAGAAGCATATAACCGACTTGCACTTCACGCTCATAGGCTCCCAGTGTCGCATGTTGAATTATGTCTTAGAAGTCACCAATCCCAATTCTATTTATAGTGACCGTTTCGTGTGATATGCTAATGAACTCATTCATTTCACAGCCAGAAATGTCAGTGATGCATACATGACTCAGGAGGTCATGTTACATCAGTAAATTACTTCAGGGAATCTATTTATGGAAAATAACGTATCATATCTTAGAGAAGCCACAAAATGTAAAGAAAGCAATGAGCATTTACTTAGGAAAATGATCAAATTTTACATCTTATTGAAAGTCGCAGGAGACTGACTAGCAGTGTACTTGAAGTCTGCAGTTCAGTCTTTGTCTTTCTCTATTGCTAACAGTCTCAGTGATGAAACACAAGTATAAATAAAGATTTAGGATGCATCAAGTTGCCTCAGTTTTGATGTCTGAATCAAGAGTCATGGGGTCAAAGGCTTTAACGATGACTTCTGAAATGCAAGCGCAGAACAGAGGTAGAGCTCCTCCTTTTGAAAGTGCCCCAGTTTCTCATGATCCTCTATCTTCAGCATAAGTATTATTCACTACATTCAGTTAATGGCTGCAACTGAATTCAAAACATTTCTAAGCCCCTGTCCTTATGCAATAAAGCACTGCATCATTGATTAAGATCCATCAGGCAGACTGTGTAGTATTGCTATAATGGCAACAAAGAGCTGGCTGTTATTAACATGGTCACCTATTTATCAGTTAGATCTGAGCTCCATGGAGACCTAGATTCCTCCAGTCATCTCAACAAGAATGATCAAGCAGATCTCAGACTACTTAGAAAACAAAAATATTCAATGCATGCAAGTCAGAGACTAACATTGAAATTCCTCACGAGATTTGAAACATTAATTCTGTTTTTCTATATATAGATGCTTCCAGATCTGCTGAGTTTCTCCAGCACTTTCTGTTCCAGTCCTTGAAAGCATATTGGGTCACATGATTGGTATTAAATAAGTGTTTGCTAATAATACGTTCCCTCTGACACTAGATAGGACATTGTCCTACTGGGAATATCTGAAGAAGACAGTAGTATAGGTTAAAACATAAATAAGTTAGGAACCAAACTTTCTGGATCTATGTAGGGCACTGCACCGCTGCCTTATCTAGATCTCATACCTCACAGCAGACTACTCTGCACATCTGCAAAAGTTATCAAATACACACATCTTGTTGACACTCAACTGAATGCAACAATGTACATTATAATGGCAACCCTAAGATCAATGGAATTAAGGGCTACGGGGAGAACGCTGGTAAGTGGAGCTGAAATGCGCATCAGCCATGATTGAATGGCGGAGTGGACTCGATGGGCCGAATGGCCTTACTTCCACTCCTATGTCTTATGGTCTTATGGTCAATGCCTCTCCCTTGGCTTCGTGTTCTCACAAATATTACTGTCCTACAAATGGATCAACTGGTGCAAACCCACAAGCTGGTTGAAATTACCTTTGTTGCAACTCACTTACCTACTTCATGATGCCCAGTTTGAACCACCCACAGCCAAACACCTATCTTGACATGTTTTTGGAACAACCTTACTGAGCAATATCTACCAGCAAGCGATTCTTTGGCTCAAGAAATGGAAGCAACTGACAAGTTGTTTGCAGCAAACCCACATGTCAAAGAGCAAGCTTTGAGTTAGCATGATGAGAGAACTCCTTGCTAAATAGATTTATGACAAACCAGATCCCATTGCAGCAAACCTGCCAACCAGCTGGGGACCTAGCACAAACCCTGTACACACTTTTGGAGAAAATCCAATAATGCTGCTCATTACCAAAGAGTGTCACCTCTACTGTAGGCTGATTGCCATAAACCCAGTAACTGGAGAGGTTATCGGAAAGATGTTGTGAAACTTGAAAAGGTTCAGAAAAGATTTACAAGGATGTTGCCAGGGTTGGAGGATCTGAGCTACAGGGAGAGGCTGAACAGGCTGGGACTGTTTTCTCTGGAGTGTTGGAGGCTGAGGGGTGACCTTTATAGAGGTTTACAAAATTATGAGGGGCATGGTTTGGGTAAATAGACAAAGTCTTTTCCCTGGGGTCAGGGAGTCCAGAACTAGAGGGCATAGGTTTAGGGTGAGAGGGGAAAGATATAAACGGGTGCTGGCAGGTGGGACTAGATTGGGTTGGGATATCTGGTCGGCATGGACAGGTTGGACCGAAGGGTCTGTTTCCATGCTGTACATCTGTATGACTCTATGAGGTGATCACTTGGCTTCACTAGTGCAAAAATAAAATCATCTTCCATTTATTAAAAAACAAGAAAGGAAGGATTCATTGTGGAGTAACAAATAATTTACTCTTGTATAAGTATTTGTCTAGAAACAAATGAACATAGAAAGGTTGAGGTAAAATAGGGCATTGGGCCCTGTTAAACCTGCTGTACCCTTCCATATGATTATAAGCATCTATATTGTTTTGTAGGTTTCAGTGAGATTCCCTTTCATTCTTTGAATCATGCGATAATACATACCCAATCTCTATTGGACAGTCTCACCAGCCTGGGAATAAGTCTGGTAAACCTTGGTAGTAGTCCCTCGATGGTAATTATGTTCTTTCTAAGGTAAGGGGATCAAAACTGCACTTAATACTCCAAGTGCACCCTAACCAGGTTTCTTGCTCCTCCTGCACTCAACTCCATTTGCCATAAAGGCTAACATTTCATGAGTCTTACTAATGGGGGCTGACTCCCAGACATCAGTTTTATTCTTTTGGCTTTTTGCAATTTGTGCAATTAATTACCTGCAGAATGGGACAACGTAGACTTTGGATATCTCTATGGCTGCATTGTTGGCTGATATATTCATTTGTTGACAAGAGGTTCAAATCCTGTAGCTTCTCTGCCTAATGAAATCTTTGTTTTCTTATGATCTAGAAGCCACAATAAAATCCACAGCTACCTGAGTTCCAAACAATGGATCTGAGTGACAGCAGCCTGAGAACAATCACTCCAATGATTCTACTTGGGGATGGGGGACTACTGCCCAATACTCTGGAGAAAATTCATACCCAATACTCTGAGAAAATTCACACTCTCTGAATTCACCAGTAATTTATCAGTATCATATTGCTATGAGTTTCAAGCTCAGGGCTAAAACATTTGTACAATTTAATATTTTTTTCTCTCCAAAATCCTTAATCCTTGGACATGATTGTGAATAAGAGACAAAAAAACTGCCAATGCTGGAATCCAAAGTAGACAAGCAGCAGGCTGGAAGAACACAGCAGGCCAGGAAGCATCAGGAGGTGGGGAGGTCAATGTTTCAGGTATTACCCTTCTTCAGGACAGGGGGGTAGGTGTGAGGAGAGCTGCAGATTATGAATCCGGTTGGTGGCTGGAAGGGAGGATTTGTAAGTGGAATGGAAGGAGGAGGAGGATGGGGGATGGAAAGGCAGTTGGGGGATGGAAAGGGACATTGTTTGAAATTGGAGAAGTCAAAGTTGAGTCCTCCTGGCTGTAGGCTGCCCAGGCAGAAGCTGACTTGTTGTTCCTCCAAGTTGCACTTTGGCAATGGAGGAGGCCGAGGATGGTCATGCCAGAGAGTGGTCTTCTCTACCTAGGTGAGACCAAACTTAACTTAAGGGTACATTTCGCCAAGCATCTCAGACAGGCCCACGGGGGCTGACCTGCCCTCCCGGTCACCGCCCATTTCAATTCCCCCTCCCCATTCCATCTCTGACGTGACCATCCTTGGCCTCCTCCATTGGACTGCTAATGGGAGGAACGACACCTTGTCTTCCACCTGGGCAGTCTACAACCCGGAGGACCCAACGTTGAGTTCTCTAATTTCAAATAACTTCTCTTCTCATCCCTCAACTCCCTTACCGGCCCCTCTTCCTCCCTTCCATTCCACTTACTGACCCCTTCTTTCAGCCACCAATTGAATTCATTCCTCCAATCCCCTCTACCTATGTCCACCTATCACTACTTCAGCACTCCATCCCTCCCCCCACTCAAAACCCTCCCCCCCCCCCCCTTTACCTGCAGCCCCCTTTACCTGCAGCTCCCCATACCTCCAACTCCAGTTGTCCACCTCCTGATGCTTTCTAGCTTGCTTTGGTCTTCTAGCTTCCTGCTTGATTGCTTTGGATTCCAGTATCTGACTTTTTTTTGCCTCTCTCCTTGGATGCTGCCTGGCCCACTGTGATCTCCAATACTTTTTGTTTTCAGTAGTTCATAGGATTGGTAACTATCATGCAAAGAGTTCAGGTAGGAATTTGTCAGATAAGATTTTTACTTATTTTTGCTCCTCTGCTTTCTCTGTCTAGCCCAGATTACGAGGCACAGGTATGTTTGTAATTTTGAGCAGGAGGTGTTAAGTGTTTTAACAGTGCTGCTGGCACTCCGATAGTGAAACAGACTTAAGAGACTAAGCAGGGTTTGCCTGCCTATAGTTTTTACTTTTTCTGTTGGTCCCTAGTTTCTCACTGGTCAACTTTTGCTCCTTATGACAAAGTAATGATAGTTAAATTGACTTGTTGGTCACTTAAAGTAATAACTGTTGAATAGAAATTTTAGTTGTATCTCTCTGGTTCTTCAGCAGGTGGCTGGCATTCTGAGAGTGATACTTCCAAAGTCTCACTGACAAGTGTGATGTTTTTGAAATGTGTGAAGTTACAAGTGATTAAAGTATGTGAGACATGTACATCCATAAATAGATGGCTGGTTCATTCCAGTGTGTACTCATTTAGTGATAGTCAATCACTACTTCAAGCCCTTTTGTTCAGGCATAAATGAAAATTAGTTAATAAAATTCAACTGGTTTGAAAATATCTTGGCAAAAGTCCCCATGTATTCAACAAAGTAACATGAATGAAAGGGGCCCTTTTTCCTCCATTGTAAGCTTACTTTGACCTGAGATTTTCCAATAATCCGACATGTTTCCCAGCCAATTCAATGATTTAGCTTTTCTTTGCTCTTATTCATTTGTGGGATGTGGGTGACATTGGTTGGGCTGGCTAGCTGAATCTTGGTTGTACTCTCTCTATGGCAACAATATCCTTCATAAAACATTTATTGCTGACCCCTAGTTGAACTGCAGGAGGCAATGGTGAGATGCTTTCTTGAATTGCTGCAATTTGAAGGCGGTAAAGCCACCTACAAAGCTGTTAAGAAAGGGGTTCTAGGATATTGGCATAGTGACAGTAAAAGATTGATGATGTAGTCCCAAGGCAATTTGTTGCATGGCTTGGAAAGGATCGTGTAGGTACTAATGTTTCCACACAGCTACTGCCTTTGTCCTCCTAGCTACCATTAAGTGTATATGTCCTGCCCTGATTTGCCTTACCAAAATGCAACGCTTTTCTTATCTAAATTAAACTCCATCTGCCACTCCTCGGCCCATTAGCCCATCTGATCAAGACCCCATTGCACACTGAGGTAACCTTCTTCACTACCCAGTATGCCACCAATTTTGATGTCATCTGGAAACTTACTAACCATACCTCCTGTATTCCAAACCAAATCATTTATATAAATGACAAAAAGCAGTGCACCCAACACCGATCCTTACGGCACGCTGCTGGTCACAGGCCTCCAGTCCGTAAAACAACCCTCTACAATTGCCCTCTTATACCTTTACGCTAATTTTGAATCCAAATGCTTTCCCTGGATGCCCTGTGATCTAACCGTGATAAACAGTCTACCATGCAAAACCTTGTCATATGCCTTGCTGTAAGTTCACAGGGACACCACTCTGCCTCTATCAATCTTCTTTGTCACTTATTCAAAAAGCTCAATCAAGTTAGTGAGATGTGATTTCTCACACACAAAGCTACATTGACTATCCCTAATCAGTCCTTGCCTTTCCAAATACTTGGAAATCCTGTCCCTCAGCATTGCTTCCAACAACTTACCCATCACTGACGTAAGGCTCACTGGTCTATAGTTCCCTGGCTTTTCCTTGCCACTTTGCTTAAATAATGGCACCACATTAGCCATCCTCCAGTCTTCCGGCTCCTCACCTGTTGCTATCAATTATGTAAAATATCTCAGCAAGGGGCCAAGAAATCACTCCCTAACTTCTCACAAAGTTCTGGGATACGCCTGAACAGGTCTCAGGGTTTTATCCACGTTTCTGTCTTTTAAGATATCCATCATCTCCTATTCTGTAAAATAGACATTTTTCAAGATATCACTTTTGTTTCTCCAAGTTCTCTAGCTTTCGTACCCTTCTCCACAGTAAATACTGATGTGAAATACTCATTTAGTATCTCATCCACACATGGGTTCCACTCATAGACAACCTTGTTGATGTTCAAGGGACCCTATTTTCTCCCCAGTTATTCTTTCATCCTTGACATATTTGTAGAATCTCTTTGAATTCTCCTTTACCCTACTTGCCAAACATATCTCATGTTCCCTTTTTTCACTCCTGATTTCCCTCCTGGGTATACTTCTACTGCCCTTATTCTTGCCTGGTTTGGAGGGTTTGAGGTATAGGGAGAGACTGTATGGGCTGTGACAATTTTCCCTGGAGCATTGGGGGCTGAGGGGTGACCATATAGAGGTTTATAAAATCAGGAGGGGCATGTGTAGGGTGAGTAGCCAAGGTCTTTTCCCCAGGGTAGGGGAATCCAAAACTAGAGGGCATAGGTTTAAGGTGAGCAGGGAAAGATTTAAAAGGGATGTTTTTCACATAGAGGGTGGTGCGTGTATAGAACGAGCTGCCAGAGGAAGAGGTGGAGGTGGGTACAACTGTGATACTTAAAAGGCTTCTAAATGGGTACATGAATAGGAAGCGTTAGAGGGATACAGGGCAAATTCTGCCAAATAGGACTAGATCAGTTTCGGATATCTGGTCGGCATGGATGAGTTGGACCAAAGGATCTGTTTCTTTGCCATAAAGCTCTAGCTCGCAGCATCTGAAAAGGCATTGTGTTAAATATGGTGCCAGTGATGTTAAAGCCAGAAGGTCAGTTCAACTGAAAATTGGTACATTTCACTCTCATTTCCATAATGACAATATGCAGTGCTCACTCCTGCCAATAATATCACGTACAGACACAATTGTGCTGGGTATGTTAGTGAGAATGAGATCAAGTACATGTTTCCAACTTGTTGGAGGCATCGCTACCTGCTGCAAACCCAGTTTAGTGGCTATGTCCTTTAGGACTCAGTCAATGTGGTCAGTAGTTGCATTGGCCATCAATAATCACCACCCAGAGCATATTCTGTGCCCTTGCCACCCTGTGTACTTCCTCCAAGTGTTATTCAACATGGAGGAGCACTGATTCATTAGCCAAGGAGAGGCGATGGGTGGTAATCAGCAGGAGATTTCTGTGGCCATGCTTGATCAAACATCATGAAATTTCTTCTGGACTGGAGTGCATTTTGAGGATACTTTTGAGTATCTATGTTACAGGACAGAGAATAGATCAGGAAATAATGTGAGCATGTAAACAAAGCAATTCGAGAATCCTGTTTGACTTTAGTTCTTCAATTGATTGCGAAAATTAAATTGGCAGAGGCAGCAACAAGGATGTCATTTCTAGAGTGTATCTGCGATAGTTTCCTAGAATAATAGCCTACTTTTGAAATGGTAGTGTGTAATGAGGCAAGTTTAGTAAATCATCTCAGAACAAATGATCTCCAAAGAAACAATGACTGGGGAATGGTAGAATTTAGCTTTCAGTTGGAGAGTGAGAAACTTGAGTGGGAAACATTGTGTTAAACTTAAAAAAAAGTATAGTTGCAAAGCAGTGAGGGAAATGTTGTCTGGTATCAACTGGGAAAGGAGTTTCACAGAAAAAATGATTGATAAACAATGGCAGATAATTAAGAAAACAGTGAAAGACTCCCAGTAACGATAACTCAGTAAGGAAGAGGCTTTTTAGGAAGGGGATAAACTGATCATGGTTAACCATGGAGGTTAAGCATAGCAACAAATTGAAAGAGAAAGGAACAAACAATGTGTTGAAAATTAGTGGCAAACCAGAGGAAAGTTTGAAATACAAACAAAATATGACCAAAAATTGATAAAATAATAAAAAAGGAGAAATTCAATTTTGAGAGTAAACTTGCAAGTAATATTAAAACAGACAGCAAAAGATTCTTTAAGTATATAAAATGGAGGAGAGAGTGAACACAGCCCCTTTGAGATCACGGCTGAAGAAATAATAATGGGGAGCAAAGAATTGGCAGAAGAATTGAATAAACATTTTGTTTCTATCTTCACTGTTGAAGACATTAATAGCATTCCAAAAGACTAAATAATCAAGTGACTAAAGGGTGCAGAGGAAATAAGGCCAATAACTATCATGAGAAAAACTTCTTGGACAACTAATGGGACTAAAGACTGAAAAGCTCCTGGTTAGGGAAAAGGTTCTCAGCTCTTCATTTCAAATGTTTCTGCACTTGGCTATCTTTCTTTATTTAATTGGACTTAGCAACCTTTATGACCCTTTCCTGGATGTTTATTGAATCTTACCCGCTCATTTGTCTCTCTTTCCAATTAGCTGGCTCTGAAAGAGTTAATGTTTGATTGAGCTCAACAACATGTGCCCATTGTGATGAGGTCATGAGGACTTGGTGAGAAAGTAAAAGAGAATCTCCTGGGTGACAGACCTATGCTTAGGCTGTCTCATCAGTATCTGGAGTAATGTTGAGCCTTGCTTGCTATTTGGTCATGGGATGGAGATGTTTATTTCCTATCCCCTGTTGCCTGGAGGGCAGTTAAGAGTCGACCATGTTGTTCTGGAGTCATAGATAGGCCAGACTAGGTAAGAATTGCAAATTTTCTTCCTTAAATGAAGGACATTAGTGAGCCTGTTGGGCTTTTACAGCAACCAGTAATGTTTACGTGAACACGGTTAGGCTGGTTTTTAATTCCAGTTTTTTTTTATTCAATTCAGATTTTGCCCACTGCATTGATGGATTTTGAACACACATTGAATTCTAGATTTTAGTCTGGATTACTTGCCTAATAGCATTGCCATGACCACTGCTTCCTCTCCTATTCTTATAATGTTGTAAACTTTTATTTAATCTTTAAAACTTTTGACATGAGACCAGAAAGTGGCTATCCTTTCACAAACTAGATGACCTAAGTCCCTAAGGAACCCACACACCTAGATTGCAGCATGCACAACAAAAAACAATTGAAATAAAACAAGTTACATGATGAGAGTGAACAAAAAAACAAGCTCATCCTGGATACATTTCAACATTTCAGCCACGACCTCACGTTGTCACAGTGGGGTCACTTGCCGCATTTTTAGGTTATTGACACCCCTTATGTGAAAGTAAGAACTGCAGATGCTGGAGATTAGAGTCAAGAATGTGGTGCTGGATAAGCACAGCAAGTCAGACAGCATCCGAGGAGCAGGAAAATCGACATTTCGGGCAAAAGCCCTTCTTCAGGAATGAGACAGGGACCCTCAGGAGCAGGGAGATAAATGGGAGGGGAGTGGGGTCAGGGAGAAGGTAGCTGAGAGTGCAATAGGTGGACAGAGGTGGGGTAATGGTGATAGGTCGAAGAGGAGGGTGGAACGGATAGGCAGAAAGGAAGATGGACAGGTAGGACAGGTCACGAGGATGGTGCTGAGCTTGAAGGTTGGAACTGGGGTAAGATGGGGGGCAGGTGAAGTGAGGAAACTGGTAAAATCCACATTGATGTCATGGGGTTGGAGGGTCCTGAGGTGGAAAATGAGACGTTTTTCCTCTAGGTGTTGGGTGGTGAGGGAGTGGTGGTGGAGGAAGCCCAGGACCTGCATGTTCTCAGCAGAGTGGGAGGGGGAGTTGAAATGTTTGGCCACGGGCTGGTGGAGTTGATTGGTGCAGGTGTCCCGGAGATGTTCCCTAAAGTGCTCTGCAAGTAGGTGTCCTGTCTCCCCAGTGTAGAGTAGACTGCATAGGGAGTAATGGGTACAGTAAATTGTCACCTCTTGTCTAGAGAGAGTACCATAAACCAACCCCAGCTGTTGGTTAAAACAATTTCTGAATTGTCCATTTTAAACACCAAGTTTTGGTGACCTTTGAAGAATCAAAGTTATGAGTCAGTTGACTCAAGCCAGTGACTCCCAGTGTAAAGGATAGAATCTGGAAGATGTGGGAAAAATGTTGTAATGCTGTCAACCTGGGAGAAGGATCATTGTGTCATTTTTGTCTTTAGGTGTTGAAAACTATAAAATTGAAAATAAAACATGAAGCCTCCACATGTGACACTAATGAGAGCACAGCCATATCTTTGTGAGAATGTTACATTTTCTTTCAAGTCCTAGTCAGACATGATAGATAAGTGAATTATGACTTCTTTTATGTTTGCTTCTTGGCAATTTTCATTCATCATGTTAAAAATGTCTGGAAGAGAACTATTGATGTGTCTGTTAGTGTCAAAAAACTGTCAAAATTTAACATATCAGTTCTTAAATTTTTAATAAGCTAATATGTGTTTTGTGTTATTAAATTCTGCAAACTTCACATCAATAACAACCAAAACGTCTGTGTTCCAGTAAATTGTTCATCCTGCTGACATAGTAAAAAAAATCTAATGATTACTGTTACTGTTAAACTTTAACTTTTAATAAACTTATAAACTCTTCAGGCACTTGTACTTTAAAAGGGAGCAGAACTTGTCCTGGGGGCCAATATCTGTATGGTATAAAGCCTGAGCAAAGATTGGAAACCACAAATATTCTAAGTGGAAATAGATTAAATGGTACGTGACATTGAGACCTTAAAGTAATCACTTCCTGAGCTACAAAGGTGCCAAGATTAGAGAGAAAAACCAAAGATGAAAATATAGGGGAAGATGCATTGACTACAGGTAAAATGGAGAAAAGTTCTGTTCAGTTGTACATTGATGCAAAAATGCACAATAAACACTGTTCTGTTTAACTTCTGGGAAGGAGTCCTTCTTTAAAATCAAGGGGAATCTTCGGATAAAGGGGAATAGGTTAACCATAAAATGAGAATGCTAAACTGTCCCTTAGTTCGTAAATGTTGTGCAGAGTCTCTTTCTCTGCAGCCATGCACACAGGGAATCTATGATGGGCGAGTTGATGAGCAGTCAGCAGCGTGGAGAACTGATCAGCAATTTCACTACAATGACTCATGGAGCATTGGGAGACTTGTGTAAAATGCCTTCAGATTGGCTCTTCTGTGCAACAAATCGTGGCACATCATCAATCCCTTTTTTTTATTCCTGACTGAAAACGAAACGCAGCCATGCACCTCGTTGGCAGAAAGCCATACACACAAAGGCCACAGAGGCAGCTAAGGATTTGCACCATGAATTTTAATTCATCTTCCACCTATTCACATCCTGAGTTTAGCATTGACAGCAATGAAAACGGTACTTTAGGACTGGTGGCACCTGTGTCTAAATTGCAGGAATGAACTGATGATTTGTGTCTGTCTTTTGCCAAGATATCATGGTTTATTTTGTTAAAAGCAAAAATATTCCACCTTTCCATTTGATATCATTCGAGTTGTGTCCCACCGACTGGTTGTTGGGAGTAACCGTTGATGTTGACACAATCCAGAGGTCACCAGGTCAAGCTGTAAAGCTTTCCTGAATCACTGATCCATCAACATGACTTGTGATTGCTGAATTTCAATCCTTGACCACAATGCGGGGAATGAGCATGTTCGGACGCCTGAATCACAGTGGGGGTGGGTGGTTTGTGACGGAAAAGTGAACATTGACTGAGAAAGAAAGAGTCCGCATTTATATACAGCTTTGGGACATTACATAGCACTTTTCAGCCAACTGTCCATAGTATAGCCATTTTTCTGTGGTCAGAATTTGCGAATATTGCACACTGCAAATATGAATGTAAGATATCAATGGATCAGCTCCATTTTAGGCATTAATTGAGGATTAAACATTGTCTCAGGCATCAAATAGAAACACCCCACTTTTCTTTGTATGGTCTCGTGTCATCTTTTATATGTATCTGAGACAGCAGGTGGATCTCATTCTCCAGTCTCTGCTAGTTGATGAAACCTTCAATAGCATAGTACTCCCTCAGTACTGAACTAGGGCAGCAGTCTTATTTACAGGTTCAAATCTCTGGAGCTGAACTTCAGAGATGAGAGCACTGTTGACTGAGTCATACAATCATTGAATCAAGCAGCATGGAAATAGACCCTTCGATAGTCCATGCCAAACATAGGAACAGCAGCTCAGTGATTAGCACTGCTGCTTCACAGCGCCGGGGACCCGGGTCTGATTCCAGCCTCAGGCGACTGTCTGTGTGGCGTTTGCACATTCTCCCTGTGTCTGCGTGGGTTTCCTCTAGGTGCTCCAGTTTCCTCCCACAATCCAAAGCTGTGCAGGTTAAGTGAATTGGCCTTGCTAAATTGCCCATTGTATTCAGGGATATGTAGGCCAGGTGCATTAGTCAGAGGTAAATGTAGAATAAGAGGGGAGGGGAATAGTCTGGGTGGGTTGCTGTTCGGAGGGGTCAGTGTAGACTGATGGGGCCAAAAAGCCTGTTTCCACACTGTAGGGATTCTATAATTCTATGAATCCCAAATTAAACTTGTCTCGTCAGCCCAAATGAGTTCCTGGCTTATATCCCTCCAAACCTTTCCTAATCATCCCCTTATCCAAATGTCTCACTGCCAAAAGTGCAGCCTTTTGTTGGTCAGCCAGTCGAGAGGAATATTGACCTGTACTGAGAGATCAGTTATTTCATTGTATTGTGCTGCTTCCTTGTATTTAAAGAGAACTGTGAGTGGCGAGGTCAAAAAATTTGAATCTGGAGGGAAAAAAGTTATTAAATTAGTGCTTAGAAATAGCCACTGCATGAATGAAGTGAAAAATAAAGTGCAAAGAAAAATTACTAAGAGCAGATTTCATCATCAGCCTTTCCCTCAACTGCCCCATTGTGGGATCTCTGCCCCCTTTCAGAAATGAATCTCCGATCTTTCGGAACATCTAGCGAACTTAATTGGTCAGCAACCCCCAGAAGTGGCATCAGCACCACCAGTTCAGTGGAGGCTGCTGCTGGTACAGTAGGCAGGTCAACCATAGAAGGGCCCATTGATCATGTCATTAGTGGATGAATAATAAAATGCAACATTAAACAGCAGGGCAACAAATTTCAACAATATCATGAAGTGTCAGCCCACTAGCAACAGTGTCAGTATTTCGTATGTTTGTACCTTTACTTAAACATCATACATTGAGGTTAATTGAATCACTGAGGACAGAGAAAGACCATTTTGAAATGTTTTGTCCAATTAGTCCTACTGACCTGCTCTTCTCACGTAGCTCTGCAGATTGTTTCCTTTTCAAGTATACATCCAATTCCCTTTTGAAATTTATTACTGTCAAAGTTTCCATGAGGCTTTCAGATGGTGAGTCTCAAATCCTAGGAACTCGCTGCATGAAGAGATTGCCCCACCTCTTGCTCTGTTGCCAATTATTTTAAATCTGTGCCCTCCTGCTAGTGGAAACAGTTTGTCCCAATGCATTCTTGAAATAATCTTTTATTTTGTATGCACGCTTTAAAATCAGTTCTTGTTGTTTAGGCAGTTGGAGTGACTCTAGCCCAGTTCTTGGCAGGCTGCAATTGGGGTGGGGAGTCTGTTGGTTAAGTTGGAGGTTTATTGTTGCCCATAGAAATGGGCAGAGATGATTTTAATTTGAGTGGTACTTTCTCCAGAATTTGAACAGTGCTATCTGGTTAAACCTTTTGTGTAACAGTGGTGCCCAGCTCAGGCATAAAAGCAAACAAGCACTCTGTGGGTTGGAGGATAAAAACATGAACTGATTTTCTCTCTCTCTCTCTCTCTCTGCTTCTAATGCTACACACTCAGGCATGGAAAACAGGACATACCTCTATGGACTGATGGTTTTCCTTATTAAAAACAAAGCAGTGGTCTCTCACAGTAGGAGGTCAAGCCTAGAATGTGTGCGGTGCAGTCTGCAATTTCCTCTCTAGGACTTTTTCCAAGGTATTTTAGAGGACAGGTGGTGAGCATTCATTCTGAGCAGAGATTAAACGATAGACAAACTGCTTACTGCAGAGCACTCAGATATATTTTAGGTGAAAATTAAAATGCATACCAGAGATGGTTTGATGAATCTCATGTCCATCGAATGGTGCTAAGATCCAATATTATTCATCTGATTATTTATTGGCACCACATGAGTTGAGAAGTATTTTGCATTTTTGCAATGAGGCAATAAATATTTCTAAATCTTTGGTTTTCAGAGTTTTTTTCTAACATTGGGTAAAATCAAAGTGATTGTTGTTGTTGATGATTTAAGGCAATTTTTCATTTTAAAAAGTAGTTGCGGGATCCAATACTTCAAAATACACATTGCAAATATTTCAGAAAATAGGAATGTTATGCTTTAAATATTTTAGCTATTGATTAATTTGAATGAAGCAACTTTCGTAAACGGTAGGATGCATTTGAAAATGAGCTGTGAAAAGGGCTAATTTAGTTGTTATTTTGTTCAACGTCACCCTTCACTTTTATTTCCATTGGAGTTAATGGCAAGTGATGTAAAATGGGATGGTGACCCACTATCATATCATTATCCCTAAAAGCTAAGGTGCCCTGAAGTACAGCAGTCCTATTATCTTTTTGTCCTCTCTGTTTTGCCATATGAAGGAAAAGTAATTCTGAAAAATAACAGTTTACCTCATAATTGCAATAGTTCTACATAAAGGCTGGTTAAGCTAGAAGATAACATTCTGAAGGTCAATGCAGGCTTTTGCAGTGAGGCTACATTCTGGTAATTTATGTATCTCCAAAATATAAAAAGCAATGTGCTGGCAATTTCATTAACCTGACTTGTGCTTTCTAAACCCCGAAAACTGTATCTTTCTTAAGTGAAAGAAAGGGTCTGTGTTGATAAATCTGAACCATGCTATTTTATCGTCTGCTTAATTTTCATCTGACTTTTTGTAAATATGTGAAGAATTTCTTGTTGTTATTGTAAGGTCTGCAGCCGGGCAGACCAAACAGTATTGTGGATAATATATACATGTCTTCCACATTTTGTCATGCATAGTGATTTTTCTTGGGGCAGAATAGCGAAATGTAGAACAGGTTGGGTTTGGTCAGGAGTGCATGAAACAGGCTTCTGTGGATGCACAGACTGTATAGAAACACAGACTCTGTGGCCTTTTTTGCATATGAGTCCTGGATCTGTGCTTTTTGATATTAAACTACATCTTAATGTGTGTAAACATAATTCAGGAACCAGAAGAGCAGCCCAGAGCTTTTTGCAGAGCCTAACATTTTAAAAAATTCATTTGGGATGTATGTATTTTTGGTTATATCAGCATTTATTGCCCAGCCCTAATAATCCAGAGAGCAGTTAAGAGTCAACCACATTACTGTGGCTGTGGAGTACTATGTTGGCCAGACCAGGTAAGGTTGGCAGTTTACTCCCCTTAAAATCATTAGCAAAGTAAGTGGATTTTTCTGATAATCGACAATGGTTTCATCATTATCATTAAACTCTGAATTCCAGATTTTCTATAAACAAATTCAAATTTGACTGAAACCTCATTCCCTAGAAGATTTTCTGGGTCTCTGGATTGATGTTCTAGCAATTATACCACTAGGTCATTGCTTCCCAATGGTGGCTCATAGAAGTTGAGCCAGGCAGTGCCAATCTATTTAAGTACTTCATAGGCTCTTCAAAAAAAACCCTGGATAGAAGTGTGCACCTGTATTAGATAAAGCAGAATGAAAAATGTCCTTTACTCTCACCTGAGTAATACAAATAAGCAAGGTGCATAGTTCCGTCCTAAGGCTTAATAAGGTTTATGCTGATTATTGGACATGACTGGTATTGCTCCCAATATGCTCTCTTTAATCAGGATTAATCTTTTGGTTTGATGGCAAGAGAAGATGTTATCTGGGACATTGGCTGTAAGGTATGATTTGCTTATGGTTAACTATGGCTGGTTATCACTTCATTATTCTGTGGGCTTTTTTTTCCAATTATGGCACAAATTCCCAGATATCAGTGAAAAAAGACCTTGCAGGTTTGACTGGGCAGGCTGCGCCACTGGTGTTTCTATTCTGTTCAGATGCTGTAAGGTTAATCTGGTTTTATTCATATTGAACCATTCTGTAGTGATTTGATAAATACCATTACTCTTGCAGCAAGTTCCAACCCAATATTTTCAGGATTTTGAAGCAACTATTTTCTTGTTCCAAGATGCAAAGGGAATTCAATTCCTCAATAGTTCATGTCTCTAAATGACACGTTCAGATTAAATTAACAATAAAATAATATGATGGATCCTTCACGTGTTAAAAAGTAATTATATCTTTGCTAAATTGCTGTGACTTGAGTCCGCAATCTTTTGCACATCATATCCTCCATTAGTGATGGACAGTGGAGTATTTGAGTTAGCATCAATGTCCTATGACCCTTTCCATTACAAGGATAAATATTGCTGTCACTGTAAATGTATTTTCAATGTATAAAGAGTTGGAGGGCTTTCAGTGTCTGACATGTAAAACATTTCTTCAGCTTCACCCATTTGAGTATTGCTTTTTTTTTCTTAAAATAACTGCATTGAGTAGATTGTTAAAAGTTTTGCTTGTGGTGAACTACTGCGAGAGTGAATCTGAAAATCACAGCTGGTGAACTGTAAGCCTTACCTTTATAAGGCCAAAACCTACCCTTACAGATACTGGACATACAATATACTGCATCAAATCTACTGTTACTGATTTTAGCAAAGGAACATTTGACATATTTGTATGATACTTCCTTGACCACCATTGTAATCATAGAGTCATGGATGGTGCTACACTGATGGAAGCCATTCAGCCCCTTATATCTGTGCTTGATCTCTGCCAAAGCAAATTAATTTGTGTTCCCATGCTCTATCTCATAAAGTGGAATAAATTTATTTTCATTCAAACATTTAATCAATTCCCTTTTGAAAGTTTCTGTTGAATTTAGTGCCAGACAATGGATTTAAGATCACAATAGCTCACCAGGTAAAAAGTTAATTTTTAATACTAATTCAGTGGTCCGGTTCTTTGATCTATCGCTCGATGCCTTCTTCAGCTGCCATCTTGAATTGCTGCAGTCCATTTGTTGTAGGAACAGCCATGGCACTATTTAGGAGGAATTCCAGGATTTTGACCCAGTGACACTGAAGGAACAAATGGGATGGTGAATGGCTTACAGGTGGTGTTACTCCTCGCATCACCCTGATCATTTTGCCTAACATCTTTTAATCTACATTCTCTGGTCATCACCATTTCTGTGCATGAAAATAATTTCACTTTGTTTGCTCCATCAAAATCGGCCCTCAGTCTCCTCTTTGCTCTGAAGAAGGTCAGAAGTGACGTGATACCAGGAGCAGTGCTCCGAAAGTTTGTGATTTCAAATAAACATGTTGGACTATAACCTGGTGTCGTGAAACTTCTGACCTTGTCCACCCCAGTTCAACAACGGCATCTTGACATCACGGCTACCTGAGGAGAAGAACATCAAATTCTGCAGTCTCTCCATGTGGTTAAAGTCCCTTGCCTTCAGTAAATGGCTGCATTCAATCTAATGCGTTTTGTGGCAATACTAAGGTTTGAGGAGGTGTATTTTGTCCTGTTTATTTTTTTGATGAGAGGTTTTAAGGCTGAGGTGTTGAGTTGTCTATTGAAATCCCTTAAAGTAAACAGTTTGTGAGGCTTTGGGTTTTTTTTAAAGTTGGAACAATAGAAGCAGCCTGAATGGGTGGAGCAAGCTTCCACAGAACCAGGATTTTTAGTTTTGGTTTCTCAGTAGAAGTTGTAACCAGATCTTGAAGCTGGGTTTGGAAGCCGCAGTATATCAGTCCCTGTTACTCTCTCTCTGAGTTTTCTCTTGATATTTTTTTCCTCCTAGACTGAAACATTGCCTGTGAGACGACCTATTCTTCTGAACTTACCTTTTACCAAGAGTGTGTTTATAGAATGTTAGCACATCGGAACAGATACTTTTTAGTCATTTAACAATCTATTGTTCTGTTAAGTTTTCCAATAAGAGTTAATTATACCAATGTCTTCTTTCTATTGTTGTATTTTAACTGTAGTATATAAATAAAGTGTGTTTGTTTCAAATCTGGTAATTTAACAAATCAAATTGCATCTGGAACCTAACACCTTCCATTTATCTTTAAAATAAGAAAATGTTAGCATCTAGGCTACCTCCTGAATATATTTTGAGAGGGTTTGGTCTGGTCGAGAACAAACTGAAACATTACCTCCCTTCTCTTGCATTCAATTCCTCACAACAAAACATCACATTCTATTAGCTAGCACGCCACAGTGCAAGCTCGAAGAACAACATCTTACTTTGCGCTTGGGGAGCCTGCAGCCTCTAGGACTCAACATCGAGTTCAATAACTCGACAGCCTGATTCCATCCTTCCATGTTTTCTTACCCATTCCACACCTAGTCCTGTTATGACATGAATTGCTTTTAGCACAGTCACCCATTCCGACATACTCTGAGACCCACTATTGCATCACGCACTCACCTATTTTCTCCTGCTCTTAACTATTATTATCACATATTCGGCTTTACTTCTGTCGATAATCTCCTTGTTTACCCACTTGTTCCATATCTCTCCTTGTATGAGCTCCATCTCCACCTATTCGCTCATCTCTCCCCTTGCCCAATACGTCCCTCCACCAACTTTGACTGTCAGCATAAATGTTAGCTGTTATTTGCTAACAGGTGAAAAGTCACTAGACACGAAATGTTAACTCTGCTCTCACCCAATAGATGCTGCCAGACCTGCTGAGTTTCTCCAGCAATTTTTAAACAAGTCTATTAGCTGTACTTGCACACTTCAGTGTTTCATGTAATATGGCTCCCAGATCTCTTTGCATCTCCGAGATCTGGAACCTCATTGTTTCAGTAATGTGCTTCTTTTCTATTCTTTCTGCCAAAATAGGTCATTTTCATACTTTCCCACATTGTACTCTGTCTGCCAGATCATTATCCTCTTCCTCCTTTTGAGTGACGTAAGATTGCAGCTGGCCATGGCAATCTCAATGGGACTACGATCAGGAGAAGGAGCAGGCAAGTCCAAAGAGATGGAGAAAGGGCCGATGGTCAAAGGCTGGAGGAAGGGAGGGGATTGAAGGTGTAAAGAGGGGATAGAAAACAGAAATAGAAGCTCATTAAAAGTAATGGGTGGGAAGTTATACAGAAAAGAGGTGAATAGTGGGTAAAAGAGAGAAAGCTAAGAGTTTATGGCACCACCTTGCTCCAAATTGTGTCCTAAATGAGGATTTAGGAGAATGTCCAGTGTAAAGGGTAGGAGCTCCATATCAATTTGCATGTGTTTTAGGCAGAGCCAGCCAAGACAAGGGGCAGGATATTCCGGGGACTGCCAATCTCTCTCAGATTGCCACTTTACACTTTTTCTTTTAATAAAAGGAAAGAGTTCTGCATTTCTGAGAGAATGCTCCATCCAGGGCTCTTTCTGAGAGTCCATCCGAAAGAGGAGCAAGCAAACCTCAGTCCCTTTTCCACAGCACTCATCTGCTGTATTCTGAAAGTTAAAGATCCAAGCAGTCACTTTGTCATCTGCTGTCACTTAAAGTTTGGGTGCTGGGAGGGTCAGGTACCAAATGGGTAGGAGAAGCTGTAAGGTACCAGACAGTAGGATGCCAGGTGGGTAGCAGGAAAGGTGCAAGGTGGGTAGGGTGCCTGGCTGACAGTGAAGTAGAAAACTGGCTACATGAGGCACCAGCTATGTAGGGAGTAGGGAATATGGTGCCAGATGGGTTCAGTGCTAGGCAAATAGGGTAGTTGCACCAGTTGGGTAGAAGGTGGGGAGTAAGGTATAGGATGCCAAGTGAGAATGTAGGTATGATGACAAGTAGGTGGGCAACAGGATGCAAGTTCTCAAGACGGCTAGGTTAGTGATCGAGTGTTTTGGGTCAGGAAGTGTGGATGTCAGGTCTGGGGCAGAATGAGGAATGGGATGGGGGGGATGTAGTTCAAGTCTGGAAATAGCATTGGAGAATGTGGGGGAAATGGGTTTCAGAGCGAGAGAGGGGTGTAGCATGTTCAGCAAATGGGGAAGAGGGGTTGGGTGTGAACCAGGGAATTGGCTGAGTTGTGGGGTATGTCAGATTCAGAGATAGGTGAAGAGCAGACAGGTGCAATGTGGGAGAATGGAGTCAGGTGCGGAACAGCGGAGGGAGTCCGGCTGGGTCAGACAGAGATTGGATGCAGACTGGGGAAGGGAGAATCGTGTCCCAGGGTTTGGGGGAGTGGGTCAGGCCCACAAGACACAAGATCCAGAAAGGGGCAAAGCTGGTTGATTTCTGGGGATTGAAAGAGCATCAGGACAGGCAGATAGACTTGTGATTAGGTATGGAGCAGGGTGAGGGAGAATTGTATTCTGGGAGTGTTGGACCAGGGTCGGGAAATGTAAGTATTCTTAGAGAGGTGTAGTTTGAGCTGTATGTGGTAATTATGGAGTCAGGAGAATAGTTAGTAAGGATTTAGACTATGTATTTGATATCACCGATTTCCTAAGTAACTATTTTACTCAATTTCAATGAAAAGCTCCGAATTCTCTGATTTAAGTGGAAACTTTCGGAAGTATCCTGCTATAGTGGAATTGTCCAATGAAAAGTAAAGCTTGCTGCAGATTCTACTCCAATGGGAGTCTCCATGTGTAAGTGCCAATAATCTGGGCCAAGTTATTGAATCTAAAGTTGACAAGACCTATTGCACAGCCTCTAACAGCATGGATGTTAAACCATCCCTGCACATTAAGAATAATTAAAGTCTAAGATCTACAAACAAATACCTTCTGCTTCCAACCATTCATCGTTTCACAAGAAGCACAACTAAGATTCAAGGTGGAGGATTGAGGAAGGCAGGACAATTAATGTGCAAGCAATCACAAGACCGTGCGTAACTTGAGGATGAAACCATGATGCAGCCTAATTCTCCCAATATGTAATGATGGGCAGAGATTCATATTGCTTTGCATACTCACCGTGAAGTCAGAGAGCACAAACACCTTGCAAGGATCAACATCAGGAAATGGAAGAACTAGTCAAGGGGCTTGTAGTTGCACTCCGCTGTGTACAGGCGGCTGTCGGGTGGGCTGTGAGTCAGGAGCAGCTGACAAAGCCCCAAAATTGCCATTGTGAATGCACAGCCTACCATTCCCTTCCTGTTCTTTCTTGATGAATCAGTAACTCCATGCCAGCTGTTGAAACCATCGGGCACAGCAATTGGCTTGAGATTGAGAAGATTAAGATGATGAAGACAAGGAAGAAAAGAAGAGCCCCAACAGCAGTTGAATCCTGGGACGTTCAGGAGATTTGCAACTGTGGATGAGAAAACTGATAAAGAGGATTAAGAGGAGAGCCAGGTTCTTCAGTGACATTGAACAGTCTATAGGGAAAGGTGCACAGAAGATGCTGCAACTATTTCCGTTTGAGTGAAGGACAATGCAGGAGATGTCTGCGCATGACTAGGGAAGGTGTCACCTACGTCTGCGACCTATTGAGGGTATATCTGTCATTATTGAGCATGAGATGAAGAGTTGACGATCATAGCAGTTTTAAACTTCCTCACCACTTGTGGACTGCTAAGTGGGAGGTTCCACACAAGTGTTCTTATGAGTTCACTAATAGCCTTTACAGAAAAGTAATTCAATATGTCCAGTTCACCAGAGAGTCAGGCTGTCTAAGCTGTGCAATTTGCAGTAAATGCTGAGTTTTCCCAGTTATAGGGTTCATCGACCACACGGATATGGCACTCGGAATTCCCTGGCAGGAATGCGGTTTCACTCTCTCAGCGTCCAGTTCATTTGCAACCACAGGCAACAATTCCTGCACTCACTATCCAAGGAGCTGTCACAATGCCTACATTCTGTACAACTCCTGGTTTCCCACATCCCACCTCCCGCATCATCTCAAGAATTAGCTGGTGGGTGACATGTGTATCCCCAGAAGATATGGCTAGTGACCCCAATGTAAGGCTATCCGCTGGATACTGATCAGCGCTATAACTTTGCCTATATATTCAATAATGTCACAATTTAATAGACAATTCAGTTCTAACCAACTGCTTCTGTTACTGAGATGCCTTCGGGGCTACATTCCAATGTCCCTGCCGAGCAGGGTCTCCAGAACAGCCATTGAGCTCAGTTGAGCAGGATGACGTGAACAATGACAGGGTGAGAACTTGGAGGGGGAGGGGTGTGGGAGTGGAGTGGAAGGTGGGTGGGAGCAGCACCATTTCCACAGATAAAGGAGGAGGGGATTCTAATAGAGATGCTGAGGGAGCCAAGATTGACAATGAGGAACCTGGAGCTTTGGTAACACAAGGAGACAAGCCTGAGAGAACTTGATAGCTGCTTGATTTCATCACTAATAGCCACAAGAGCATTTATGGACGTGCAGCAGTAAGAGCCAATTGTGAGGCATAAGCCTTACTGCCCTCAAGGGAATGCTTGTTTTATTGCAGTAGCACTTGCTGTTTCTCTGCTTGTCATACATTGGAGATTTCTTTGTTCCCTTTACACCAATACGCTCCTGTTCATTCTGATAGCTGGAGCATCAGTGTGGAGTCCTGTGGGTGTATATAGGGACTGCACTTGTAACACACAGGCCTTTGTCTGCAAGGGACATTTCTCAGGCTGATTGGTTCTTGCAACACAGCCATCCAGCTTACATTCCCACTTTTCAGAGGGCTAGTTCCTTCCGGATGAGAACTGTGCATCAAGGTATTCTAGAATGTAATACAAAACTGTCAGAGGATACCTCAATTGCAGGAGAACCAAAAGAGTTTGCAAATTTATGGTGCATTTATTTACATGGAAGAGCTTTGCAAAATGTTTATTCCTGTGCACCAAAGTTCATTTAAATTCTTTTAGCTCTTGTTTCCTATTGGGTTCTCCCTTGGCAGCTGTGGTTGAGCCTGCTGTCTGCTTTGTGGCCTTACCACTGATGGCTTTGGTGGCTATTCTGCCGTGGTCATGATCCTAGGGGAGCCAGGGCTGATGGAGATCTCCTGCACAGATGCAAGTGTGAGTTCCTCTGCCTGAGATAACATTTGGGCATTTGGGTTCCCAGCAGAGTGCATTGCTGGGTACCTCTGGTGTGGGGATTTCCTGGGTGCCTGTCTGTCACATCTCCTCCCTGTCAGTACGCAATGGGACACCGCTCATTCCTTAAATGGAAGGGGCACTTGGAGGAAGCTCCCTTGACCCTCTCTCACGGTGCCAGTGAATGAAAGCCTCCGTGGCGGGAGCGGGAGCAATGGAGTGCTAGGGTCCAAGTGCAAATCTGGCAGACACTGATGTCTTCTGCTGGACATGGCTGTACATTATGGCTATCGCCTTATGCACAAATGCAGCCGAGTGTTTACATGAAGCCATGACATCAGACAGAACATGGGCAGGCTCCTCTGCCCTTTGCTCCAGTCTGTGAAAGGTCACCATCATCTCCTGCCAGACACTCCCTGCCTTGCCACTCCATTTACATCAGAGGTGCATCATGTGAACTGAGCTCAGGGCAGTGGCCCTATTCTCCAGCAGTCCTCTGAGTGTCAGGGACCTCAGGGGTTTCTCCCACATTTTGCTATGGGCCAATGCTGTGCTCACCAGAATGTGCTCCCAAATCTACTCTAGCTATACTCACCTTCCCTGAGGCGGGGTCATCTCTATGCTGGTGGAGGGTGGAGAGAAATATCTTAATGGCACTGTGTCTGAGGGTCCTGGCTGCATCTCCTGATTGATGTGCTGGGTAGGGTATAGAGAGAGAGAGAGAGAGATCTGTAGATCTATGGACATATCGCCTTCACTTTCAGCACAGGCCTGCTCTCATGCTCTTTTGCAGCACTTTAAGCTCATTGCCATTCAATTTTACCAAGCCCTTTAATATGTTTAAACCAGAATTTAATTTTGCAATGTGTTTTTTTTGCCATGAATGAAAAATAATCCCATTTCGGTCCTCCACCAACCTGAAATTAGGTTTCTGCTTGTTTCCGTGGCAACGTAAAAGATGAAAAATATCTAGAAAATCCAACAATTTGCATACAGATGTTTGAAGTTAAGGAACAGTACACAGTTTTGGAATGGCCTGGACTCATCAAGTTTTCTCACATAGTGAAAATTCTGGCTCAAATAAGTCAAAATGTATCCTTCCTCAACTAGTAACTCTAGTAAAGATTCGAATCTGAGGAAGATCTTCATTGTTACTTTTCAAATTTGTATTTCAGTAGCAAATCTCATTTTGCAAACTGTTGTTATTCTCATTAATTAAAACATTTCAATGAGTGAAAAATCTGTTGAAATGTTTAGGGATTGAAGTAAATTAATACACCAGCTTTACTTTGGACTGAAACATTGCAAAAGGAACAGCACAATTATGAAAGGATTAATCCCAGGTTTGTTTCTGAGTTCAGATGCCCCTTTGCAACAAACAACGCATCATTATCATAACATTTCATGGGTGCACTTTAGAAAAAAGGAGAAAGTGAGGACTGCAGATGCTGGAGATCAGAGCTGAAAATGTGTTGCTGGAAAAGCGCAGCAGGTCAGGCAGCATCCAAGGAGCAGGAGGGGAAATGAGGAAACTGGAGAAATCTGAGTTCAACATGACGGCTGGAGGAAGAGCGCCTCATCTTCCACCTAGGAACCCTCCAACCACAAGGGATGAACTCAGATTTCTCCAGTTTCCTCATTTCCCCTCCTGCTCCTTGGATGCTGCCTGACCTGCTGCGCTTTTCCAGCAACACATTTTCAGCTCTGCATTTTAGAAAGACCTGCACACTTCAAAACAGAAGTGTTACCAGATCACTGGCGTGAGGGTGGAGGAAGGGATGAAGAGTGGCATTTCTTTGCAAATTCATCCTTGAAAGTAATTTCAAATTTGATAAGAGAAATGATAATCAAGTGTGTGATTTTGCTTATTTCTGTTCTATTCATGTTGTCAGTTATAATTTGTTTACAAGGTGGTCAATGAGCATGAATTAATCAAGCCCCTTTAACTCCCTTTCTTATTTGCCTGATTCAAGTCAAAATAAATCAGCAGCCAAATTTTGTTGAAAAGGGTGAAAGGTTATTTTACTATAAGTTATTACTGTTGATTTCTTAAGAATAAAGAGATAAAGTTATGAATTTAAACATTACAGATACCAAATGTCAAGCAAGTACAGATAAAACAAAAAAAGACTTGGAAGAAGAAGGTTTCTGTGGTAGATTTCTGGGGTGTCTTGCATGCTATTGAAGTAGGACAGCATGGTGGCACAGTGGTTAGCACTGCTGCCTCACAGCGCCAGAGACCCGAGTTCAATTCCCGCCTCGGCGACTGACTGTGTGGGGTTTGCACATTCTCCCCGTGTCTGCGTGGGTTTCCTCCGGGTGCTCCAGTTTCCTCCCACAGTCACAAAGATGTGCAGGTCAGGTGAATTGGCCATGCTAAATTGCCCGTAATGTTAGATAAGGGGTAGATGTGTAGGGGTATGGGTGGGGTTGCGCTTCGGCAGGGCAGTGTGGACTTGTTGGGCCGAAGGGCCTGTTTCCACACTGTAAGTAATCTAATCTAGGGGTTAACACAGATCCAGCCTCTAAGATGATTTCTGTAGATCAATAGTTGGTGTTTGGACAGAGGACTTTGGCAGGGAGAGAAGATCCCTTGTGCTTCACTAGTTTTGTGGATTCGGCATTTTCATACTGCCTGACTTTCCTTAAATAGCACATTATTTGGCTACTGTATACCTTCCTCTTTGTTTATCTTCAGCCAAAATTGTCTCTAATGTATTTTTATCAAAAGTCTTCATCTTGGAGTTCTGTTCAGTAGTTCATTTGTCATTAAAGAGTTCGAAGGTCAAAATGACGGTCAGTTTTGAGGAAACAAAGGAGGCTGCAAAACAAAGAAGTCAATTTTGTTGAGGCACCTCTCACCTGCACCTCTCTCCAAAACCTGCTTTTTCAAGCTGCCCTTGTCTGATGGCACACTACTGGTGTTTCATGTGCCTTTACAAGTCTGGGCATATCTCTTTATAATTCATTACAAAGTTGGAGTTGAATAGTCAGGGGATTTGTAGTAGCTGAAAATGTGTTGCTGGAAAAGCGCAGCAGGTCAGGCAGCATCTAAGGAGCAGGAGAATCGACGTTTCGGGCATGAGCCCTTCTTCAGGAATCATTCCTGAAGAAGGGCTCATGCCCGAAACGTCGATTCTCCTGCTCCTTGGATGCTGCCTGACCTGCTGCGCTTTTCCAGCAACACATTTTCAGCTCTGATCTCCAGCATCTGCAGTCCTCACTTTCTCCACGGGGATTTGTAGTAGCCATGTTTTGTTTGGTTTTGTGTGTCTGGTAGGAATCAGATTTTGTTTTACAAAAATCTGTATCTTGTGTGTTTTCTACAGCTTTAGCTTCCTTATTTAAGAAAAGCTGTAAAGGCAGTGGAAACAGTTCTCTTTTACTGGACTCATAACTGGAATGGGTGGGCTGTGTTATAAGGAAATTTTTGATAGGCTAAGCTCATAGCTGCTGGTGTTTAGGAGAACTAAGATGAAATAATTGACACCTATAAGATACAGAGGGTGGAGGTACTTGACAAGGTGGATATGGGAAAAGATAGAACTCTGAGTCACCTGTTTTACAATAAAGGATCACACAATAATACAGAGATAAAGATGATTTGGAGGTGCCGGTTTTGGATTCGGGTGTATAAAGTTAAATACCAGGTTACAGTCCAACAAGTTCACAACTACCTGATGAAAGAGCAGCGCTCTAAAAGCTAGTGCTACTAAATAAACCTGTTGGACTATAAACTGAGATAAAGATGATTTTTTTCTTCCCTACTGAGTGTTTGTGAGTCATAGAAACGCTCTTCCTCAAAAGGTGATGGAAACAGTCTTTAAATATCATTTAAGGCAGAGTTCCATAGATTTTTGCAAAGCAAGTGTGGCGACACTATGGCTTTAAGAGGTGTTTTTCCTCCTGTGTTTTTTTTAAGTGAAGAAAGGTTGAGACAGAGACGTTGAGTGGTCTTCTCAAAGCCAATAGAGGGAACAGCTTGAGAGGTCTCAGGTGTTTTTTTTTCTAATTTGCAACAATAGAAGCAACCTGCTCCCACAGAACTAGGATTTTTAGTTTTAGCTTTCTGAACATGCTAGGTCTTGAAGCTGGATGTGAAAGCTTTTATTCCTCTCTCTGTTAGGCCATGTTCAATTTATTTTGAGGTGATTTGGTCTGACCTCTATCACAAGGAAGATGCAAGGTTATTAGAGATATGTGGTAACGTGGATTTGTAGACTGCAATCAAATCAGTCATGATTTATTAAATGATAGAATAGGCCTGAAGGGATGAATGGCCTACTCCTGCTTCAAACTAGTATATATGTTTGTCTAATGTCCTAACTCCTTTGATGGTAATTAGAATACAAAGATATGGCTGAGTATTTTTGAAATACAGCAATTGATATTATGCTGGAAATTAGGCAGTCAATTTTCACACAGCAAGTCCCACAAACATCAATGTAATGAATTCTGGACAGCCTGTGTTTCATGATATTTGAGAGATAAATATTGACCCAGCCACCAGAGACAATGCTCCCATCCTTCTTTATGATAGATCTATTAGATAATTTACATCAACCTGAGACCTCAAATAAAGTCTTACGTTGATATCTTTTCAGAAAGACAGCACATTTGACAGTGCAGCACTCCCTCAGCACAGCACTGAAGTGTCTGTCTGGATCTTATATTCAAACAGTAGGCATTGAAACTACAACATTATGATTCATAGACAATAGTGGCACCAATTGAGCCTGAGCTGACATTTCACTCAACAGTGAACAACAGCATGAAAAGGCCAACTAAGAATCTTCAGGAATGTAATTTCTCTGATCCTTTTGCTGCAAGATAAAGTGAGGGGCATGGATAGGGTAAATAGGCAAAGTCTTTTCCCTGGGGTCGGGGAGTCCAGAACTAGAGGGTATAGGTTTGGGGTGAGAGAGGGAAGATATAAAAATAGACCTAAGGGGCAACTTTTTCACACAGAGAGTTGTACGTGAATGGAATGAGCTACCAGATGATGTGGTGGAGGCTGGTACAATTGCAACATTTAAGAGGCATTTGGATGGGTATATGAATAGGAAGGGTTTGGAGGAATATGGACCGGATGCTGGCAGCTGGGACTAGATTGGATTGGGATATCTGGTCGGCACGGGCGCGTTGGACCGAAGGGTCTGTTTCCATGCTGTACATCTCTATGACTCTATGGATCTAATAATCAGATTCAGTACAGTTAAGAAAAGCTCAGCTACATTCCAGCACTTGCATTGTACTGGTCAGTCCCTGTTATGCTATTCAATCTCTTCTCTAAGTGGAAACATAACAACCCAAATAATTTCCCTATTAATTTTCACTCTGTCTTCAAACTGAAAATGATTAAAACAAATGCAGATGCTCTGCAGGAATCACAGCTTGGTGATATTCTTTAATAACTGGCGATATAGGTCTGTAGAGAGAAAAAATGCAGTTTGTAGTTAAGACTCATTAGACAGTATGAAACATTCTGCGAGAGACTCGTATTTAATTACAGGCTGTACGTTTGGCTGGAAGATACAGATCCTGCACAGACTCCCAATCTTCCTCCCCCAAGGCTACGCACATCAGTTACTGGAAGAACCTTCATTAATCCTGCACACTTTACTGTGCAATGTGATTTGGCACCAAGTAATTAATAGGCTTGTGCATCTCCATATTCACTGATACTGTTAACTAGGTGTAAAACAGGGTCCCTTTGTTACACAGCAGGAGAAGTCACTGGACTGCTACATCACTGAGTATCGCATAGAGCCTGTTTGTGTTGAGTTTCTGGGCCTGTGCCATCATTTAATACAATTTACTATAACACCTTGTGAAAATTCAATCTTTAACTCATTGCACAAACATAAAAAGGGACTAAATAGTAAAGGTATGTAAATGAATTCTGTGAATACTGAGGTAGCTATCATGTAAACACAAGGAGTGTACCGGAGTAGATTAACAAGAGCGTTAAGTATTGAACATATAAGGTTTGTACATTTTAATTATATCTGTGTATTTTTAATACTTTGAAATCATAGTTCAAGCGATTCACATTTGTGTTAAATAAAAATTGGAAGAACTGTGGACGCTGTAAATCAGAAACAAAAACAGAAGTTGCTGGAAAAACTCAGCAGGTCTGTTAGCATCTGTGGAGAGAAATCAGAGTTAATGTTTCAGGTCTAGTGACCGTTCCTCAGAACAGCTCTCTTTCCAACAGCATTACAAAACACTGGCTCAGTATTGCACCACTCCCCAGTTCCACTTCATCCTCCACCTCATTCGACATGCCAATAAGAAACCTTTTCTTCTCCTTTCAGGTATCTAGGTACAGTTCTGAGGAAGGGTCACTGGACCCAAAATGTTAACTCTGAAAGCTCTCCATTGATGCTGCCAGACTTGCTGAGCTTTTTCAGCGTTCTCTGTTTTTGTTTCTCATTTATAATAAAGCTTGCCACATCTCTTAGAAACATCTCAAACTGTAATTCATTGATACTTTGCAATATTTATTAAAGCTGCTGAAAGTGTCAAAGTTGCTTGCAGATTAATGGGAGTAACAGCGTGCAGGAAAATCTTTTTTTTTCTTTCTGTCCTGTTTACTTTGCTTTTCGAAGCCAATGAGGTAACCATCCAGGGCAAGTAGCAACATAAATTATCTTGGATAACATAATGTTTCAAAATTGTTCCAACTAATGGGCTGCCCCTTTCATTGCAACCTCCAGCAGGAGGTAAGATGTAGGGAAGACTATTAAACTGCTTATTACTGCCATTGCTGCCACTGGACTGGCAAACACAATGGTATGATTTGCATAATGCAACACCATAAAATGTCATCTGTTTTGTTGCATGACGAGGGATAATCTCACAACAGTCTGCTGGCTCTGTCCAGTGATCCCACAGTCTGAGTGCAGTCAACTGACAAGAGTTAAGTAATAAGACATGACTGGAACTGAGCTTGGGAAGAATTGATTTGGAGATGCCGGTGTTAGACTGGGGTGTACAAAGTTAAAAATCACACAACACCAGGTTATAATCCAACAGGTTTAATTGGAAGCACTAGCTTTCGGAGCACCGCTCCTTCATCAGGTGGTTGATCAGGGAAGAATTGTGATTACTGAACCACTTTAATTTCCCACGGTGTTAATAGAGTATTTTACAGTATATGCTGACTTCCCATTCGTAACTTTTTTTCAGAAATTATTTCTTGTAGCCTGTTGAGTGTGCTGACATGATGCACCAAAATGGTACCGGGACGAGGGTCTCCATTTGCAGAAGCTGTAATTGTTATCCTCAGGAACAGAAAAGATTTAGATAAAACTTCTGACCTGTATCAAAACTTGATGTACACAGAAAACATTAAAAAAAAATTGAAACTAAGGGGAATCCGTGAGGTGGGGTGAACAACTATTTGCAGAGAAATGATGGAATTTGGAGCGAGACTTTAGGCAGTAAATTCTAGTGTCAGACATTAGAGGTGGGAATTTCTAGCCAAATACTAGATCATTTCTACATCTTATTAAAAAGAATGACGGCAAAAAAAGATGCTATTTCCTTTTTAACAACTATTGTACATCTGCATTTGATTTCTTCCCCTGCTTGTCCATTTTTAATTTATTTTCTGGCAAGTACTGAAGGGAACTATATTAGAGAAGAAAGGCAAATAGCTGTGCTGTCTGCCTGAAGGGCATCAGTGTGCTGGATTGGAAGGTGAGAAAATATGTAAGTCATCACATAATATTAGAAATAATCCTTGGCTCCGTGGATTATAGTTTGAACCTTTTTATTTGTTTTTGTGGCACTTTCAAGTCTTTGTTTTCATTATGTCGTGAATGGTGTCTGGTATCAAAAACCTCATTTACATGCTCAATAACCTCTGTGCAGCCTACAGTGAAATTATGACTGCCTAAAAGCCCTGAAGCAAATGGTTTTGGAGTGAATTGGCTGCAACATTAACACTGGCTTGAAAGTAATCTTTTGTGATTTGAAAGTGGAGGTCGCTGTCATAGCAGGTGGTCCTTCTCCTAAAGAAATTGTAATGCTTCTAACAGTGTGTTGCATAAAGCCACAGAGTTCTGTTCAAAGGAACTCCAGAAGTAAGTGTCAATTTTGCACATGGACAGGTTTTTAACCTTCAGTCATCTAACTTGATTTTCCCACTTTCAGTTTCATTGGCTTGAGCAGCTTGAAATAAATGACAGGATTTGAGGGCAGGAATTAATGGGAGTGCAGTTAGCTGAATGGATGCTTCATGTATTTGTGTCACATCGTTCTGTGATTTCAAAATCTTGAATGTAATCAAGTTAGTTTTAGTCCAAGGGAACGTCACACTATGCGTGTTAATTCTGTTGAGCAATCGTCCACTTGCATTTGCAACAATTTTGTTCTTTGAAAGGAGAGCTTTTCCTGACCTTAGTCCGTTATGTCCTTTGACATCCTGTGTTGATCATTGGGATAATGTCACTTGTTTCCCTGCACTTTGGGAATTTGCATTCTCAGCAAAGAATGGGCTGTCTACCGTTGAAAAACAGTTTAAAGAAAAGAAAGAGGTTGTATGTAGAATCACAGAGTCCCTACAATGTGGAAGCTGGCCATTCGGCCCATCGAAGCCACACTGACTCTCCGAAGATAAACCAACCCAGACCCATACCACCACCGTCCCCTCTCCGCTACCCTACAACCCGGCATTTCCCATGTCTAACCCACCTAGGCTGTACATCCTGGGCACTATGGGCAATTTAGCATGGCCAATCCACCTAACCTGCACATCATTGGACTGTTGGAGGAAACTGGAGCACCCAGAGGAAACCCAAGCAGAGACGGGGAGAATATCCAAACTCCACACAGACAGTTGCTTGAGAGTGAAATTGAACCTGTGTCCATGATGCTGTGAGGCACCGTACCCGTCAATAGAGAGAATGGCATTTCATACCTCTAGAGTAGATAGGACCGGTACCCCAGATCCTAGGTAAGAACACTACATCTGCACCACAAAATCAATTCGAGAGATTACATTTATATAGTGCCTTTTATGATTTTGCAACAGTGAAGTGCTGTTTTGAATTATCAGTACTGCTATAATGTAAGAAATACAGCAGCTACTTGATGCTCACCATAAAAGGCAATGTGATGATGACTGGAGTTTTTGTTTGCTTGATGTCATTTGTGGATAAATATTGGTCGACCATGAATGACAACCCTTCTATTCCTTCTTTGAATGGGATCTTTTATGTCCACATATGAGGGAAGATAATCCTTAGGTTTGAAAGCACATCTGAAAGACAGCATTCTGACAAGGTAGCACTCCATCAGAATGCCAGGCTTGACTATGGAGAGCATTTTAACTCGATGACATGTTGGAAGTTTAGGGAGAGGCCATGGTCCAGTGAACTAACTGTGATTCAGTGCATCTGTCAGTAACCTTTTAACCCTCCCATGACATTTTCAATTGAATTCTGGGACACTTGACCAGTCATGTTGAGCAAAGGTGATGACAGCTCAAACGAGTTGATTTCAAGTCCAGTGATAGAAGGGGCTTTGCAGAGTTGACAGAGGCAGGAGAGCCATTAAAAGGATTGCTCCAATGAAGATAGAGCATTTGAATTGTGCAACTTACTTTGCATGATGCTTTTGAGGAAGTGCTGCTGGAGACTGTAAGGCCCTGAAAAGTGATACACTTCTTGACTTCTGGGAGAAAGTAGCCTGGCAGCAAACAGCAAAAAGATAAAAAGTGGAAATAGTTTAGGAGATGACAGGAAGATTGTGGTGCCATGTTTGTAGATTCATTGCTGCAAGTGGTTTCCCAGGGTGGGGAAGATGTACCCATCCCTTTCTATCTATGTTCTTCCTGACCTTGCCATTGTACATCAACACTAGCTTCCTGTCTCATTCCAATGCATTGTCATGCCTCTGCTTCTCAGTCACCATCAATGAACAATCTCCAGCAATTTATCCAAAATGGGCTGTTACTCTTATTCATTAATTTCATCCTTGCATGAGATGAGAACAAAACATGAGGGAGAGGGAAGGAACTGGAGGTAGTCATCAAGTCATTGCCTAAATTAAGGTACATATAACGAGCAGAATGCTGAATTAACAGTTATTATGTGCTTTGAGTCATTAATTCAGTGCAAGAAAGCTGTATTTCCCATTTTGTGAAATGTTGAGCACTGCTTTATAAATGGTGTGTTATAGTCAGGATTTTGGTGCACACAGGGCGGAGATGGAAGGAAGCAGAGATTTTTAGAATTATATTTATTTTACCCCAGTAACTGGTCACTGTTTTACTTGTGTTTCCAAGATGGGCAATTACAAATTTTCTATCCCTGCCCTAAATTAGTAACTAATTAATTAACATCAAATAGACATAATTGAACTCTCTTACTGCATTATGTGAAGCATGGGGAGCATTGTGATCCTGGACATACATATTTGCAAATAAATCCTTGTAGCTCAATACGCTTGGTTTCAGAGCTGTTCTATTGGATCAGGAGTTGCAACCACTGTGGGCCATTGCAGAGCAGGAGAGTAAGCTGACACACAGGTGCATATAGTCACAAGGTAAACACAATGGCTAATTTTTATTCCAATCATTCTCTGTTTTTCAGAACATTCAGTAACAAATGTGTTATATTTCATTTGTATGTACTGCACATAAGTACATCACTGAATGGTAAGGCTTCAGAAAGTTTCACTCTAAGTTGTTACATTTAATTTTGCTGATACATATATTTGAAAGGGTATTCCAAACGCTGCATGAGGGACGAAGTCATTCAAAGAAAGCCAATAGTTCCAGATAGCTTTGCTTTATTGTAATTAACAGAGGGATTTTCAGAAGCCAGTAAAGTATTCTTAATTATCAAGGCAAGTAATGACATGCTAATATTCAAATCTGAAGACCTAAATTCAATTTAGTCATTGAGGTGGTGAGTAAAGGTCATGGTAATAAATCTGTTTGAACGACAAAATAACATTAAGTGAAGATGAGGAAGTTCCCTCAAACTAAGATTTTGTTTTTTGAATTATATATGTATGCTGTATCAGTTCAGTGGTTTGAACACAGTCTAGGCTGTCAGTTAAGTGCAATACTGCTATTTGTACAAAAAAAAAAGCTCAGTGTGCTTGCTATCTTTAGAAACATTACAGTACATAGGAAAAGGTGTGGATCACTTAACACTAAATCTGTTATAACAATCAAAGAGACCATGGTTCATCGGTGACCTAAGTCGATACATCAGCTTTGTTCCATATCCCTTGAAATCTAAATTAGCAATTGACCTAACAGCAATTGTCATTTGTGAAGTGGATTTCAGATTCCTACATCTTTTGGGTGTAGACATTTATTGCAACTTCACTGTTGAAGGGTTTATCTCTTAATTTTCAGACTGTGTCCTCTAGTTTTAGATTGTCCAACCAACAAAAGTGGTTTCTCTGTATCCACTTTCTCTGCTCCTTTTTTTATCCTGCAATATTTGATCCAAAGGTTCCTAATCTTCTAAATTTCTAGACCCTGTGTTTTAAATATTTGGAATCCATGTATCATTCTAATAATCTGCACTGCAGTCACCCAGCTCAATATATCCTTCCTAGGATGTGGCACTTGGTGCTCAGAAATAAATGAACTACTCCAGGTGTAATCTAATCAGTTTTGTATGGCTGAGGCATGACTTCTACCTCCTAGTCTTCCAATTTTAGTCCCTTAAATATAAAAGCCAGTATTCCATGAATCTTTTTGATTATTTTGCATATCTGTTCATGTCACTTTAATACTCTATTGCAATGTCCAAGTCTAGAAAGATGATTAAATTTCTCCCTTTTGGCTCCTGAGGTTGATGTAACAGAATTTGAATTTTGTAGAGAAGTGTATTTTCAATTAATTATTTACTTGAACGTTTGTAAAACTGAAGAAACAGATCTCTTGTTCATCAAAATTAGCAGTTAATTTTATTGTAATCTCACTGAGAAAAGTATCAACATTAAAAAGGTCCCAGTCCCCATGTCATTTGCAGAGGCTCTTGTATGAAAGCAAACAGAGCAAGGTATGGGATAACAAGAATTGAGAAAACACAGCTTTTAAGTGAAAGAGCTTTATGTTTTGATGTTGATCTTTAAGTTCTGGTAGGGGTTGAAAAGCTGGCTGTATTCTTGTGACAGTCTTTTGAAATTGCAAACAGCCTTTTTACCCAGAGTAGTTGCCATGGAACTTTAAGTTCCAACTGTTTTTAAATTGCCGAACTTTGAGGTATTCCGCCATGAAACACAAAGCCCTAGTTTGAGAATTGCAAAGCGAGGGAGGTGATGTTGTGTTCTCCCAGGAGCTCTCCTTGGTGTTCCTGGCAGTTCCTTCTTTCTGTAGCAAAGCCACAAGTTTATAATCGTGGTTTCCTACAAGTGAAGGATTTCAGTGAGTGATTCATGGCTGTTGGCTACAAAGTGGACAGTCCATTTTAAACAAAGTGTTTCAGTGATCCCAATGTCAGAGTTCCCCAGTTATCCTTTTGTGGGAGGTTTCAATATTACAATTTGCATAACAAGCTTTGGAGCATGTGCTTTGTTCTTGTTGTGCCTGTAGTCAACACATCTCATCCCAGAGATGATCTCTCCATGAGTTATTCAGTCCAGGTGATGAATTTCAATGCTTAGCTAATTATCATTAAATAACATTTCTGGTGTGTTTTGGGAAGTTGCAAGTGGAAGCCAATGTCATGTCACTTTGACATTCATTTGTAAATTCCCTTGAGCTTGGCTACTTTTAGGTCAGGTGATTACAGCAGCCATTTTCAAGTGCCTCAGCCATTGCTTTCTCTCACACCAAAATCCCAGGCTGGTAAATTAGTTGATGAGATTTAAAGATTAATGGTCCATATTTAGCATCATCATAATAGTACTTGGACATGTAAGTCTCTTTGGATCTCCACTTCTTCTAACTCTTGACCATTTAGAAAGTATTTTGTTCTCTCATTAATAGGTCAAAAAGTTTGTATGCCTCAGACTTCACCAATTTGAAATTCATTTCACACAGTTTTGACTCACCTAATCTTTAAGTATCCCTTTGTAACTTAGGTTGAGACCCACAGTGCTTAGAACACCACATGTCATTGTGACATCAGCAAATTTGGACATGTGCCTCCTTTTTCCATCATCTAAGTTCTTAATATATGCTATGAATAGTCAAGACTTCAACTGAGTTTCCTGTGGGATGCCACTCACATATTGCCAATTCAGATACTAACCATTATTCTAACAGTTCGAGTCCTACCATTTAACTAGTTACTGGTTAGCTCAGATATCTAGTTTGCAATGCAGTGTGATACCAATAGTATGGGTTCAATTCCCGCACTCGCTGAGGTTACCATAAAAGATTCTCCTTCTCAACCTCTCCCTTCACCTGAAGTGTAGTGACTCTCAGGTTAACCACTCACCAGTCGTCTCTCACTCTCTCTAATGAGAAAACAACCCTATGGTCTGGTAGGACCATGCTGACTTTACCTTTACCTAATGATGGTCGGTAGAATCTTTAGCCATTGACACCTGTATACATGTTACCATATCCCCCAACCTTTTCTTAGAATGTCATGCAAGTTGCAGCCCTTATCATCTAACTTAGTAGGAACGTAGGAATAACAGTAGGCCATTCAGCCCATTAAGCTGGCTCCATCATTAGTAAGATCATGACTGATCAAATTCTTCAATGCGTTTTACCCCCATTTTACACTATTGACAATTGAAAAAAAATCCATCAACCTCTACTTAAATATACTTAAAAGACTGCGATTCCATAGCACTCTGGATTAGAGAATTTCAAAGGTTCACAACCTTCTGTGTAAAATCATTTTTCCTCGTCTCGATCTTAAGTGATATCCTCCTCATTTTTAAATTGTGCCCTCTGTTTCTCGACTGGGGAAAGGTCCTACATATGTCTACCCTTTCCATCCCAGTGAGTATTTTATTGGTTTCAGTGAGATCATAAAATCATAGATCTCTCATTCTTTGAAACTCCAGAGAATACAGGCCATGTTTGCCCGATCTCTCTTCATAGCACTTCTGCCACCTCAGAAAAAGTTTAGTAAACCTTTGTTGCACTCCCTCTATGGCAATAATATCTCTCCTGAGAAAAGGAGGCCAAAACTGCAAACAGTACGCCAGGCGTGGTCTAACCAAGTTCCTATGCAATGAAAGACTTCTAACGCTAATATCCCTTGCCTTTCTAAAAGCTTTCTGCACTTGCATATCAGCCTTCTGTGACTTATTGTCAAGGGTACCCAGATCCCTTAGCACATCTACACTTTCTAAACTCTATCATTTAAATGATACTTTGCACATCTGTTCTTCCTATCAAATTGGTTAATGATATGAAAATGGTAACAATCCTCACAGGAGTCTGGCTCCAAACATAAAACTGTCAACTCCTCAAAGATAGTGAGTTATTATTTCAAAGAAAAGAAGACTTTCATTCCTATAGTAACTTTTGGGACATCTCAAGATGTTTCCTAGCCAACCAAATACACTTGACTGCGGTATCATGATTGTAACACTAAAAATAACAGCCAAACCAGGCATAGCAAGATCTGACTACCAGCAATGTTACAGTGGCAAGCTAACATCCAATAGTAATGCTGTTTGAAGAATAAAGATTAGCCAAGCCTCCAGGGATAACACAATGGAGGAGCAAATTACTGCAGATGCTGGAATCAGAAATCAAAACAAAAAATGCTGGAGATCACAATGGGTCAGGGAGCATCCACAGAGAGAGAGAGAGAGAGCAAGCTAACATTTCAAATCTAGATGACATTAGAGCTGAATTGAAATGTGGAGGGGGCTGAATTTATGCAATAGTGCGAGGAGGGAGAAAACATGTTGATAGTTCAGATTAAGTAATTGGAATGTAAGAATGGCAGAATACTGGTGTCCACTGCCATCCACTACAAAGCCACTGACTCCCATAGCTACCCTTCACTACAGCTCTTCCCACCCATGTACTGCAAGGATTCCATCCCATTCTCCCAGTTCCAGCACCTATGTCATATCTGTTCAGGTAATACCACCTTCCAAAACGGTGCTGCTGTCATGGCTTCCTTCTTCCATAACCGGGGTTTCCCACCCACAGTGGTTGACAGGGCACTCAACCATATTCGACCTATTACCCGTGATTCCATCCTTGCCCTTTCCCGTCACTCACAACACTGTGATCGGGTCCCCCTTGTCCTCATTTTTCATCCCACCAGCCACCACATTGAAAGGATCATTTTCTGCCATTTCAGACAACTCCAAAAGAACACCACCTCCAAACCCATTCATCCTCTCACTCCCCTGTTTGCATTTCGCAGAGATCATTCTCTCCAGGACACACTAGTCCATTCCTTGACCATCAATAGCACTGTCCCCTTCCCATAGCACCTTCCCATGTAACCACAGAAGCCCCTTGCCTTCCTCCCTGCTCACCAGCCAAGGGCCTAAACAGTCTTTCCAGGTGAAGCAGCATTTCACCTGTACCTCCTCCAACCTTGTGTATTATATTCACTGCACCCAATATGGCCTAATCCATACTGGAGAAACTAAATGTAGACTGGGTGACGGTTTGGAGAACACCTCCAGTCCATGCACAAGCATGACCCAACCTTCCCGTAGCCGATCATTTTAACAGAGCGTCCTGCTTGCATGCCCCATTGTCTGTCCTTGGCATGCTGCATTGCTCCAGCAAATCACAGTGGAAACTGAATGAGCAACATCTCATCTTCAAACTAATCACTTTGCAAACTTTTGAACTCAATATTGAGTTCAACACCTTCAAATTGTGAACCCATTCCTTCCCTTTCTTTTAGCATTATTTGTTACATTCTCTGTCACCCTCTCTTCCCCTCCCGCCACCCCAGTGGCACTGTCTGTTCTTTCCAATTTGGCAGATAGACACACCATTGTTCTGCCATTCTCACATTGCCATCACATAATCCCAACCATCAACATCCTTTCTCCCCCAGCACTCCAACCACCTCTCCCCCCAACTATTACATAAATGCTGCCCCCTCCATATTTCACTTCAGCTCTGATGGAGAGTCATCTGGACTCAAAACATTAGCTTGCTCTGTCTCAGGATGCTGCCTGACCCTCTGGAATCTCCAGTACCTTTTTGCTTTCAAACCAGGGATAACTCTGTGTTCTTCTTCAAAACAGAGTACTATCATATTGTTCGTATTGACCAGAGCAAGGAAACATGACCTCAGTTTTATGTCTCCTAACATAACAAATAGTAAGGAATGTTAGCCTGAATTTAGTACTCAAGCCTTTGGGGTGGGTCTTGAATGTGTAACCAAGTAACTGAGCTGATCACTAAAACAAGAAGAGTAAAAATAGCGAGGACACAAAACTATGGTGAAAAGTTTAATCATTCTCAACCAGTGGGACTGGATGTTGTACTAGTATTCCACCCTACCTGCTATTATGGTCCGTTGACTTCAACAAAATGTAAACCTAAGTAGGGAATTAACCCAGAGTTATACCCAATCTCCTCAATAGGTAGGTTAGGTTAATATGTTCCCCCATTTATAAGTCTGAATCCATTTAGAAAGAATTCTAATAATGCCACATGATAGCTGTGATGTGTTGTAATCACTGCTGTCTGCTTGTTGTAGGTTGTTATGCACAATGCCCCCAAACTTCTTTTTTCTAACCATTAGAAATCTTGAGAATTAAGTCAAGTAAATAATATTACATTTATTGAATTGCTCTGAATACTATACAGGTTACAAGAGTAGAGCTACATCTCTCCAGTGACTGTCTCGGATCGACTGTGTGCCCCGATGTGACATCAAGACTGTGGGTGATGCTGATCACATGCTTCCAGAGATAAACCCTGTCAAACTCATATACAACATCTCCCTCCAAGTCTTCATTCCAGTGATTATATTGCTACTAACATTTCTCTCTATCATATTTTTATTTATTTGCTTCCTTGCCTCCCCTTTTTATCTCTGACTTCATAGATTTAGCTTGTTTGGAAACATCATGACTCTGAAAGAATTATTTTTGTCTCACTTGGAAGAATGATAGTCTCTGTTGTGAGGATTTGTTCTGATTTGGATTCATTCAGAAGGTGTGTAGTTTCCTGTTCTTGGATTCCAACATCCACATTTGACTCATCTCAATATGTAGCTGCTACATCTCTCTGATGTATCAGAAAGAGATTCTATCGGTTCCACCTTATAGTACCTTCTACTGTAAATATTGCATAAATGTTTTGTTGCTCCAAACAATTTACCCGTCTGCTTTAATCATGCATTCTTTTTGACATGGGCACAACATTGGTAAATTCTCAATATGATATATTTTAATATAAAAAGTTTGCTGCTTTCTGTAGGACTTCTTTCTGTTTTGTCTGATAATCTTTGGATTGTAACCTTGGAAATAATTGCGTAGGTAAAGAGTTGAATTATGAATTTTCTTCCCATCAGCAATTCAAAAGGTGCTAGTTCCTTTTGTAATGAAATAGATCCGCAGTTTAAGACTGCTGATCGAAAATCTTAACTTTGTTTCAAAGGGGTTCCTCAGGGTAGTGTTCCAGCCATGATCATCTTCAGCTGCTTCATCAATGACCTTCCCTTCAACATAAGGTCAAAGGTGAGGATGATTGTCGATGGCTACAATGTTCTGCACCATTTGCAATTCTTCAGAAATTGAAACCATCCATATCCAAATACAGTAGCCCTGGACAATATTCAGGCTCGGGCTGACAAGTGGCAAGTAATAATTGTGCCTTAAAAGTGGCAGGTGAGGACCATTGTTAACAAGACAAAATCCAACCATCATCCTTTGGCATTCAATGGCATTACCATTGCTATATCACTCACGGTCAACATCCAGGGGGTTACCATTAACCAGAAACTCAACTGGTCTCGCCATGTAAACACTATGGCTACAAGAACAGGTCACAAGCTAGGAATCTTGCAACAAGTAACTCACCTTCTGATTCCTGTGCACTATCTTCAAGGACGCAAATTAGGAGTGGGATGGAAGTCTCGCCATTTGCCTGCAGCTCCAACAACACTCAAGAAGCTCGACATCATCGAGGTCAAAGTAGCTCCTTGATTGATGCCACATTCTTAAACATTCACTCCCTCCACCATTGATGCACAATAACAACAGTGCGTGCTATCTACAAGATGCACTGTAGACATTCAACAACAATCCTTTTTAAAATCCACAACAACTACATCTGGAAAGAGAAGGGAAACAGATACATAGGAACACCATCACCTACATATTCTCCACAAAGACCCTCAACATCCTGACTTGGCAATGTATATATCACTTTTCCTTCAGTCTTGCTCAGTTGAACCCTGGAACTCTCTGCTTAATATAATTAGTTGCAGAAGTCTATTTCAATACTTTAATGACTGTTTCTGTAATCACAGTTTAGTGTTTTTTTAACTTAAATCTGTCTTGAAAAGTAGTCAATGACAATCAAACATGACTTTTGTGAAGACAAAAAGATACATTTCCAATGTTTTTCTGTGGAAGAAAGTCAATGATCTTCAGCACTCCACAAAGGTAAGTGCCATTAGATTCTTTCTACCACTTTCCACTCACTCTTTGCTCTCCTATTACTACCAATGTGAATGTATTCTTAATATGACCAGGGTTCTATTGTATTTTGGTACTTGTGCCTTCTCCTGTCTTCTGTAGCACCAGCGACATCCACACAGTCTCTGCTTTGAAAAGAGCAACCCCTCCAGCCGACACCACCTCCAAACCTTTGTGGATAAGGTCAAAGATTCTTCAGAGGAAGAGCTGGCAGTGTTTCCTTTTGTGTTATCTATCAGCTGAGATACTGACAGCTCAGTGAACATGCTAACCAGCTTGGACTTGAATGTAAACTCATCAGTGTCACGTCTCCACAGCTGTCTGAGCCAGAAATGCCTGAGCACTGCTAAACACCAGGCACCTGCTCAGCCCTGGGTAGAAGAGGACCTCATCGTGTAAACCATTAATAAACTTGATTCAAACTCACAAGCAGATGTAGGATCTATGGGTAGATTTGTTGGAGACACTTGGGAAACTGGATCACAGGTTGGAGGAATCTATCAAAACCATTTGTCTGGAAGTGGCTCCGGGATGCATGTGTCTGGCTGTCTCTGTGGAGGAAGTTGGTGACTGCTGTTGGAGAGTTAAGTTGAGCGCATTCAATAATGATTACACATAGCTGTATTCCACTGCTGGAGCCACAACACTGAACAGCAAGATGATAGGTTCAAGTGACCTTGACCTCACTGCATGTACCCCACTCTCACAAGGAGACATGGTGGTTCCAGTAGGCACACAGCAGGAGGCAGAACCATATCTAGGCTCTCCCCCTCCTTCCCCCTCAAGAAGTCTCCTCCCACAATTTTCCTGTGGTACTCATGAATTCACAGCATCTAGTTTCTATCTGATGGATGGAGAATGTGAAACTGCATACTAATGGGGCAAGACTAGGTAATAAAAAGGGTGCTAATGAGAGTGATAGTCAATGATAATAGATCCCTCACTATACATGAGTGAGACTCTTGGTCGTGCTTTCCAACAGTTGGTTTGAAAATGCGACTTTTAGATCTCAACATCGGGGCACCTCACCTGATTTTCCCAAATTTCTTGTCACATTGCCCACGTGCTGGGACGATATTTTTGGGAGTTCTTGTGATTTTCCTTTTATCAAGTAAAAAAAAAACTGGCAGAAGTTTGTGATTTTTAAAAAAACAGTGTGCGGTGAGCATCTTTGGTGGTGACTGATGCTCCAGACCCAACACTCAGAAATCTCATCCAGTTACACATGAACCACCTCATAATGAGCTGACAGGCCTCGATATTGGTAATCGCCCGCTTTGATACTGGCTTCTGGGTCAGGAGAAGCTAATTAGAAGCCAAAGCTTCCAGGGCCCAAATTTTGCTGGCACAGGTCTATTTCTCAGGGGACCGGCAGCAAGGTGAATTTTTCATCTACCTTTCCTGTGGACTAGGGGTTGTGGATGGAGGGGAGGGCAGGGGAATTGGGGGTATGCCTCTGAATATCTCCCAGATTGGTCAAGTTCCTGCCCTCACCCTAGCAGACACACCACCCTGGCTTTCAAATTGTGAATATTTCTTACCTGCAGGAGAGACTTGTGATGGATGAGTTGATGCCCTTCAGTGGGTATTAATTGATCACTTAAGGACCTAACAGGTCTAACACTGTTTTACATGGACCTTCTCACGCAGAGTTTAATTAATCAGGTTTCAAAAAGTGGGATGTGCTTCTCTCCAGGACCACTCACCCTGTTATTTTCCCTTCTGGGTGCTTCTCTTGCCACCTCTAGGCTGGGAAATGACACACCGTTGTGGTTTGTGGTCTGTATCGATAACCACTTTCTGACCAGTGAGGCTGCCTGAGAATTTCTCTGCAGCTCATGTATCTTCTGTAATATAATGTGTATCTCACCTTTTGTGTCTGACATTGCTTGAGGTGCATAATAAAGTGGCCTTCAGCAATAATCTGGCTGTTCCTTAAAACGTAGTGCTTCGAAGTCTGTAGCAGAAATGTTCGCTATTCTGATCAATGGGGAAGGATGATAGTGTATACCAGCATCTGTGGAAGGAAGCATCTTTTTAAGCTCGTAAAATGATTGACCCTGATGAGGATTGCAACACTATGCTTGCACTTGACCATTGCAAGAAATCCTTGAAAATCTTGATCCAACTTTGGAATTGAAAATGCTGTAGTGGTTTCTTTTCTTTTGCAGATGTGTCATTTATACATTGACAAAATGTGCCATACTGAATGATCAATTGGTCAATTCACACTTCTCATTAACTTTCAGGCCATCTTCATGTGAATGATCCAAAACTGTTCAAGATCTTCAGCTGACCCTCCATGGATTATAAAATTGTACACATGACGAATGATTCCACTAAGTTCTTGAAGCATATGCAACATTGTTTATTGGAAAATCTCTGGTGTTGATAGTCTGTTGAATATATCTTCCAAGTGAAGTGATGAAAGTTGTTAGCAGCTTTGATTTGTCATCCAATGGAACTTGCCAAAAAGCTACTATTTACATCAAGCTTTGCTCTTGAGTAACTTTGCTCACCTTTCATCTATAAATAAGTATGATGCCTTAGCCATTCTGACAGCTGAAGAAGGGTCACCGGACTCGAAATGTTAACTCTGTTTTCTCTCTATAGAAGCAGCTAAATCTGCTGAGTTTCTCCAGCAATTTCTGTTTTCATTTTTGTTTCTGATTTCCAGCATCTGTAGTTCTTATCTTTGGTATATGTATGAATGGGAAGGTTGCCATGATGTAAACACTGGAGTCCCATAAGGGCCTCAACATTTTACAATTTATTTCAATGACTTTAGCTCGAGAAGCGAAGACTTGGTAGTTAAATTTGCAGAAGACACAGAGATAGATAGGAAAATATGTTGAGAAGATGACATGCCGTGTTTGTAGATGGATATACATAGGTGTATGAGTGGAAAAAGATCTGGCAGGTGGCATATAATGTGGGAAAATATGAAGTGGTTCACAATGGCAGGAAAAATGAAAACACAGAATATTAATTAAATGATGAATGATTGTGGAATTCTAAGATACAGAATTTGTGTTACAGCTGGCAGAGTCACAAAATGTTAGAATGCAAGTACAGCATGTAATTGAGAAATTAAATCGGATGCTATCCTTTTATGAAAGAAGTTGAGCACAAATTAAGATCATGCTTAAATCATTCAGGGATTGGTGAGATCACATTTTGAATTCAGTATACAATTTTGATGTCTTTATTTAAGGAAGGGTACAAATACTTTGGAGTCAGTGCAGAGGCGGTTTAGTAGATTGATACCTGGAATGCGCAGGTTGTTTTATAAGGAAAGATCGGACAGATTGATTTTGTTTATATTTAAATTTAGATGAATGAGGAGTGACTTAATTTACTGATATAAAGTTCTTGAGAATGTTGATTGGAAAGTTGTTTTTTCTTGTGGGTAAATCCAGAGCTAGAAGGCACCATTTTAAAACTAGGGGTCACCATTTTAGGATCAAAATGATGGCAATGTTTTCTTTCAGAGAGTCATGTGACTTTGCAACTCTTTTCTTGGGAGAGGTGAGGTCATTGCATTTGTTTAAGGCAGATGTGGGTGACATCTGATTCCATTGCCTCACAAGAATATTTCAGGGGTGGGTGGGAATGTGGAATTTGGAAAACAAATAGATCAACCACAATCTTATTGAAAGGCTCCTTTTTCATACATTGTACTGTGGACTTTGGAGAGCTTCTCTTGACATAGCCACCCAATTGATTTATGTTAAGTCAATGCAAATACGAATGGTACCATTAGGTTTGTGGCTAGAATCATGCCAGAACCCCAGTCTATTGGTTTCATGAAAGAAGAAATTACTCTTCTTCTTGTCATCACTTCCAGTTGACCTTCAACTTTCTTTATTAATGGCAATGATATTTTTCAAGGCATACAAAGACATTTAGGCTCAGCATCTTTTCTCAAGGTAATACTATATCCTGTCTACTGCCTTCGTAATCCATTAAATAATTCAGGGTAGTCATTTTCAAAGTAACTCTTGATCTTCTTTTGATTAACTTCTTTGACTTTCTGAATGAGATTAAGATCAATGCAGAATCTTCAGCTCAAGGGTAAAAATTATTGGTTATGTAATTCAAAGAATTTTTCCATTTTCTGGTTTACCTGATATTTCTTGAAGCAAGCCTTTGCCTTTTAACTCAATGCCTCCTTCACTATGATATCTGAATTGTTGCAGGCAGTAATCTCAGATCTAAGATTCTCTGAAATCAAGGCTTTTTTTAATGCATTCATGGGACGAGGGCAGCTCTGGCCAGGTCAGCATGTATTGCCTAGAGGGCAGTTAAGAGTCAACCACATTGTTTTGAGTCTGGAGTCACTTGTAGGCCAGACTGGGTAAGGGTGGTAGATTCCTTCCCTAAAGGACATTAGTGAACCAGATTGGTTTTTCCAACAATCAACAATGGATTCACACTCATCATTAGATTCTTAATTCCAGATTTTACTGAGTTCAAGTTACCCCATCTGCCATGGTGGGATTCAAACCCAGGTCCCCAGAACATTACTTGGGTCTCTGGATTAAGAGTCTCACAATAACATCACTAGGCCCATGCCTTCTCTTAAGCATTACACTTCAGCATCTGACTTGAATTGATAAGATGCCTGTTGACACAAATATCTGCCAAAATGTCTATCAGAATCCACGATCTTATCGAGGACGACCTGTGGTTTACTTTCAAATCAAGATTGTTGCAACTTGTAAATAACATTGAGTGTGAAGATATTGGGCTGAATGTTCCCAGCCTCTGAACATAGTGGGCAGTGTTGGGTCAGTTGGGAAAACATGGTGTGAATAGAAAAATTAGATTCTAGATGATGAGGAAAAAGAAATGGGCAACTTTGCAACCAAGGGCTGAACCTTACATTTTTTTTTGGTTAAGTCTGTGTTGTGTATTTTTTTTACAGGGTTTGTCACTACAAGGATTTGCGAGTTCTATCACAATCTTACCAAAATCACCTCATTAATACCTATCCCATCTGTATGGCTTTCCTCACATCTGATTTTTACCCACCTTACCAGGCACTGTTCCGAGAACAACTTGTCACTCAGCAGATATCCCAGAATTTATTAGCATTCCATGCAGCCACGCCATCTTTAAATGCCCTTCATGTACCTGGACCAGTACTGTTAGTCCAGAGCTGCCCTGCCTCGTTCCGTACATGTCTCCAGACATGAGAGACAGCCAAGGTCAGTGTCTTGCTTTCTATACATGCTCCTGGAGATCCTGCTGGGTAGCGTGGAGTAATTGTGGAACTTCTTCCTGCCTGAGGACCAACAATAAAAGCTACAACATCACATCATGCTAGTCTGCTCCAAGGTTGTCACCCAGGTCAGTGCAGTTTCAGCTGTCTGGAAGAAAACCCAGTGCTATATGAAACAGTTCAATGTCCTTCTCCACTCCGAGTGTAAGTACCACCATTTTCCCTCCGAGACTTCAAACTCTTTTATCTCTCAAATTCCACCAGGCCGCACGCTGTACCATTCACACTTCCACCTGCAAATGTCTTTTCTTGCTCACTCAAACCCCAACTCCGACACCATTAACCCTGCATACCGTCTCTACTGCCCACTCAGTCACTCACTCGGGACACCTCATAACCTGCACCAACAGTAATAGCCATGCCACCCACTTCAATTGCCCTTAATACCTGCCTTTCTCTTTTTCCAGAAAGAAAACAGCCTCTGCTAAGGCAGAAAACCTCAACACGGGTGGTGTGCTGTCCAACAATTGTTTCCTGACTCTATATGAGGAGAGGATTCTAAGTCTGACTGCACAATGTGGCAGATTGACCATTTGCAAGCCCCTGGACTGGTATCAGTGGCTGCCCTTGACTTATTCTGCTAAGACCCCCTAAGGGAAGGCTATGCCCCTTGACTTGACTGAAGCCTGCTGACACCTGTGACCAGCTTCTCACCTTTGTGTCTGCACTAAACAGAGCTCACACCTGATTCCTCTTAGCTTTAACTGTAGGTATTTGCCAGTGTGATTGAATAAACAACACTGTTTTCCTTGACCTTCTTACCAGTGTCCTCCATGTGTTACAGTTGTAATAAAACATTCTGTCTAAGTGGCTGGGTAATATTCATGTATTTGACATTTTCTTGGCATCACAATATTTTTCGGGTGCATCCCACATCTTGTGTTTGAACTCCTTACTATGTCATCTTGTCATTTTGTATTGGCTGTCTTGTTCTTCAGATAATAAATTGACTCTGTAGATCTCCTACAAAGAGGTTTCTTTCCTCTCTTTTGAAATCCAATTTTTCCTTTATTTTTCTGTCCTTGTCTTATTAACCAAATGGTGTTCTTGCTTGGGTTTTCTTTAATTCTAATAAGTCTGACACTGACACATCAGCAACACCCTTTGTTCAGTTTCATCATCAACTCTCCCTATTCACATTTTCCAACTAATCTGTAGAGATAATAAAAATCATCTGCTGATCGCTTGGGATTCTGGACTTATTGTTTGCATCTTGCTCTTTTTAGAATTAAATTAGCCCTCCGATCAAAACGTTTTAAAACTTCATTAAGTTTTTCTAATGCTCATTCACTACTTGTTTAACAGTTACATCATCTGCATTACTCCCAATGCCTTGTTCTGCTTCACCCTCACTGTCCACATTTTAAGTCATTCTATCTTTTCATTACTACCTCCTCCATGATAGTCCATAGATGTGCAGGTCAGGTGAATTGGCTGTGCTAAATTGCCCATAGTGTTAGGTGCATCAGTCAGAGGGAAATGGGTCTGGGTGGGTTACTCTTCGAAGGGTCGGTGTGGACTTGTTGGGCCGAAGGGCCTGTTTCCACACTGTAGGGAATCTAATCTAACCTAATCTAATCTAATCCAGTTCCGCGCCTTGATTTGGTCTCTCTGATTATATCTTCCTGACAACTACAATCCACATGCCATGTCTTTCTACACTTGCTAGCCATTCTTATTAACTAGTCTTGACTTTACATTCAGCAATAAAAATTTACTAGAAATTTACTTCTTTTTTTCTATAAATATTTGCAGTATGGGAGGCTAACCCACACTTCGAGCCTCACTATGAATCCAGTGTAGTCTATCTTCCCCTTGGAAAAATTTTCTCTGCCAGACCAGAATTTTACTTCTTAAACCTACACAAACGCAGAAAGCAACTTTTCTAATTCCTTTTTGAGAATATCCCTTTTCTGTGTTTCTGTTTCTAATGAGTGGCTCTGTATTTAATGACAGTGAAGCTACAATTTGTTTTAACTGCTTTAACTTTTAGCTTCAGTTCTGTGAACCATTATTTGGGTTTTTCAATCTACTCTGTTTTCTTCTAACCCAATCCATTGCCTGTTGGTCAGTCATCTGCTCAATACCAGACTCAAGACCATCTTGTGGACCACTGCTTCATGCCATGATGCTTATACCTGTGTCTCGGGACTCTCTGGGCAGTGTTTTGTGTCTGACACTCTCATTTCATTCTATTGCAAGTTTCCATCATGGGATTTGCTGTTCAATATATTTCAAACGCGTTGGCGTTCAGTGAAGACCCGATTACTGCCACTTTGTTGTAGCCATTGTGAACAAAGGTGAAGCCAAATGACCAGCCTCAAGGACTCAAAGCAAAGAGTCCTTTGCACCTACTTAACATGGGAAAATAGCTTGTTGTGAATTAACGTTTTTAATCTAACAGATAGAGATCCAGCTAGTTGAGTAGATAATGCATTGCTGTAAACTGTATGCAGGCTACAAGAGTACATCTACATTACTTCATAGGATCATAGAATCCCCACAGTGTAGAAACAGGCCCTTTGGCCCAACAAGTCCACATTGACCCTCCAAAGGGTAACCCACCCGGACCCATTCCCCTACCCTATTATCCTATATTTACCCCTGACTAATGCACCGAACATACACATCCCTGATCACTATGGGCAATTTAGCATGGCCGATTTGCCTAAATTGCATATCTTTGGATTGAGAGAGGAAACTGGAGCACCCGGAGGAAACCCACGCAGACATGGAGAGAACATGCAAACTCCACAAAGACAATTGTCTGAGGCTGGAAAAACACTTGGGTTCTTGGTGCTGTGACGCAGCAGGGCTAACCACTGAGCCACTGTGTTCCTGGTGGAGCTCAACCTGCTAATTGAGTAGACAATGCACTGATGTAAACTGCATGCAAGCTGCAAGAGTGCATCGACATTACTTCAGAGACCATATATCAGGCTGAATATGTGACTGTGTTTTACATCATCACAGTAGGAGGCCCTAATAACATACTTCCAGTTTTTAACCCTTTCAGATCTCTGTACAACAGAATCATCACCCGTTTCCCCACCCTCTACCCCAATTTTATGATTCCCCATTTATAAACCATTGCTATAATGATACATTGTAGAGCTTCATCTTACCTTTTGCAGCTCTTGCCTTTGCTAAGTACAAAAACCACCATATGAGGCCCTAAGTTCACTCCAATTCCAGTACCATCAAATCTGTAACAAGTATTCATTCCATTTATCAAGGGCATTGAACTAGATTCTGCTTGAGTTGATGAGCGTCCATGTAAGTGAATACATTAAGGAGGTTATATCTAATTCTCTAACATGACTTAAACAATGCTCACTTCCTGTTTCTTCATGACCTAAGAGTATACAATGAGAAAATATTCACATCTGCCACAATGAAGGATGCTTTGAATGAAGCTACAAAGGAGCAGTATTGGAAATTCATACTTAGTGTAGAAACCGATAAATACAAGATACTGCAGAAAGAGCCATCAATGTGTAACAATTGTGGATGTTTTCCTTCTAACCAATTTGTTCAAAACCTTCACTCACTGCCAGAGCTGACTTTGATGTAGCTTTTTCTTCCTGTGAGGGGAAGAAATGAAACCAAGCACAGTTCTCCACAACTCTAGACAGTCTGGCTTCAATCAATCACTGGGCTCCCAAGTGCTACTTAAAAAGACTGTAGCTTAAAAAGCTACACTACACGCAGACATCTTACTTATGCACCACAGTCAGATTCATATTTAGCTGCATGACTTAAACTTGCATGGACATTTGTTTTACCTCTTGAAAGCTTCAGCATTCTGCTCTGGCCAAAATGATATTGGTCACCTCCTCTTTGTACAATATTTATATTGTAATTGTATTTATATTTCAGTCTCTGTTTAATGCATATGCCAAGTATAGTCATGTACATATTTGGGTGAGGCATCCAATACAGGAATATTCAATTTACGATATCTATCAAGAGAATGTCACAGATTCCTGTAATAAACCAGAAATTAATGGTTGTAACTAGGTATTTTGATAACTAGCTATCTGTCAAAAACATCTTGGGGTCTGACAACTTAATCACCCAGTGGCCATATCTGAGCCAGGTGAATTTGAAATAATATGCATTCTATCCTATAACATTACAATCTTTAATTGAGAATAAGACTAGACTGCTTAAATAGATTATGGAGACAAGTTTTGGTGCAACTTTGTCCTTATCCTGCCACAAATAATGAATTAATTCGTGCTGCCTTCTGATAGTTACACTGGATTTTATAATCCTGTGTTCATTGTATTACATAGGTTATTACATCTTTTGATAATAAAACTTACAAAAGCCAATGACAGATTTTTATTCAACATTTTAAGATGTTGTGCGAGAGATAAGGCAATTCTTGAGTGACTGTTACTGCCAAAAGATTGTGGAGATAAAACTGTGATAATTGTGCAGATCCTTCACTAAGAGATGTTATCCTTGGATCGGATATGTGCTTTCATAATTTTGAAAAGTGGTTGATCTAAATATGCACTTTGCAAATCTTTAGTTTGTTTGGTCAGTCATTCAACAAATTCAATCTCAAGAAACACCAGAAAAATCTCTTAAAGTGCAAAGTCTTTATTCAAAAATATAATCAGCCAATTTCTTTAGTAGAATTAAAAGTATAACAATGCAATTTGCATCAACATACCACATAAAAATGTCCCTTTCTTTCTGGCACAGTGACTAAAATGATGACGAGTATTAGTCATTTCTTTCTCTGCAAATGCGCACGTACTGCCTTTTTAATGAAGGCATATAATTTATTTGAAATATTGTCATCTAAAATGTAACACTTCAGTATGAACATTGAACAGAATATTGGCAATATTTACTGTGTTATATTGGACATCTTGGATCCATTATCATGCCTTGAGAGCCTCCTGTTTGTGAGGGCTGACACTGGCTCTTAAATACAGCATTGTCTCCAATGTGTCTTTGGTTGGTTAAAAAAAGGAGTTTTTGGTGGCAAAGACCTCTGACTCGGCATCAATGTTACAGTCTCCAGGGCAGCAATGTGACTATCTTTCTTGTATATGCCAGAGATATAGACAATACACAGAAGACATCTCGGATCTTTTGAGAAATTTGACCAGCAACATCTCCCCAAAATCCAGTGGCAGCTTATAGACTCCAACATCTGTGTTCTTCCATGCGCTAAAATCCTCAGCATTGAAGCTCTGGTTATGGTCATTCAGAGCATGGTATGGTCTATGTCATCTGCATGCCTGATTCTGGGACTTCTGATCAAGCTTTCAATTCTGAGCTTCCTTGTGGAAATCCTTTAAAGCTTCCTTAAAAAAAATTGCAATAGCCCTGCTGAGTCATGGTAACTTCTAGCCAATATTTCCCAAATTGGAGAAGAAGCATCTGCAAAGGAGCCAAGCACAAACAGTGGAAGGAGTGTGTGAAAACAAACCCACATCATCTCAACCCTGCCTGTTCAATCGCCACCAGCCACACCTGCAGCCACATGTGTCAATCCACCATGAATCACTGTTCAATCACCCCAGGACCCCCAACTCCAGACAGGAAGGAAGTCATCCTCAATCCTGAGGGACTGCCCAAGAGAAAAACTTTAATTATTGTTCTCTCAACAATACAGATAATTATAAAATGCTGCAGACTTTGATTCCTTACTTTGTGTTTGTTGTACTTGCATTAGAAATTTGTATTTTTATGATGGGCTGCAGATTGGTGCAACATCCACGCCAAAGGACCTGTTCTGCGCTTTAATGTTCTTTGCACTATGTTCTAAATTATGCAAAAAGGGAGTAAAATTAGATGTTTTGCATCCCAGTATTAAAACCAAGTTTATATCTGGGGCAATAATCTGATTCTAACTATTTTTGACTTTGATCAGGTTAATCTGGGCTTGTTTTCACTTGAGTACAGAAGAGTGGGGGCAAGTTGATTAAAGTCCTGAATGGTCTTGACACGGTGAACATGGAAATGATAGGCAGGATGTTCCCTCACCTTGGTGTGGCAACGGCAATGGCAGAAAAGTTGGAAAATGACAGCAAGAATGAAAGAAATCACAATCTCGATGTTGAAAAATAGTTCTCTGACTTTTTTTCCCTTTGGTTTGAAAAGGTGACTTCGGAAACTGGCTATTGAGTGATGATTAACTTATTTTTATGAATTTGTCAATAATAACCCAACTCACCTTATGTATACATCACTTCCAATTCTCCTCCTCTTCCCTGAAAAACTACACCGTGCAAATTCCTGACAAGCAAATCCAAGAAAGTATGTGACTGCTCCTACTTATCAATTTGTATATCTGAACCATAATCCAAATGTGTCTTGTAGTTTCCATGGTCAGCCCCTTCTTTGCCCTATCGTATCGGCAAATCGCCACATCATCGTGCCTGCCTTCAGATCAGCTCTCACACTATGTTAATTCTTCAACACAATACTTTGGAGTCCGGGGCCTTGATTTTTCAAAATTCCCTCGATTTGGGAAATGTTCTATTAGATTGGAAAGTTAAGACTGAAACTTCTTTTACCAAAAAGTTGGGGGTGGGGTGGGGTGGGTGCGGTGGAGAGACAGATAGAGAGAGAGAGAGAAACAGGAAATTATATGTCAGTCAGCTTAACATCTATCACAGAAAAATATTAAAAGCTATTATTAGAAACATTATGGTACAGCGCTTAAAAATATTTTAATGTAACAGAGACAGAGTCAACTTGAATTTGCAAAAGGCAAATCATGTTTAACCAATTTAATGGAGTGCTTTAAAGAAATAACACATGCTATGGATAAAGGAGAACCAGTGGATGTAGTGCACTTGAATTCACAGCAGGCATTTGTTAAGGTGCCATGTGAAAAGTTTTTGCTGAAAATAAAAGCTTGCAGTACTAAGATAACACATTGTCAAGAAGATTGGCTTTAGCTAACAGAAAACAGAGTAAAGGTACAAATGAGTATTTTCTGGTTGACAACATGTAATGAGTTCTGTGCTACAGGGATCAGTGTTGGGGCATGAATGTTTGGAAAATTATGGAAATGACTTTGATGAATGGACAGAAGGCATGGTTGCTAAATTTGCTGATGGCAAGAAGTTAGGCAGGAGAATGAGTGGTGAAGAGAAGGCTACTAAGGGATATATATTAAATGATTACACAACACCAGGTTATAGTCCAACAGGTTTAATTGGAAGCAAACTAGCTTTCGGAGTGACGCTGCGTCATCAGGTGATTGTCTGATGAATCACCTGACGAAGGAGCATCGCTCCGGAAGCTAGTGCTTCCAATTAAACCTGTTGGACTATAACCTGGTGTTGTGTGATTTTTAACTTTGTACACCCCAGTCCAACACCGGCATCTCCGAATCATGTATATTAAATGAGTGTGCAAAGATCTTACAAATGGATTATGATATGGGAAAATGTAAAATTGTTTATTTTGGCAGAAAGAATAACAAGAAAAGCATATTATCTGAATGGTGGGAGAATGCAGAGCTCTGAATTACAGTGAGATCTGGATATTCTAGTGCATGAATCACCCAAAGTTTAATATACAGCTCTAGCAAGTAAGTAGTAAAGCTAATAGAAGGTTACATTTATTGTGAGGGGAATTGAATACAAAAATAAATAAGTTGTACTTCAGCAATGATGCCATCTAGAATAATACTGGACTCTGAATTTAAGAGAAGATACAAATGCATTGGAAGCAGTTCAGAGAAGGCCATACAAAACCAATACCTGGAATGGGTTGGTTGGCTCATGAGGAAAGTTTGGGCAGGCTAGGCTTGTGACTGCTTGAGTTTCTCAGAGTAATAAATCACTTGATTGAAGCATAAGATCCTGAGGAATCTTGACATGAATGTAGGGAGGATGTTTTCTATTATGGGAAAATCTGGAACTTGGAATAATTGTTTGAAAAGATGATTGCCTATTTATGACAGAAATAATGCGTTTTTTTAATATTGGAGAAACTTGAGAGTCTTTGGAAGTCTCTCTCTTAAAAGGCAATGGAAGCAGAGCCTATGAATATTCAATAGATTATTGATATATAAAGTGACAAAAAATTAGTTGGGATTATGAAGTAATCAGGTTAGCCACGATCTTATTGGGAGGCTGAGGTCCAGTCTAAGGATATGAAGCAGGCCATTTAAAACTGTGATGAGGAAAGATTTCTTCACTCAGAAAGTGGTGAGCCTGTGGAATTCTCTGCCATAAAAAGCAGTTGAAGCCAAAACATTTCAAGATGGATGTAGCTCTTTGCGCTAAAGGCATCAAAGGTTATATGGAGAAAGAAGGAACAGGGTACTGAGCTGGATGATTAGCCATGATCATATTGAACAGCACAGCAGGCTTGAAGGACTGAATGTTTTTTTTGAGATTCTCTACAGTGTGGAAATAGGCCCTTCGGCCCAACAAGCCTCTGAAAGGTAACTCCCGATATAGATCTATTTCCCTCTAATTAACGCACCCAAAGTTATTGGCAATTTAGCCGAGCTAACTCACCTGACCTACACATCTTTGGACGGTGGGAGGAAACCAGAGCACCCAGAGGAAACCCACATAAACACGGGGAGAATGTGCAAACTCCAAACAGGCACTCACCCAAGGCTGGAATTGAACCCAGGTTCCAGGTGCTGTGAGGCAGCAATGCTAACCACTAAGCCACCGTGTTGCCCCTGTTTACTCAGGCACCTATTTTCTACATTTCAGTGACTTACTTCTGCTCCCAGTTTGTGTGTGTGTACAATATAACAAGTGTTTTGCACTCTTGAAAAGTATTCCAGTAAACGTGTTGGAGAGAGAGGTTTCCTGAAGTGCTCAGAAGGAGAGAATGGTGAAGAATTATCAGAATGTAGAGTTAGTGTTGGTAAAATCTCTCGCAGTAATAACAAGGCAGGGTGAAGGGGAAACAACTGGTGCCTTCATAGTAGAGGCCACAAAGTAAAACATGTATCTGAGCCATTTGCCAGGAGGGACATTAAGGAATTTCTCAAAGATTAAAAACTCTGAAACCAATGAACCTCTAATTGATCTCCGGGCAGCTTGATCATGCATTAATGGAATAGGTCACTTTACACTCCACTGCACATAAACAGCAGAGTCATTTGCATTACCTAGCAAATCCTCTGACTTACTACCTGCAATGCCACAAAACATTTGCTGGTATGCAATTAATTTTAGGATGAGAAATGGCTATTGAGTCCATTCTTTGCAACACTCACATTAATTTTACACTGCCACAGGCAGTTCACATCTCCTAATGGGGGTGACTCGCCACAAGGAGCAATGTGGAAACTTTCAAATTAAGTCATATAACTTTATACTCATGTTTTGCTTCAGAGAGTTGATATTGAGATTGTGAAGCTAAATCAGGAAGTGTGTGTTTGCTTCTTGCATTCGATATCCTGCGTTCTTATTTTAATAACTGTCCTCTCTTCTTGCTAAATTTCCTCTCTGCCTTTATACATATGCCTGTCTTTCTCACTCAGTCATTAACATTTACAGGTGTTAGAGTGTCAAAGCACCCTATGTGTGATCCAAACATTGAAGGGTGGCTGTCTGTCTTACTAGCAGGCATCTAAACTCATGTAATTTCTGAGCCTTCTCTCAGAGAGCCTTTGTGAGCCAGAATTACCAACCCTCACCTTCCAATAAGTGCAGCACACTGGGTACAGAACATTGGTTGGGGCATTATGTATCAACAGAGTGAAAAGGAACAAAAATATTCTTTCATTGCACAAACAGATACATGTCTCATGGCAGCCAAATAAAACACAGCAATGTTTGCAACAAATGAAAAAATAAATAGGGGACTGCACATCTTTCTTGACGATGAAAGGAACTCATTCCTTTGTACGTCCCCAAGGTCTCTGTGTGAAATAATAGGGTCTTTGTAAGTAATGCTGCATCCATTTCTCAGCTTGAATGTTTTAAGGAGGATAAGCCATTAATATGTAATTTGACCTGCAGAGAAAATTTTCATAAAACCACATGTTTATTTAAATAATTCAACAAGAATCAAGTCTCTCCTTTTTCAAGTCTTGTATGATATTCTTTAGAAGATGGATTTTCTTTTCTGTTGGTTTCTATACTCTCTGACACAGTTGTGGTGCAAATACCTTCACAGTCCCTTTAGTTCTGTCATTTCCTTAGAAACAGAATGCTGAATGAGGGTAGAAGGATTTTAGCAGACTATTTTCACTGTCATCTTTTATATTAATGTCTATGTTTCATTTTAAATGCATTATGCGTTAAGTTCACATTTTCATGCTGTCACCTTTACAATCATAGAATCCCACCAGTGTGGAAACAGGCCATTTGGCCCATTGAGTCCATACTGACTCTCCAAAGGGCATACAGCCCAGACCCAACCCCCTACCCTATCCCTGTGTTCCTCACAGTCAATCCCCCTAACCTGCACATTTTTGGACTATGGGAGGGCACCAACACTGACATGGAGAGAATGTGCAAATTCGACACACAGTTGCCTGAGGGTGGAATTGAACCCAGGTCCCTGGCACTGTGAAGCAGCAGTGCTCACTACCTGAACCACCATGCCACCTTTTTGCTCAGTAGACCATAACCAAATATTGTAGATTCAAGTCACACTTTAAGTATTGAGCACATAAAAATGTAGACTGTCATTGCAATCCACTACTGAAGGCATGCTACAGTGTTGGCAGTATGGTTGTTTGGATGAGGCATGAAGACAGGACAAATGTTCATCTTTACAGTTTGACACAGAAGAATTTGCAATTCTCTTTTGAAGAACCTCAAGTGTGTTACTTCCAGTTTCATAGTCCATATTTTTCCTGAAACTGGTCATTATCGTACACTGTTATTGGGAACTTGGCACATGCAAATAGACTGCCCTCTTTCGTACTTTGCAACAGTATTGAGAAAATGTTACAAACATAGACCAGACTACTAAATTTATGTTACAATCTTGCCAGGGATCAGTAACCTATAATTTGTCTAATTTAAAAATAAATGATTCGGGTGGAGTCATAGCGTCATACAGCACAGAAACAGACTCTTTGGTCCATCCAATCCAAGTCAATCATGTTCTCAAATTAAACTAATCCCACTTCCCTGCATTTGGCTCGTATCCCTTCAAATCTTTACTATTTGTGTACTTGTCCAAAAGTTTTTTAGACATTGTAACTGTCCCTGCATCCACCACTTCCTCTGTCAAGTCATTTCACACACGAACCAGGCTCTACGTAAAACAAAATTGCCCCTCATGTCCTTTTAAATCTTTCTCCTCTCACCTTACAAATATGCACCCTAGATATTAATTCTTCCACATTTGGGAAAATACCATTGTCATTCATGTTATCTTTGCCTCTCATGATTTTACAAACCTCAATAAGGTCTCCTCTCAACCTCCCATGCTCCAAAGAAAAAAATCCCAGCCTGTCCAGATTCTCCTTATAACGCAAACCCTCCATTCCTGACAACATCCTGGTAAGTCTTTACTGAACCCTCTGCAGTTTAATAATATTCTTCCTATAACAGGGGGACCAGAACTGGACACAGTTTTCCAGAAGACGCCTCAACAAGATGTCCCAACTTTTATACTCAAAGTTCTGGGCAATGAATGCAAGCATGCTAAATGCCTTCTTAACCAGCCTGTCTGCCTGTTACGCAAATTTCAAAGAATTATGTACCCGAATGAACAAGCTTCCACAGTTCTGGACAAACAGCAATAAGCTTAACTTGTGTTACCATCATCCTATCAGACCAACCGGCTGCTCTCACATTGGAGAAAGAGAAATGGGGGTGATTTAACCCATGGATCACCTTACTTCAAGAAAGAGAAGAGGTTGAGAAAGAAAGCTGGTGATGGGAATTGAACCAACACTTTTGGTCTCATAATGGCTTAAAAAAGCCAATTGCCTAGCCGATTGAGCTAGATAGGCATCCAATGAGTGCTGTCAATAAATATGGAGCTAGAGAAGCACAGCAGTCTGGACAGCTTCTCCAACTCCACATGTATTGACTGTGCTTCCAGCATCTGCAGTCCTTACTATCCCCAAAAGGCTTAACTAAACAATGTTGCAACAGTAATGCAATTGATACCAGGTGTCAACCTGGTGAAGCTGCAAAACAGGACTACTTGCATACTAAACAGTATAAAGAGCAAGTGACAGACGGGGCTAAATGATCCCTCAAATAACAGATCAGGCCACAGCTCTGCAGTCCTATCACATCCAGTCAAGAATGGTGGTAGACAATTGAACAATTCTCTGGAGGAAGATCCCCATCCTCAATGATGGAAGAGCCCAGCACATCAGTGCCAAAGATAAGGCTGATGCATTCACAGCAATCTTCAGTCAGAGTGCTGAGTAAATGATCCACCTCAGCTGCTTCCAGTGGTTCCCAGCATTACAAATACCAGTCTTCAGCCAATTCAATTCACTCCGCATCATATAAAGAAATGGTTGGAGGTACTGGAAACTGCAAAGGCTATGGGCCCTGACAACATTCCGACAATAGCACTGAAAGCGTGTGCTCCAGAACTTGGTACTCTCTTAGCCAAGCTGTTCCAGTACCGTTACAATATAGGTATGTACCTGACAATGTGGAAATTGTCCAAGTATATGCTGTGCACAAAAAGCAGAACAAATCCAACCCAGCCAATTACCATCCCATCAATCTACTCTTGATCATCAGTAAAGTGATGGAAGTTGTCGTCAACAGTGATGCCCGGTTTGGGTTCCACCAGGGCCACTCAGCTCCAGACCTCATTACAGCCTTGGTTCAAACATGGACTAAAGAGCTGAATTCCACAGGGTAGGTGAGAGTGACAGCCCTTGACAATAAGGTTATATTTGACTGTGTTATATCAAGGAGTCCTAGCAAAAATCAGGATCAATGAGTATCGGGGGCAAACTCCCTGCTGGTTGGAGTCATACTTGATGCATTGGAAGATGGTTGTGGTTGTTGGAGGTCAGTCATCTCAGATCCAGGATGTCTCTGCAGGAGTTCCTCAGGGTAGTGTCCTCAGCCCAAACATCTTCAGCTGCTTCACCAATGACCTTCCCTTCATCATAAGGTCAGAAGATGGGATGTTTGCCAATAATTGTGCAATGTTCAGCACCATTTGTGACTCTTCAGATACTGGTCTATGATCAAATGCAACAATAGCTGGACAATACCTAGGCTTGGGCTGACCAGTGGCAAATAACATTAGTGTCATGCAAATGCCCAGGTATGATAATCTCCAATAAGAGACAATCTAAGTACTGCCCCTTGACATTTAATGGTGTTACCATTACTGAATACACACTATCGACATCTTGGGATTACTTTTGACCAGAAACTCCACTGGACTTGCCACATAAACACAGTGGCTACAAAAGCAGGTCAGAGGCTAGGAATACTGTGGCAAGTAATTCACTTCCTAACTCCCCTAAGTTTGTTTATCATCAACATGGCACAAGCCAGGTGTGTGATGGATTATTCCCCATTTGCCTGGATGAGTACAGCTCCAATAACACACAAAAGGCTTGACACTATCCAGAAAAATTGCAGCCCGCCTGATTGGTACCACATCCACAAGTATCCAATCCCTCCATCTCAGTTGCAACAGTTGTACTATTTACAAGATGCACTACAGAAATTTGTCTAAGGCTTCTTAGACAGCAACTTCTAAATCCATGACCACTTCCATCTCAAAGGACCAGGCCAGCAGATACATGGGAACACTACCAGCTTCAAGTTCCCATCCAAGCCACTCACTATCTTGAATTGGAAATATATTGCCATTCCTTCACTGTCACTGGGGGTCAAAATCCTGGAATTCCCTCCCTAAGCACATTCTGAGCCTCCCTACAGCACATGGACTGCACTAATTCAAGAAGATAGCTCTCACTACCATCTTCTAAATGGCACCGAGGAATAGATTTTAAAATGCTGGCCCAGTGAAGGCCACCCATCTTCCATGAGTGATTATTTATTTATTATTTTTGACACCCTGAATTAACCTGCAGTATGCATGGGTAATAGGCTCTGAGTCCACACCACATATATTGTAAATATGATTAAGACAGATCCCACAGATTTCTCATTAATTTCTCCTATACATAAATGACACAGTGGTTCATCATATCTCATTAAGCTTCAACAGAGATCAAATTTCTTCACTTTTGGTGATCTGACCTAGAAACTCCCACTCAAAACCCTCACTGTCATGGACTATCTCAATAACTGCTGTAATTCTGATCAAACGTCCTCTTTTCCTACGGCTAAGTTCCCCTGGACTCTTAAACTCCACCTAGGTGCTCAATCACAAGAATAACTCTTCACTAATAACTAACTTCACTGAAACAGTCCTGCCTGGGATTGTCACTTTGATCTTGTTCCATTGCATTAAGCAAATACTACTTGTAGCATTTCTAACTCTCACTTTCTTAGCTGCACTTTAGTATTTAGGAATGAAGGCTTCCTAAAAACATAGAATGTAGGATTAGGAATAGGCCATTTGGTCCTTCATTCAATGTGATTATGCCTGATCATCCAACTCTCTGTTTCCAGTTTCTCCCCATATCCTTTGATTTATCCTTTTATTCCTCTAAGTCCTTCATCATTTCTCTCAACATAATCAATGACTTTTCTACTTTTCAAGCTCTCCAGAACTTTTTTCTGAGCTGCTGACTAACTCTGAGAACTTCATCCAAAGTTTTAACAGCACGGAACGACCAAACTACGTGTGCTTCCTTACTGAGGCACCGACATGGAATCTGTCTTCCCTGTTACACAGCTAACCGCAAGACGTGGAGTCTGCTTCTCTCACATCCTTACTCCCTGCCTGCAATCTTTGAAGTCTTCTTCAGCAATGCTTGAACTGTTCTAAATGATTGACTGAAACCCTTGCAAAATGTCCTTCCCCTATTGCTACGAAGCATTGGATGTTGCCAGTGAGGCTGTCCATAGGGGTTGCGGATGCCAGGCCAAATTACATTGTGCGGGTTCCCCTCTCCATCCTTCCCTCTCCTGGGACAAATTGAACTATGACCTCTGGCTTAAGCCCTCCCTCTCTTCCTCCCAGCTTCAACTTCTGGTTCCAGCTTTGGTTGCAGTCATGGCTCCAGTTCTGAGCAGACTGGCTCACAGCCATTATCCAAATTCTCACTGTTTGTCTACTCATAGGTTGCTTGTCTCAGAGTGTATCTATCAGCACGAAGCCAGCGAAAGAAGCCTCCTCTGACTACATGATCAGCTTCTTGCCGATGCTGACAGTTCTGTCTATCAGGGGCATCTTTTCCCAATTGGCTGCCCCCAGGAGGGACTTTTCGAAGGGGAATTTCAGACTTTGCAATGTGAGTTTCGGCCCCATCTCCATGGATTGAGCATTGGAGTTTATGGTCCCTTAGGATCCCAATGCTGCCAAAATGCAGTACCCAGGCCAGTTGCCCTGATTCTTTCTACGTTGGAATGGTACTTTTTTTTGTTATTCATCCACAAGATGCAGGTGTTGCTGTCTATGCCAGCATTTATTGCCCATCCTGCAGTTCAGAGTCGATCACATTGCTGTGGGCCTGGAGTCACATGTAGTCCAGATCAAGCTTCCTTTCCTCAAGGGCATTAGTCAACCAGATGGGTTTTCCCATCAATTGACAATGGATTTGTGGTCATCAGATTTTATTTACCAGATTTCTTTTATATTGGAATCAAATTCCAATATCTGCCATGGTGGGACTTGAACTTTTATCACCAGGAGAGTAGCTGGATATCTGAATTAAAGATCCAGTGATAATACCACTAGGCCATCACCTCCCCCTTGTTGCTATATAGTAACTCTTTCAAACGTCTGCTCTTTGACCATTAGCAAGCCATATCAAGACTGGTTTACTCAGTGCTAAGTAAATAGATTTGAACAGAAGATTTGATCACATCAGCATGAGTACTTCCTTGCTTGAAAAGTTCTTTGGGAGATTGCTGTGGTTGTGAAATGTACTTTATAAATGTTTCATTTTCAATCACACATAAATATACTTTTTTTTAATCACAGTTTTAAGTTTCACTTTTATGATTCATAAAATATTACTTGAATATCTATGCATGCCTTGTTGAATAAAATGTACAACATAGCTCATTTGTTGAGATAAAATACATTGAACAATGTATATATATGTAAGACCATTATATAATTGAATTGATTAAATTGTTGAGAGTTACATCATTTCTATTAATTGTGTTAAGACCACTTCCACTTGAAACAACACTGCAGTCAGTAATAAATAACTGGTGTCTACAGTTCATGTTTAGTTATATTTTGAGGCCGTGATATTTACTTTGGATTTAATGATTTGAAATGTTATAAAATATGATATCTTAACAATTATAAGTTTTGAGTATAGAGCATTAAATTTATGATTGGTTCATTACACACCATAATAAAAGAAAATGTCCAATGCACATTTTTCTCACTGAGCTAAATAAGCATTTTAACTGGACCGACTGAGACGCAAATCAGCAAAGATTCCACAGCAACAGCCGCTTGAATGGCAGTAACAGCACACCCTTTATGCTTTTACCTCAAAGTGGTTCCAGTCACCATTTTATTATTTCTGAGGCAGTTAAATATATAGCCATATCAAATGACATTTACAATGCTACAAGCCATAAACAACATTACAATTTTGAGGGAAAACACACACTTACATTTGATCAGGAAATGAGACGTTGTATGTTATAAGTAATTCCAAGAGATTTCACTGTCCTGAGACTACTCTGAATTTGAAGCCTGGTATAGAGACTTGCATTCTCTTCTAAGCTAATCCTGAAAGAAGGGGTTCTACCAAATATTGAAAAGTGCAGAATTCGGTATCAGATTTTTAAGATGTGAAAGGGTCAATGCTAAAGAGTTCATTAAGCATTGCCAAATATGACAATGTTAAGCAGGAATCAAGCGGGAGAGCAGTTTAGATCTCATAAGGTGTAGTATCAAAGTCTCTTCATGGTCTCAGTAATGACGGCTATCACTACTAATTAGAGCTTGTTTATTGTTGCAATAACCGACATCTTGTTTAAAACAAGAGCCTTTTCCTATCTGAAAGGTAATTTCATTGTGGTTGCATTGGTCAACAAAGATTTGACAACACTAATCCCATTTTCCAGCTTTTGGCTCATAGCCCTGGAGGTTATGACAACACGTGTATATCTAAATACTGCATAAGTGTTGCAAGAGTTCAGTCAAACAAGCTCTGTAAATTAATCTTTTAAAGACGATGGTGGCAGTAACTCGCATCATGTACAGCAGGTGACACAGCATAATAGTTTGACTGACTATACAACACGGTGAGCAGTGGAGCAACTGTGACTGTCTATATAGTTGAGAACAAATTTTGCATAAAACGCAGAAGTTTTCAAGCAATCTTCTGATTATATTAGTTCATTATGTGATTGAAAATGAAACATTTGTATAGTACCTTTCACAACTACAAGAATCTCCCAAAGAACTTTACAAACAAGGAAGTACTCATGCTGATGAGATCAAATCTTGTATTCAAATCTATTTACTTAGTACTGAGTGAATCTCAAATTAGTATGTGATCCCATTTTGCATTTCCAGTGTGTCCAAAACAAGTTCTAGGTGGACCCTGATCAAAACATGTGCAGCATGTCTTAAATCTGAATGGACACATATCTCATGTGATCTTACAGTATGTGTTGTTCATCTGAACAATAGTCTATTCACATCCAAATAGATAGGAACTTATATTTTTACAGCAAACTGTTAAATAACCATTGGGCAAGAGGAAACTTGAATACTGCTGAAATGCATCTTTTTTTTTAGCAATTATCAAAGTGTTAAATCCTTCATGCATCTTGTGTACTAACATTTCAGCAGATTTTAGCTTAAGAGTTGATATTCAAAATATTTTTCACAATGCAATTTTTATTGCCAGTGTGATCTTTTAAAATTGTGATTTTTTTTACTTCTCTGGATATGCATCCATAAGGATGCTCCCAAATTCAACAGCATTTATTTCAAATCTGTACTGTGTCTCATCCCTTCCAAAATTCATATTGCAGTGATTATTTTTTGTTTTAATGCAATTTAACTGTTAACTCCTTTGAAATTTTGGAGAGGATAAATGCCATAATAAATATATTGCCCCAAATTATAAAAAGTACAATTTCCATTTTGTCAACATGATGAAATTATTAACCAATCCAATAGAATCAATTTTTTATCTCGATATCATATACTTGCGTGATCATGTTTGTATTACATGAATATTGTGTAATTGTCCTAAGATGGTCCTTTTGTGTGACTGTTGTGCTACTACATTCTTGTCGCTCAAAATGTTCACACAGACTCATGGACATTTACAGCACAGAAGAAGGCCATTCAAGCCATTGTGGTTGCATTGGTCAACAAACATTTGACTACACTAATCCCATTTTCCAGCTTTTGGCTCATAGCCCTGGAGGTTATGACAACACGTGTATATCTAAATACTGCATAAGTGTTGCAAGAGTTCCTGACTTAGCTACCCTTTCAGTCAATGAGTTTCAGACCCCTGTCTGGGTGAAAAGGATTCTCCTCAACTGCCCTTTGGCCCTTTCCCTTTAAATCTATGGCCCCTGGTTATCCTTCCATAGTTTATGGTTATCTTCTCACTACTGACCACCCCATCAAGCTTTGTATCATCCCTGAACTCCTTGATCATAACTTTTGTATTTAATTCCAAGTCATTAAACAGAACCACAAATAGAAAAAAACACCATCACCAAGGCCTGTGGAATCCCAAAGGAAATGGTTTTCCAGTCACAGAATTATCTCTCTACAATCACTCTCTGCTTCTTGTCTCTCAGCCAATGTTGGATCCAATGTTCCACTTTGCCTTGGACTACATGTGTTCTTACCTTCTTAATCTATCTGCCATGAGGGATTTGATCAAATGCCTTGCAACGCCCGTATAGAACATACCAAATGCATTACCATCATCAATACTCCTAGTTACTTCCTCAGAAATTTAAATCTCACTGTTCCATTATGAATCCATGCTGTCTATACCTGAATAATCTCTGAGTTGCCAAGAATTATTCTAATAACTTCCTTATCAGTGAGATTAGACTGACTGGCCTGCAATTTCCTGGTCTCTTCTTTCCTCAAATTTTTAATAATTTGACAACATCAGTAGTTATCCAGTCCTCTGGCTCTTCACCAGTGGCCAGAGGGGACTTTAAATTGCTTCCAATAATTCCTCCCTAGCTGCCCTCAACATTCTGGGATGTATCTCATCAAGGTCTGTGTATTTATCCACTTTTTATCCATTTTTAAGGTGAACT
>NC_057724.1:11135044-11260080 GCF_004010195.1 Chiloscyllium plagiosum
TCTTTCTGGATCTGGACATGGATAGTTTCAGTATCTGAGCAGTCACAAATGGTGCTGAATAGTGTGCAATCATTAGTGAACATCCCTACTTCTGATCTTATGATGGAGGGCAAGTCATTCTTGAAGCAGCTAAATTCATTTCTTTCTTAACTAGCCTATGTTTCATCTGCTTTCCAGATTCACTGTTTGAACTTCTAATTCCATCTCAGTTTGTCTCCCCTCTGAACCACCTGTCAGGATCCCATACACCTGTCAATCCAGTTTGAATCTACCCCAACAGCATTAGGAAAACTCCCCACATGGATATTAGTCCCATTCTTTTCAGATGTCATCTGTCCAAATTATATAATTTTCCTCTACCCCCAGAAATCATCCCAAAGGCCTTGGGAATCTAAAGCAGCTCCTGCACCTCTCTCCAGCCATTATTCATTTGCTCTATTCTTCTACTCCTGTACTCACTACAGTGTGGAACTGAGTGTAATTCATAGACTACCACCTTTGAAATCCTACTTCTCAATTTCCTAACCAACCTCCTAAAGTCTGCTCATTTCTCTTCCTTCCCAGGCTACCAGTCCCAAAATGGGCTTCTGGCTGTTCACTTACCCCTTAAGATTGTCATGCCGTCATTCCATTACATCACAACTGGCACCCAGGAAGTAACGCACCATCCTTGAGGCATGTCTACTGCCACTGAAGCACCTGTTTACTCTACTCACTAATGAATCCCTGACCACTATTGCCCTTCCACACTTCTTCTTCACCCCCATCTCCCTAGCAGCTGAATCCTTATCTTGCCCGCTCCACACAGTGAAGTTGACTATCTGTCTCAGAACATGTCTTTTGATAATTCTATCCACAGTGGAATTGGGACCAGCTGAATGAGTTTGTAATTCAACATAGTGTAAGGACTCAAATATACCTCATAATGTTTGCCTCTGAGAACAATAGCTGCTATACATTTTTGTGAGGATAATGGTTCAAATTTTTCTGTAACATTTTAAAATCTTTAAATACCTTACATGGCAAGTTGTTGAAGTGTGAGTTGATAATATCATAGCATGGGCAAAATAAACATTTGTGACCTAAGTGAACAGGTCAAATAACTGTAGCATTCCTTAACTAATTCAATTGATGGACAATCAAATACACAGCATACGGAAATATACTTTCGAAGGAGCGAAGCCAATGTCAAATCCATTGCAAAAAAGACACTGGCCAGAGTATGAAGCCTCCATTCATGTCAGAGTGGAGGTGGAAAGGATTTGATAATGGTGAGTGAGATAGATCACTGTCTGCATTATGGCTTGGTGGAACTTTTTTATAGTTCTCGTGAACCATTGGGAATGCCTATTATAGCTGAACAGATAGCCATTTAGCACACTAGGTGACTGACTCCTTTGATTGTCAAATCAGTCACCTGTTCCGGCTGCTTCAAAAATTTGTGTGCAATTTTTTTTTGAACCAATGGGAACACAGCTGGACAACTGAGTCCCATTACGAATGCTTGCCTGAGCTCAAAATGCATTAATGGATTTGACTCTGCAGGGGAATGTTCAAGGAGACTGTTAGCATTGTGTGGTTGACGACTTATGACCTTCTTATGACTTCATCTTTCTTTCAAGTGGTTTTTCAATGTCTATATGTTTATTTGTAGGAAATTAAGAAATTTTAATAGAATAACAGCTTTTCTTAAGGTAAGTATGAATCGTTATATTTCATTGAGAGTTTTGTGATGCAGAGAGAATCATATTTCTTTGAATGTGTGTGTATTTATTTTAATAGCACAATTAGATTTTAAAAGACTTTCCAGTGTTATAATAAAGCTCACTGATTCTTTACAGAGTGAATACTGGAAGAATAGGCATGGTTAATACATGTGAATCGACTTGGACGAAGCATAGATATATGTAGGAGAATATAATGTGGGTGAGGATGAAAGGAGTATGGGAACTAACAACCTGTTGAGAATTGTGCTGATGTCCCAGCGGGTAGAACCAGATCTTCTAATCTGCCTCAGCATTCATCTGTTTCTGTTGCCACCATGAGCAGGTCCATTTCCAGACCTTTTCCACATCTTTGGAATGAAATTGGCAGGCAATGCACTGAAACAGGACCAATTCACACATTGTGCCGAGAACTAAGGCTCATGGGGAGGGAAACAACTCCTTGATTTAAAGTCCATAAAGAAACATAAATTGAATTTAGAAAAGGACATCCTTAAAATTTCACATGGTAAGTAAAATCTGATGGAATGAAAGTCCACACTTGTATTTACAGTATTTCGGTGCAAAAAGGTTGCTAGGTAGTAATAAATACGCCATGTTGTTAAATAGATATTCACGATGAAATGACATATGTTTCTGTACTGAATTTAGTTGGTGTCTATTATGAAATACAACAATTTCACATTCTTCAAAACCTGTCAATAATGAGATAGGTTGCAGAGTGCAATTCCTGTGAAGTTAAGTACAGAGAGGGACAAATCAAGCAACAACCTTTGGATATTGTCACTCTACCATGCTTCTTGGTTGAGGTTGTTGCATCATTTATCCAATAAATTAAAGCGAGTGCTATAAACCTCGAGCAGAATCTGGCCAATATTCTAACAGACTACCGCTAGCCTCCGGCTTGCCTCAGTCATTGATCAAATTGAACAAATAGAGTCAAAGAGTCTGAGAGATGTACAGCATAGAAACAGACCCTTCAGTCCAACTCATCCATGCCAACCAGAAATCCCAACCTAATCTACTCCCACTTGCCAGCACCCAGCCCATATCCCTCCAGACCCTTTCTATTTATATATCCATCCAGATGCCTTTTAAATGCTGCAATTGAACCAGTCTCCACCACTTCCTCTGGCAGCTCATTCCATATACCCTCTGCATGAAAAAGTTGCCCCTTAGGTCCTTTTTATATCTTTCTCCTCTCATCCTAAACCCATGGCCTCTAGTTCTGGACTCCCCCACCCCAGGGAAAAGACCTTGTCTATTTATCCTGTCCACGCCCCTCATGATTTTATAAACCTCTATGAGGTCACCCCTCAGCCTCTGACGCTCCAGGGAAAACAGTCCCAGCCTGTTCAGCCTCTCCAAATAGCTCAAATCCTCCAACCCTGATAACTTACTTGTAAATCTTTTCTGAACCTTTTCAAGTTTCCCAATATCCTTCCAATAGGAAGGAGACCAGGATTGCATGCAATATTCCAAAAGTGGCCTAACCAACATCCTGTACAGCTGCAACATGACCTCCCAACTCCTATACTCAATACTCTGACCAATAAAGGAAAGCATACCAAATGCCTTCTTCACTATCCTATCTACCTGTGACTCTACTTTCAATGAGCTATGAACTGCACTCCAAGGTCTCTTTGCTCAGCAACACTCCCTAGGACCTTACCATTAAGTGTATAAGTCCTGCTCTAATTTGCTTTCCCAAAAAGCAGCACCTTGCATTTAACTAAATTCACTCCATCTGCCACTCCTCAGCCTATTGGCCCATCTGATCAAGATCCTGGTATAATCTGAGGTACCCTTCTTCAATGTCCACTACACCTCCAATTTTGGTGTCATCTGCAAACTTACTAACTATACCTCTTATGCTCACATCCGAATTATTTATATAAATTGCGAAACGTAGTGGACCCAGCACCGATCCTTGTGGCACTCCACTGTCACAGGCCTCCAGTCTGAAAAACAACCCTCCACCACCACCCTCTGTCTTCTACCTTTGAGCCAGTTCTGTATCTAAATGGCTGGTTCTCCCTATATTCCATGAGATCTAACCTTGCTAACCTGTCTCCCATGGGGAACCTTGTTGAACGCCTTACTGAAATCCATATAGATCACGTCCACCGCTCTGCCCATCAATCCTCTTTGTTACTTCTTCAAAAAACTCAATCAAGTTTATGAGGCATGATTTCCTGTGCATAAAGCCATGTTGACTATCCCTAATCAGTCCTTACCTTTCCAAACACGTGTAAATCCTGTCCCTCAGGATTCCCTCCAACAACTTGCTCACCACCAAAGTCAGGCTCACCTGGCTTGTCCTTACCACCTTTCTTAAATAGTGGTACCACATTAGCCAACCTCCAGTTTTCCGACCATCGATGATACAATATCTCAGCAAGGGAGCCAGCGATCACTTCCCTAGCTTCCCACAGAGTTGTAGGTTCTGGGGAATTATCCACCGTTATGCGTTTCAAGATATCTAGTACTTCCTCCTCTGTAATATGGACATCTTTCAGAATGTCACCATCTAGTTACCTACATACTATATCTTCCACGTTCTTCTCCACATTAAACATTGATGCAAAATATTCAGTTAGTATCTCCGCCATCTCCTGCAGCTCCACACAAAGATCGCCTTGTTGATCTTTGAGAGGCCCTGTTCTCTCCCTAGTTACCCATTTATCCTTAATGCATTTGTAAAAACCCTTTGGTTTCTCTTTAACCCTATTTGCCAATGCTATCTTATGTCCCCTTTTTGCCCTCCTGATTTCCTTCTTCAGTGTATTCCTACTGCCTAATACACTTCTAAGGATTCACTCGATCTATCTTGATTATGCCTGACACATGTTTCCTTCTTATTCTTGACCAAATCCTCAATTTCTCTTGTCAGCCAGCATTCCCTACACCTACCAGCCTTTCCTTTCACCCTAAAGGAATATACTGTATCTGGACTATGATTATCTCATTTCTAAAGGCTTCCCATTTTCCAGCTGTACCTTGGCTTCTTTAACACATATAGTACAACAGGAGGTTCTGCATCTGTGCTGGCTTTTAGCTGGAATGATTCAAAATTATTCCTACAACCCTGTCTCTCCTTATAGACTTAAAGTATTTTACTACCTACTCTTCCTTTAATAGATACAATGATCTCCATTTCAATTGTTTCCTGAACCAATGTATTCCAACAATTGTTTGTACATGAATATTGAGACCTGATTTTGGCTTTGGTTAGAAATCGTCGTGTACAGGTATTTCTCCGATTTGAGGTTTGCCATTAGCATGACGAGGTGAACTCTAAAATTACTTGATGCCTTCCATTGGTACCTGGACCAAACAAATAAATCATTAAAGGTGAGTTGTTAGCCCATGCACCAAAAAACCATTTCCATTTGTTTTTCCGATATCTATTTTAGTGATAGTTTGCTGATTGTGATTGAGTTATCAATAATAACTCAGATGGCAGTTTTGATGCCAGAAGACATTAGCCCAGAAATCATTATAAGAGAAATTTTGTTTGAAGAGTGCTTTTCAATGGCCCTAGGTTTCATCCGCTTAGAATATTGCCTGTCTTCCTATTATAAACAAGAGCTGGAAACTTGGTTTAACATATGATCTGAAAGACAGCACCTGGAACAATGTAGCACTCTATCAGTGTTCCAGTGCAGTGGCAGTTTGGTTAATGCGCTCAGGTCTGAGTGAGGGGAACTTGATTCGGTAACCTTCTGATCCAGAGGTGACAGTGCTGCCAACTGATCCAAGCGGGTTCAATGATTTATTCACTATCTGATGCTTTATCAGTGAACATTCTCTATGCAAAATAATATTGGAGAAACTGATGAGATGCAAAAGCATTCTCCAACTGAAGGACTATAGGAAATGAATTTATTTTAAATGGGTGAGTGCCTTTAGAGTTATAAAAGAGGGAGGAGAAATTTAAGCATTCACGCGCTTTTAGCCCGGTGCAATTTCAAGACCCAAGCCTCATATTTCTCACTGCTCACCATTTTCCTCAACAAAATGGAGATGAGGAAATATTGGTGGAAGCACTAATGCACTGTGTGTATTACTGATCTGTTCTTGCTCTGTAAAAGTGTTCATAAAACTGAAATGCAAGTCCTTTTTAAAGACCAATCTTGTAAAAAATATAGATCGGATGTTGTATTGATAGGAAGGTGGGAGTAAGGTGATAATTGAAAAGGAGGATTTAATTTCACATCAGACCTGGTGTAAAAGACCAAAATCTCAAAGGATGGCAGCAGTGACAGTCATAAATAACACAGAGAAGGTTTTAGCTTCACATATTAGTTGCAGCTGTCATTCACTGCTGCTGGTATCTTTTCATGCAGCAGGAAGAGAAGCAAATAGCCAAGGAAGAGATAGACATAAAGATGCACATGACAGGAGGACAGTGCTACACTTACTTGGCTAAAAGCAACAGAATTGATGACAAGAGATATGGCTGTGGAGCACTGCTTGTCCAGGAATCAAAAGCAATTGGCATCAATTGAATGAGGATGATACGACTGATGAATATTTACCTTTTGCGGTCATTTAATTTGTTGCTTAGTTTTGTAGAGGGATTTTGTAGTACTTACTCTCTGGCTAAATCATTTCAATATTTATCAGTATAAAGCAATGAGCACTTCCATTTCTCTCCACACACCATCCTGAATCTATATTGCCATTCCTTCAATGCTGTTGCAAAATCCTGAAGCTCCCAATTCCTAATGATATTGTGGGTTTATTTCTAGCACGTTGAGTGCAGTGGTTCTAGAAGGCACCAGGAGAACAAGTGCTGGCCCTATCAGCAACACCCACATCCTGTGAATCAATAGATGAAAGAATGTCTCTCCCATGTTGCTACCTTACAGTAAGCCTTTGCTTAGTGCCAAGTAACTTCAAAGTGCTCCCTTGCTAACAGTCAGAGCATTGAGCATAAAACCTAACATCGTCTATCCCATTTGGCCATAATTTTTCACTTCCTTGCTGTCTTTGAAGACCATTTCCTTGCATCTGCTGTTCCTTCGCAATGCAGTTTTCACAATGTGGAGGGCTTCAGTCAACTTGCGCTTTGACATTTTATGCACACATCGTCTGCTCCCCAGCTGAAAACATTTTATCATGAAAGAGTGCGAAAGAATTCCAACTAACTTCAACACAGCCTGAGCAGAATTAAACTTTAGTTGCCCCAAAGTAACTTTGTAGCCTATGCAGCTGTATTCTTAAACCTCAGAGCACAGAAAACACATAATTACGTTACATATAAAGGGTCACTACAGACGGCAATCAGAACATTGTTTCTCTCTTTCTATACCTTATTCATGAAAAATGAGGAATCACAGAAGTTAGTGTCTTAGAATGACCCAGTTCAAAGCCAATAAAATAATTTTGAACTGAACACATTTCAGGTCTGCGATCTTGTTCATCAATTTGAAGTGTTGGACTGGATTTTCATGGAGTTGGGCCAATAGAAGCCTTCAAAATGGTGGACAGTGTAAGATTTTGAAATTCCCGCCTTCACTCCCATCATCAGCACAACTTGCCAACAGGGGATGCAAGCAGCAGTCTTGCTCCTGTCCCTTGCCTCATTCCCGACACCCCAAACATGTCCAATTCCCCAATGGGGTAGGTACCCTGCCCTTATTATTTTTGTGGAGTAAGGCCAAATTCTTGAGAACAAATAGTTCTCTGCCTCTCACCGGAGTTTCAAACCAAAATTTGCATTTAGGAACTTTTTGAAAGGTATATTAAAAGATCTTACCAATGTGTCTTGCCATGCTTGCCCACATTGTCCCGTATCTTTTCCATTCCTCCTGCCCACTTCATGCTGTGTGAACTAAGTTGACAGAAACAGATGGCCTCATGATAAATTCTTGGCTGAGCTCCAAGTTACATTGAGTCATAGAGACGTGCAGCACGGAAACAGACCCTTCACTCCAACTTGTCCATGTCGATCAAATATCCTAACCTAATTTAGTCCCATTTGCCAGCACTTGGCCCATATCCCTTTAAATCCTTCCAATTCACATACCCGTACAGATGCCTTTCAAATGTTGTAATTGTACCAGCCTCCACCACTTCCTCTGGAAGGAGACCAGGATTGCATGCAATATTCCAAAAGTGGCCTAACCAACATCCTGTACAGCTGCAACATGACCTCCCAACTCCTATACTCAATACTCTGACCAATAAAGGAAAGCACACCAAACACCTTCTACGCTATCCTAACTACCTGCGACTCCACTTTTAAGGAACTGTGAACATGAATGGATTGGCTCAGGATGATCCATATTTCATGAATGGAAGTGGAGTCTTTGTTTTGATCGGGCATCTTTATGAGTTGTAATAATCTATGCTTTATTGAGTTGTTTCTTTCAACATCTGCAAGCTTATTTGAACAATATTAGGAGATGTAAATTGAGGTAAAACTTTTTATTAATACTTTAATGGCTCTGTCTGTTTGTAGTGTTTTAGAGCATTGGATATTGGTAACAAAAGCAGAAATTACTGGAAAAACTCAGCAGATCTGGCAGCATTTGTGAAGAGAAATCTGAAAGCCATGTTGAGTTTTCAATATCCCTACTTCGCATTGCCTTTCCTTGCCTTTTTAATCTTTACTCAGCCAGAGATACTATGCTCCTATTAGTTGTGGCTGTGCTGTTTAGCACTGGAAGCTTGTCATGTGCAGGCCTCAATAAAGCCTAGAGGAATAGTTTTCAGGCAAGAGACCCCTGCATGATAGGTCAAGGGCAACGTCCAACACGAGTCAGAGTGGTCAGAGTGAGGATCTGTCTCTCATCGAGGGCAACGATCCAAATTAATGGTAGCTCACAATACAATTTGACTCTTTTTGCCCTGTACGGAGCTGCCTTCCTCATTAAATGAGAGAGAAGCATGTATTACATAAGACAAAGTGGGTGGCACAGCAATAACTGCTGGTGGAGGTGGGGGAGATATCCTCAGCAAGTGAGTGGGCAGTACTGAGAGCATGCAGGCTTAGTGATGGCGGGGACTGGGGTGGATGATAGAGTGTGAGGGAAGATGTTGCAGGCCATAGCAGGGGTATCACAGAATGAACCTTGGTGGGAGGTGGGTACAGTCACTGAGATAGATTGAGGGTGAAGTATCAGAGCAAAGGAGGTGGCACTTACACTGGCAGAGTGGAGAAGGTCATTAACCTGCATCCCAAAGCGCTGGGTGTTCCTCTAGCTGGCTGAGATTACATTGACCTGGGTGAGAACCTTGTGCTGGGCTGGTATGATCTGATGTAAAAGCATCCATTGCTGCTACTGGGGGAAGAGGAAGTCCCATCTGTTGCACCTTCCCCATTCAGCAGGACCTCCAGACCCCTGCCCAGAAAACTGGACTCCAATTTCCCCCGTTGCCATTTCAGATCAAATGTCAGGAACTGTGCAGGGTGGTTCTGCACTATGGTCATTGTCTGATGCACAATAGGCTTTCAAAGATGGTGCAGACGCAAAGGAAGCTGGTGGTTTCTGGGGCATCCTGGCAGTGATGAGTTGTCCTAAAAATGGCACACAGTAAGATCGGGTGGAAATTAGCCAAGAGGGTTACCAAAGGATGGTGGTAGGTAATGAAGGAGGCAAGTTTAGCAAGTTAGGGTGAGAAAACCCATTTGGCCTGTGGCAGGAGGCCTTCCATAAAAACTCAGTGTAACTCAGACATAGCCAAGGATCTGGCCCTAGTCTTTGCATTCATTGAACGGCAAGTCATACTGGAACTCTAATTGAAGTATACATGATGGGTCAGAAAAATATACCTTATACACTAGTTTTATTGGTCTTTCCTTCTGTACAAACATTTCAATTTTGCATCTCCCACTCTTCTCCAAGTTTAAAGACAATGGAGACATTAGAGCTAGTCTGAGAATGGGCTCCAATTCATTCAATAGTGGAAGAGAATTCAATAGAGTGGGGAGATACCCAATCCCATGAAGCAAAGAATAGGAGGGCTGATCTAGCCAATACCCTACATGGTCAAACCTCACAAAGTATTCAAAACATCCTAGAGAATAGCCTGTGGGATTGTGGGTTAGAAAAACTCACAATAATCCACAATCCCTCATGATCACAAAACCAGCAAACTATAGTTAAACCCAAAAGATTCAGTTAGTTCCAAAAGCTTATGTGCTTAACTTCTGTTTATTGTAAGTTTCATTCAGAAAGTATAACATTCAATGCAACGGACTCTCTCCTTGAAGTGGGTTTGAGTTCTAGGGAGAGGCTGAATAGACTGGGGGCTGTTTTTCCCGGAGCGTCGGAGGCTGAGAGCTGACCTCATAGAGGATTATAAAAATCATGAGGGGCATATGTAACATAAACAGACAAGGTATTTTCCCTGGGGTGGAGGAGTCCAGAACTAGCAGGCATTGGTTTAGGGTGAGAGGGTAAACATTTAAAAGGGACTTAAGGGGTAATTTTTTCACTCAGGGTGGTGCGTGTATGGAATGAGCTGCCAGAGGAAATGGTGGAGGCTGGTACAATTCCAATATTTTAAACGCATCTGGATGAATATATGAATAAGAAGGGTTTAGAGGGATATGGGCCAAGTGCTAGCAATTGGGACTAGATTCGGTTGGGATATCTGGTCAGCATTGACGAGTTGGACCGAAAGGTCTGTTTCCATGCTATACATTTCTATGTCTCTATGACTCTATAATTGCTCATGTCTCTTATCCTCATCTGAATCACAAGTGGAATAGAATAAAAATGGCTGCCACCATTACCGGATAAGGCAGGATAAGTGTTTCATTCTCTGACAGGGGTGGGGAAGGGGTCCACGTTTGCACAAAGTGGCACCCTTCAAAGGGCAATAATATTAGAGACACCCCTACGCAGTGCAGCTGAAAGACATCTGCATGTGCACCTCACACATTGACTGACCATGCCAACTAAAAATCATGGCTACATGCTCTCTTGACCACATCATTCAAATGGCTGTGTACCACAAGCAATGCCTTATAGGCTCAAAGGATTCATACGAGTTGCCAAAGCTGCAATCAGGATGCAGGAATTGATCATTTCAAACCTTGACGTAAGCAAAACATCAAACCCTAGTCTGCGATATGTAATGCTACCTTTCTTGGGTACTGTGGAGGAATGTCATGGGAAACATCCTCATTGATGCTGCCACATGTCCAATCTGCTACTGATGACTGTGTTCCAACAGCTTGAGCAACAACCACGTAGAGAAATCCTGGGGCCTCCATGTCCCACTGTTTGGAGGAGGCTGGTCAAATATTTTTTATATTGTTGGGATTGCTTGCTGATCACATGACTGAGGAGCTGCTTTGTTCCTGATATTCCCCATGTATGTTCATTGGAACTTTCTCCAGTGGATCCAGGCACCATTTCCTCTGGCAGCTCATATCCTCTCTGTGGCCACAATCGCTCATCTTCTGTGGACTGCTGTGATGATGAGAGACGGGTAAGCATGCTCTAATTATCCAGAGGTGCAGGGTAGGATACCATATCACGGTGACCAGTGTATCAGCAATGCAACACTTTCTCCAGTGGGGCCGCTGGGAACCAGAGGATGATCCCTAACATCAGGTTTCCATGCAGCTCATGTCTGGATCTTAATGCTGGTAGTGTCCAGACAACTTGATCCTTGAGATCTTTGCTCCATGCAAATGAAGGATTCTCTGAGGCTGTGGGATGGTTCATGGAGACCTGTGAGAGCTGTAATATTGTTCTGAGCAAGGACAAGTGAACATTCTTCAGACAGAACAGCATCTACTGCACGGCAGTATCGGCCAAAGCAATGTAGGCCCAACTTGTCTGTGAACCTTATTCTTTGAAACAGAGTTACATGAAGTTAACTTTGACTATAAACATATTAATGCTACTAGGGGCTCTGCTATATAATCCCAGTTTCAAGTGCAGCTCAACGCTTCATCTTTCTACATGGTTCAAAAGTTACAAACCGATGGAAGCCTTTACAACATCCGATGCTCCTTCATTCAATTCTGACAGTTTCATATTAGCATGGATACTATGGAAGGGGTAGCTACGACTCAAACAAGGTTAGAACAGGATGATTAGCTTCTGTACTTTCATTCTTGATGCTCAGCTAAAGTGACACTCATTCACCTCACTGATGTTGCAAAGTGAATATATGTTAACAAATATTTACAATGATGTGTCAACCCTGCCACCTATGTGCTCTCAAAGGATCAACTGCCACTTTTCTCTCCCACTACGTCTAGGCTCAGTCCCAATCTTCAGGGCCTGGCAGGAGGAAGCCTGCTCTGAAGTGAAGGCTGCTGGCTTTGGATTTTTGGTCAAACAAACCCAGGGACCTTTGTAAATGGCCCAGACATGCAGAGTGTGTCCTACCCAGATGTAGGCTAGGGTTGAGGGTGACAGGAAGCGTGGAAGTAGAAGGCCTAGATACACGTGAAATGTCCAGAAAGGAGATTCCTTGAGGGCCCTATCTGATTTCTTCTCTGGCTGCCCTTTCTGCTGTGAGAAAAGGGTAATTGGAGGGTGGTGAATGGCCCTCAGCCCACTCCTCCACCGAGTTTGTTAGTGTTGAGCACCAATTTCTAGAACGATGGAGTGCATACATCTAACAGACAATGAAGGTACTGGTCCTGACTTCCAATGGCAGCCACCAGCTTGACCATGGAGGCAGCCAAGTGCTCGCGTGCCAGGGACAGCATGGCACACACACAGCAACGATGAGGCCCTGGAGTCAGTTTACCCAGAGCCTCTCACAAATCTGCTTGCTGCTCCTACGTCTACCTGGATCTGTGAATGGCCAAAACTATGAGATGCTCTCCTGCCTGGGGTCAGCAGGTGCCTGGTCTCCGGCAATTGTTTGGGTGCCAGCGACCTGCGGCATTTCTTCCTTGGCTAACTGTGGAGACATGGCTCAGTAGTTCTAATCTAGATATAATACCCACCAAGCTTCAGTACCTGAGCCGGTGGAGGATGTGGTGTGTCTTCTAAGGTACTTGTGACTCCTTCCTCAGAGGACGGACGGATGTCTTAAGGGGGTGAGCTGTTCAAGACAGAGATTGCGCAGACACCACTGGTGCCCACAATAGACAAGAGTGAGAATGAGTAGCGAGATAGAGGCAGAAATCTGAGGATATTGACAATACATTCACAGAGGGGGTAATGGGAGAGCAACACCATAATAAACAATGAATCTTACTTCGGAATGTCTCATCACCACATGAACAATCACAGTCCTCTCCCATGAAGATAAGGATCTGCTCATTTTTGGGGCTCAGGTGGTGGATATTGGGCACTCTGCCTCCTGTCTTGGCACCCTCTGCTCTGTTGTAGAATAGTTTCTCCTGGAATAAGGCAAAAGGGTGGGATTGAGTGAGATGGAAGTGGTTGGCACAGCTGTTAACATTGGTGCAGGAGGAGGAAAGATATGAGTTTACACGAGTGAGTAGGTAGGCAGTGCAGAGGGCATGTGGTGTTCATCGTGTGGGAGAACCCGAGTGAGGGAAGATGCTACATCAGATGGTGAGAGTGGTAGACCAGGAACTTTGGTGGGAGGTGGATGCAGTGGCAGAGATGGAGTGAGCGCAGCAATGAAGAAAAGATAATGACGCTTACCCTGTCAGAGCAAAGAAGGTCATTAACCTTTTTTGGTGCACTGTTGAGCATTCCTCAGGACTGTGGACAATGCTGTGACCCAGGTGGCAATTTTAGGTCAGGCTGGCACAGTGACGTAGTCATTAGGGCTATTCGTGACTGACGATACTTCATCTGGTGCATGACTGGGATTTACAGAAGGTGCCAGTGCCAGAAGGAGTGGCATTAATCAAGGCGTGGTGCATAGCTAATGAGGAGCTTCTTCAGGAAGGGCCTATGTGCCTAATGAGATTCCCTATGTGCCTAAATGGAGCACAGGAGCAAAGGGATATGGGGTGTGTATTGAAAAACCATTAATAACAGCAAAGTGTTCACAAGCCTTAAAATTGAACTCTAATCTCTGGCACTTGATCTAGAGGAATAGAATTGAAAAGCAGAGATGTTATGTTTCAGTTGTATATAACCTTGGTGAGACCACACTTGGAATACTTTGTGTTGTTCTGGACTCCTTGTTACTAAGAGAATACAGTAGTGCTGAAGAAAGCTTGAAAATAATTCATATTGGTGTTACCAGGTCTGAGAGGTTATAACCAGCAGGAAATGGTGAACCAGCTGGACCTATTTACTCTGGAGAAGAGAAGCTTGGAATATGGTCTGATTAAAGATTTTGTAAATTAGTAAAGGATTCAGTAAGGTAGATGGGGAGTTGGGAGATGGAAGCAAGTAGGGTGGGGGGAGCATTCTGAGGTATCCAAAAATCAGATATCCAACAAAAAGTTGAGCCAAACATTTGGAACTTAACTCTCTGAACTTTAAAATCAGATCAAGCTTCCCAATGGCATGGAAGCAAGTCATGAAGGGTTTAATTTCTCTGGGCTAATTTGACCTAAAATGTTACTATAGGTACCACTGGATAAAGAGGTTTTTTTTCCATTCAGATTACAATGTTCGCAAAATATTCACAATTTTATTTTCATGGTTGACATGCATAGTTTTAAAATTCTATTTTAATTATTTGCCTGCCAGAGGCATCATTAAGTTGATCTTGTTTTTGAATGCTTCTTGCTAACCAAAGAGTTCATTGCTATCCTGATCGATATCAGGTTTTCTGTGTGCTCCATTGTTCATTAGTTCCCCCAACGGTTACTCAAGGGTTATTGAATCATTCCCAGTTGCTGAGGGACAAAAATTAAGATTAAAAGTAAAATAATTTGTATTTATCCTGTCTTTTTTCACAATCTGTAGGATGTCCCAAACATTTTATACCAAATTAAGTACTTATAAGGAGCTAGCCATGGTTGTGATGTATATAACATAATGGTCGATATTTTATGCAGGCTGTTCTTAAAACATGAAAATAGTTCTTTTTATTTTACATTTTAAGTAACAGATATCAGCGGTCTCAGAATTCTGCTGACTTTTTATTCTGTAAGTGTTTTAGATTTGGTCAGTGTGTTTGGTAAGTGATGATTTGATAACCAGCGTATGCCACAGACAATGCAAATCATAAAAATCTAAGTGGACCCCTCAGATCAATATGGCTTTTTTTACATTCTCTCTCTGAGAACTGTGTCAGTCAGTCCCCGTCTTATTATTAATCTGTGCAGTGTTACAAGACAGGAAATCTGTCACCACTTGTCTTTTCAGTGTGTCTGACACTGCAAGCTTGTCAAAACAGACAGCTGTTCAACTGAATTATCGTCTTGTCTGCAGAAATCCAGCCCTTGCCAGATGCAAAGGCCATCTGCAGCACAGAAGTGGTACAGGGTGGCTTATAAACAGTGTGGGTATTCTGGTAATTGAATAGAATGTCTGTGACATGAAACCTGACTCACACACACTACAGCCGGGCAGCTTCCAAAACAGCAGAGCCAAGAGTTACAGAGGACTGCCAACCTGGTACCATGTCTAAGGCCAGCACACATCTGCACGCAATTCAGATTTTATGCTTTATATTCAGAGCTTGTTTTCCCTTCAGTTCAAAGCCTGAATTCAATTCTTACTTGGTGTATGTTGTCAACATTTGTTTGCAATTGCTAAGCGCTTCATAGTCAATGCTTGCCATCATGAGGTTTGTAAAACATGAAGGGCTTTTCACTGACATTTTAAAAATGATCCAGGGCATTTTAAACAATCGGATTTCCAAAACTGGTAAAACCAACACTGGTACAAATACTTTGAGCAATTAAGAGGATGTGGTATTCTGTATGATGGGTAGTTATCACTGCCTAACTAAAGTGAATGGGCTTTACATCACATTCAAATGGGCTTCAATTACATCTCAGCAAGGACTTGTCACAACCTTAATGTAATGACTGTATACCATGGAAACAATCTATGAAAAAGTTTGTTCAAAGTTTTGAGGATATTTCAATATTCAATATAAATTAAATGAACTTTATAATTTGTGCGTTTAGCTTGCTCTTGGAATGAATTATTGAGTAAGTTGAACAAATGACAATAAATGGTGTTTTTGAATCTATCAGGAAAGTGAATTTCTGCTGACGGCTTTGTACCTCTTGGCAGCTTGTCTTTGAATACCAGCTAAAGGTTTTTTTAAATAGAATTAAACAGCAACTTCTTCAGTCTATTTGAAAGCATCATCACAGGCAGAAATGTAATTCAGCAGTTAAAGAATAATACTTTTATAATATTTTCATAATGCTGTGCTGGAACATGTGGAGATTGTGACTATTAGCTCTTGACATGTACGCAATTACTATTTCAAAAATTATTTTACTTTGAAAGAGCAGTTATTCAGACAGCAGTACTTGGTCTGTATTATCAGGCTTTACTTCAAGTGAAGGTGAAGTTGTGCTGAAGGTTCTGTGATTTGAATGTTTATATTAATGAGTTCTGGCAATGATCTACCTTTAAGATATAATCAAAAGCTGCCATATAATTTGGGAGTTGAGAGCTATAAGTATTTCATATTTTCCTGATTTGAAAATGTAAAAGCTTTGATTGTTGCCTTTTAAAGTGGATGCAATTACAATTACATAAATTGCTGTAAAGATGTAATGATTTAGATCATAGAATCCCTACAGTGTGAAAGCAGGCCATCCAGCCCATCGGATCCACACTGACTTTCCAAACAGCATTCCACCCAGACCCACCCCTATTCCTGTGACCCTGCATGACCCATGGCTAACCCACCTGTCCCTGGATACTATGGATAATTAAGCGTGGCCAATTCATCTAACCTGCACATCATTGGACAGACACAGGAAGAATGTGCAAACTCCACACAGTCACCCGAGGCTGGATATCGAACCCAGGTACCCTGGTGCTGTTGGCAGCAGCACTAACCACTGAGACACCGTGGTGCTCTTCAAAATTGCACATGCCACAAAATAGAATCAATTCCATGTTGAAGAGATGATCACTCTCAACAAAACTATGTGTAAACTCTTTGAGGTGTTTAATCATGAGTAGAGAATTGATTGGAAAACTGCAAAGTTTTATACTGTGATGAGAGACAGTCCAGGCCTAACAATCACATGAAAATGAAGAACAGTGTGATATTCAAAAGAAATAGTGAAATATCATGGCCAGCAAACAGGTTGTAAAATTGCAGCTTTGGGAGCAGGAGCATGTCAATTGATCAAAACATCCAGATAATCACAAGCTCCACATAATCAATGTGAAAATGCACACTATATAATAGAAATTTAATGCAGAGGGCATGCACATCACTGTTATACTTAAATTGCTCAAATGACAAAGCAATTTTGCCTTAAATAATACTTACCTGCAGAGTGCCTTGTCACTCTCATCCTCAACTGACCACTCAGATATTGGGGTAGATTGCAGTTTTTGAGGAGAAATCGACTCAAAATTGAATCAACTGTTAACATTTTGTGTGGCCATTCAATTGAACTACAAGTATATTTGCTTTGAGGTTAATTTTGAAAACCATAATAATTGGAATGAATAACACAGCAACCTCTCGGTATTTGAGGTATATAATTTTTATCGGTTTGTTCGAAAGGGCCGGTTCATGAGATGCCGGTTAAAGTTAAGTTTGATGTACTGCAGAGATATCACACAAAAGGAAAGAAAACACGTCCAATATGAGGAAATCAGTGCTCTAACTCCAAGAAGCTAAACCTTTTTAAGTACTGGTGATTTCTTGGGAAGAAGCAAATCCACCCTGGAAATCTGGTTGCCAAAGAGATGAGGGATGATTCTAATGGATCGCTCTGCACACTGGAACAGGTTGGCATCATCAGGCCTAAAGGCAATAAATGGGTCATGATTATTAGAATGATGACTTCCAATTGAATATGAAGTATCAGATGGATACTGGTGTATTGTACAACAGCATGACCTCAGCGGGCCAGTGCTAAGTGGCTGAAGATACTGGCCCAGAAATGAAGGAATACGTGGAAAATTTGAGGCTTTCTAAGGGGACAAGTCAAACTAAGCTAGGTCCCAATGCAAGAGAAAACAAAAAGATCAGCAGTCCCAGATAGCAAACACCAAAAGAATTCCCCTCATTTGAGCTGAAACAAGTCGAAAGCTAGGACAAGTAAACCATCATATCAGGTGAGAGTTACAATGTTTCACATGGCTCTGAGCCATTGACTGCTTAATAGATGCTAACAAATTACCAAGATCATTTTGCCGGTCTCGGATGTCTTGCTGATGAATATCATCTTGAAGTACGTGAAACTGTGAGACCTGCTCAGCAACGGCTGAGGAGATTTCCAGCTGCGCTCAAGTCCAGTCTGAATGAAAAGATGAAAGATCTGGAAAAAGAAAGGAGCAATCAACACAATTTAAACTCCTAAAGATGGAATTAGCAGCATAGGAGCCATGAAAAATACTAGAAGACTGTGTACATGCATAAACCCAATATCTCTGAATGAGACTTTGAAGAAATGTCACTATTCCATGCCAACCATTAAAGGCATTTTGCAGCAACTTGTTAAAACAAGGATCTGTACTACCCTTGATGCAAAGGATAGATACTGCCAAGTGCAGTTGGATGCAAGCATCAGTTTTCTGACCATGTTTTGGATGCCATTTGGGAAACATAGATGAAAGCGCGTGCCATTTGGTATTTCCATTGTTCCACGTGAATATCAACACAGACAGCATGAGATAGTTAGTGACCCTCCAGATGTGCCATCAATTCTGGATGATCTGCTCGTTTGTCGACAGGGAGATACATCGTGAGAAGTCATTTCAGAGCACAATCAGAATTTGGTGGGACGAACATAGCTAGAGAGAGCTTTCCATATGAAGCTGACACTGACCAGGAAAAGACTGCACCGAAGATGACTCAAGTTAGTACGTAGATCATGTACTGACAGCGAAAGGACTTTTTGTGAATCCTGATGAGGTGAGAACTGTAACGCATGCAGCAACCAGAAGATAGTCCAATGCTTTACAGAATTGTTGAACTATGTAATCAAGTTGATGCTCAGTTTGATTTCAGAGTTGAATCTCCAGACAAGCTCAATGCAATAGATATTTGCTAGTATTAGGGTACGGGAGAAGAAGCAACTTTCACTCACACCACCAATAATAATGCCAGTGCCAGGGTAGGATAATGAGAGAAAGTTAGGACTGCGATGCTGGAGAGTCAGAGTCAAAACGTGTGCTGCTGGAAAAGCACAGCAGGTCAGGCAGCATCTGGGAATCAGGAGATTCGACATTTTGTACATAAGCTCTTCATCAGGAATGGGATAAAATCAATGATGAAGTCAGCCTGCAGCATTTAGCTGACAACAAATGACATGCAGCAAGGGCAACTAGCTGCTCTTGTATCCAGGACATTAACACAAACTGAACAATGCTACAGCCAGATTGAAAAGAGCATTTGGCCATTGTCTTTGCTTTTAAGAATTTCAACTGTTTGGGCGAAAGTGCTGGTTGAACATGAACACAAGCACTTCAAAGTATCACAAATGATCTTCTATTGCTCTAAAGCATACATAAAAGATTTTAACTTGTTTCCAGAGATATCATTTGGAAGTGAAATACAAGTGAGAGAAACAGTGATATACTGTGATATTGCTGGTGCTAGGGTATGGAAGACGAGGAAACTTTCACTCACACAAAATGACCAAAAATAATGCTAGTGCTGGGGTAGGATAATGTCAGTGGTGAAGTCAGTCTGTACTCTATTTAAAGGGAGCTGAGGATGAGAGTACACAATGTGAAATCTGAAATCCTCTGGAATCCGAGAAGCAACAACTAGACATGCTCAGGAAGCCATCCAGTTCTGAAGAAGTATCATTGGACCCAAAACATTAACTCTCCACAGATGCTGCCAGACCGGCTGAGTTTCTCCAGCAATTTCTGTTTGTGTTTCAGATTTCCAGCATCCGCAGTTCTTTGCTTTTTTTTATTACAGAAAGTCGGGCTGTATCACTCTAGCTCATGGACAATGTGAGCAGTGATCAATCACTTGGAAAAAGATGGCAAGGTCAGCAAAAATGAGATTCTTGATGTTTCAAAACAAAACAAGTGATGGGTTTAATTGCAAGATGAAAATCTGACTAGCCAATGGGAAAGGGACTATTTGCATGTATTAACATTTCCTTATTACTTATTCTCATCTCATTTATATCCAGTTCCCTATTTTCCCAGATGACGACAATTCCTAACATGTTGGTTTAAGTGGATAACTGGCTGCTCCAGTTCGTCTCTTACCTTCAGACTTTCATCTTTAGCATTGACTAATAGCTCAGGCATGTTCCATGGCCAGTGCCCATTATTAGAGAAACACACTAAAAATCAAAGTCCTATAATATCTGGAGTCATCACAAATATTTAATTTTTACAAAAGTACATAAAATTCCCCAGCTTACTTTTCTTTTTGTTGACAGATATAATGAACTAAGTTACTATACTTAAGAAGGATTAGTATTTATTACAAATGAAGTAGCTATAGGTAAGTCATTATGAACTGTTGACATATCAGTTAAAGCTCTAACATCCATTATAAAACTCCCCCTATATGCACATACAGCCAGACATTATAACATTGGTGTATTGAATGAAAGGAAAGACTGAGAAAGTGTTCACATGATTTACTGAAATGATCCTTTCTGGCCTGCAGGGAATTGTTTGACAGTCCCCCTCTCTCATTTGGTTATTTTCACTTGTTTACAGGAGTGACTGGTTCAAATTATTAAAGTCTGGTTTTGGTAAAAAGCAACAGCTTACAGCAACTGGTGAGGGACTATAAAGATAGCTTTCTTTAGGCTTTAGATTATATTTTTGTACTGCAGAGATAACACCTTTCTTTCCAGAAGTTAGAGGGTTTCTGATCAATCATTCACACCCACAAAGCTGTTCAGCTATCTGGGAGCCAATCACATAGTTGTTGGCAGGCAGAAAACCAACATCATTGTTTACCAATCACCAATCCAATCAGCTACTTGTTGCTGGCTGAATCGCCCCTCATGCACACCACCTGGCTTTAGCTTGTCTGTGGTAACCTCCTTCACTGCTTGAAAAAATAACAGTGTAAACAGCACTTATAATGAATGCTGGTAATCTGCCTTTTAAAAAGTGCAGAATTGCCTTCCATAGTCCTTGGTTTTTAAACCAGTTATTTTCCTGTCTCAGTCCACAATCATAAATAGAATATAATAAAAATCTATAGTTTTTATGTCTGCCTGAGCCATTTGTTTACTGAGGTTAGCTTCGGAAAGACAGCAGACTAACCACATCAGAAGACCATAAGAAATAGTTCAGGCATGGGCTACTTGGCCCCTTCAGCTTGCTCTGCTAATCTGATGTTCCTTACATCCACTTTCCTACTGTCATTTCCCCATGAACTTTGATTCCCCTAGTGGTCAAGAATCTATATACCTCAGTCTTAAATATACTGAAGGACTCTTCCCCAACCTTCCCCCCCCACCCTCCAACAGCTCTCCTCAGTCACATCAAAGGGGGCGCTTTCATAAATCAGGAAGCAGTCAATTGAGGATAGAATCTGATCTCAGTCAGTCTGCTGCTCAGGGAGGTCAGGTCAGGGATTTCACAGGAGTTTCATTTTACAGTCTTGCAGATCCAATACAACCAATCCAGGATGTAATGGTAAGTCAATCAGTGAGCTGAACAAAGATCAGGTCTTGTTGCTCATCATTTGGGGCAATCATTCCAAGACAATAATAAGGTAAGCCATGGTTCGTCCTTGGAGTCTATTCAGTGAAAATCACAGCCGGTTATCAAGGTCCAGGTTGTCAGCAAAGTGGGAAGTAAATTGTGGATCCAGGAGGCAGCATACAGAGGGAAAAGAAATTCCGATGAGGAGCAACTCGATATAAAAGGCTATCGATAATGTATTGATGGATTTGGGTTACTGTTTCAGGGGATGGGGGTGTCAATAGCGGTGATCATCACCCTGGCTCTGACAGAGAGGCAGAGAAATGATAGCTGTCGTGGCAAAGCTGTCGGCCTGGGACTCAGCGGTAATGTCAGGAGATGAAGACATAAATGAAAGGGTTGGGAAGGAACCTGTGCAAGCTCAGATCTGATGGTGTTGAGAAGGAGTGCAAAGAAGAAAGGACCATGAAAATTTGAGGGGTCAGATAACCCAGATAACCAGGTCGAGACTGTAACTCAGTCTGCAAAGTGCCTTCATTATCTTCCATCCTATCCAAACTGCAAACACACAATGGAAATTAAAACTGGCTGCTATCACACCCAGACTGGTGAAGTAATTTTTTTAGATTATGTCTGAGGGCCCCGCTTGTGAGTGATGTGAGACTGCTCGAGGGACAATGGCAATAATCAGACACTTCCACAGTCAGTAGTGGTTTGAGACATCTTTAATTGTAGAATTTTGCATGGGAAATGTGCAGTAAACCGACTGTGAGGGACACAACTCCTGGTCATGAGCAAGCTTGGTCCTGTCATGTATCATTGATCACAGTCATCTTTGTGAAGCAGTAATAATCACAGCTGGGCCCCAGATCACACAGACAACCCAAGGTCTCTGAAGCTGCACAGGGGCATGATTTGGAGATGCCGGTGTTGGACTAGGGTGTACAAAGTTAAAAATCACACAGCACCAGGCTATAGTCCAACAGGTTTAATTGGAAGCACTAGCTTTCGGAGTGCTGCTCCTTCACACAACCACCTGATGAAGGAGCGGTGCTCTGAAAGCTAGTGTTTCCAATTAAACCTGTTGGACTATAACCTGGTGCTGTGTGATTTTTAACTTTGCACAGGGGCATGAATTTGATTTCATCTTGAACTTTGACCATTTGACACCATACTTTTCTATGTAGTGCTCCACTATAGGGGAATGGGGATAAGGGGGACATATTTTTAGTCATCCTACCAAACCTACAATTTCCCACTGTATTTGTGCCCCCGTGCTTGGTGCTGCATACATCAAAACAAAGTTCATTATGTCAAAGGGCCATGTAAAAACATTAGAATGCCCTTCTTGTTGGAGTCTTCCATGTCCCACTGTATGAAGGGCTATGCTAAACCATTATTTACGTGTGATGTGAATGCTAGGTGTCCTTGCACTATCGCTTAGACAGAGTGTGCCACAAAATCCTAACACACTGTGCCCTGCAAAACTGAAGCATGCAATGTGGGGACATGAAAGATGTTGAGCTGGAGGGACATCACCTTCAACATAATAGAGCACAGAAAGTCTGACAGGACTTAATTATCACATGGGATTAATACATATGAACAAGACAAAGCGATCATTCATTGACTTGAGTGTTGTGGCTCAAAATCCTGGAACTCCCTCCCTCATGGCACTGTGGATCTACCTACACCAAGTGGACTGTAGCAGTTCACCACCTTTTGAAGGGTAAACATGGACAGACAATAAATGCTGGTGTGACCAGCAGCACCACATCCCATGAATGAATTTAAAAACAGGAACTCCTGTGTGGTTCCACCAATTTCTGCCACTGGTGAGCACAGGATGGTGTGAGAGGTGTTCTAAGAGTGTGAAGCATATATAATGATGTGAGCAGCAAACAGTTGCACAAGAAAACTCACTAGGGCTGACGGAGAGGAACTGTCTCTGAAATGTCCTGAGTTAGCCAAGTTTTGGCCAAATTCCGACCACTAAAATCTGACAGACAGTATGGCTCAGATATAGCAAACTGCACAATCAGATGCCATTATCCCAGTGCTGCAGGAAATAAAAGGAATGATGGCCTGAAAGGATTAAGAATCTGTTGTTCTGAGAGAGTAATGGGCACGCAGAGAGGAAATTTATTGCCAAACATGGCATCTGGTACAAAGAAAATATAGTCTTTTTTGTCATCTCCTTAAGGGTAGAGATGTTGAGGTGCATTGCTGTAAACCTTTGAGAAACAGGAAATGCAAGAGTTATGAAGAAGGCTCACTGGACCCAAATCATTAACTCTGATTTCTTTCCACAGTATCTGCCAGACCTGCTGAGCTTGTCCAGCTATCTCTGTTTTCGTTTCAGATATTCAGCATCCACAGTCCCTTCAACTTTTAGTGCAAGGGTTGTACCAGCTTTACTGACCAAACATGATAAATTAGATTAAGGACCCCATCAATCAGCACATTGCTTGCCTTGCACATCAAACTCAGTAAATTGAACAGACAGATAAAGGCAGGACAGATGAGAGAAACTAAACAGTTTTTGGTTCATGTGTCATCATTTTCTCAATAATCAATGTAGGGTGGTAACTTGCAACCGCAAATTATATTGCATGCAATTTATTTTATTTTCTTTCATGACGAGTGTATTTATTTGTATAGATTCCTTGTGCACTGTTGCATTTATTCCCTGGGGTTTGCTATAATCATGTGACCTCTGATGTTACCTTTTATAACTAAAGACTTTAGGACACCATTTCCCACACCACATTGAACAAGTGATATTTTTGACATTGTGTCAGCCTGCGTAATTTCTTCTGATGGTAGTTTGCCATTTTGCAACGATAGATGAGCCACTGTCACAATCAGTGCATTGCCATGGGGAAATTAATAGTTGGTTAAAGCTGAAGAGCATCAGCAGCTGTGAACAGTTGATCAGTGAGTCAGGTTCTTGGATCACGTCATTGTATATTTCCCACATCTTTGCCTGGGTCTCTTAGAATTGCTGCTGCTAACTGATATTTGCTTTACAATATTTATGCTTGCGAAGCTTGTCCTGTATGCAGAATATGTGAATGCCTCTCATTTGTAGCCAACAACTAATATTAAACATGACCATTTCTCAAATTTAATGTAAGATTCTGCAGAGAGGGCTGCATGCTATTTCTCTGCTATATTTGTAGTTAGCTTTACTGTAGTGGAATCATTTGTTCAGTAGATCAGGGAAGAACAACTGAGACCACAGAACTATGTGCACATCAAGCAAAAGTGCAGGATCAATGCAGGGTTAAACTCCTTTAGATTACACAAACCACAGGCTGTATTTTCCATTTGAAGGTCAAGTGTTTTGCCGAGTGTGACTCATGGTACCTTACCTGTCATGTTCAGAGTGACTTTTCTCATATGCCCTTCTGCTCTTCACCTTGTTCATTTTGCATTAGGCTCTACACCATCCTTCTCATGAAGGTAAGAGCCAAAAGATACATCCTGTGTACATGCATGATACATGTGTTTGCCCCTTTGTGTAAACTACCATAACAGAAAAATGCATGTTGTAAGTACCTCTGAATTCTAAAGTCAAATGTGAAAGGGCTGAACTGTTGTGAGTGTTGGATACAAACCAATCATGGTGATCTATTGAGGCTTTGGTTTGGTGAGGCTGACTTGCATAGATGAAGAGTGGAATAGGACAATGTCCATGGAAACTGCAAGAATGTTGTGACAAAGACAGAATTAGATGATGATGGCCCAGAGAAGAAAATGGGGAAAATTAAGAATTTTTTTTTCTCAACATCCAAATTCCAATATTTTCATTCTCATTATATTTTCCCAACTTTCTAACTATTGGTCCCACCAACTAATGGACACAGAGAAGTTCCACTCTATACCAAACTGTGGAATACCACAAGAAAGAAAATCATTGCATTTTTGTAAAATGCATTTCTTGGGTATTTGGGCTGAGGTGGCAAAGTTGAATTTCAGAAAAAACTTGTTCAACACACATACACTGATAACCAGTGGTTTAATGTCACTGTCTATGTGCCTACTCCCCAATGTTCTAGGATTCATGTGTGATGCTACCATCCTTTAGAAAAGAAAATAACATTATCATTCAAAAAGATAAAAGCCTTAAGCTAAATTTGTTTAATATTATATTCCATGACACTGCAATCTTGTTGCTATAAATTCTGTGTCTTATAATTCTGCTTCATAATTGTTCCAAAAGCTTGTGCTTCCAAGTAAACCTGTCGAACTATAACCTGGTGTTGTGTGATTTTTAACTTTGTCCACTCCAGTCCAACAGCAGCGCCTCCAAATCATATAATTGTCAGTCTTGTGAGTTCTCAGAATTAAAGATATAATTTCTGTTGGATTTTGAGTGAAAATATCCTGTTGCTTCAAGTGGGTATTGCATAAACTTGTTTAATTTAGTAACATTAATATACTTTCTTCTGAAGTATTTTGGTTGAGTTCAATCATGGGTTTCAGAACTCAGAAAGAACCACTGCACCATGTTGATCCTCTGACCTTAAGTTGCATCTTCATTTGTTCTCAGGTAGAAAATTGTTACCTTATCTCCGGCATTTAGAGGCAATGCTACTGAAAGCTTCTTGTTCACTGAGCTCAGTGTAGTAAGAATTGGTCAACATGCAGATGAGTAATCTTTAACAGACTTTATTAAACATTATACATAGAGGGGATGGTAGGAGAGGTCATCTCTGGATTCCGGCATTCTCAGGTCCCAGTAACATGTGATCTGATATTATTGTATAACATAGAGCATAGAACAGTACAGGACAGTACAGGCCCTTCAGCCCTCGATGTTGTGCCAGTCTTTTATCCAACTTAACATCAAAGTAACCTACATACCCCTCATTTTATGATCATCCATGTCACTTAAATGTCCCTAATGTATCAGACTCTACTACCACTGTTGGCATTGCATTCCGTGTACTCACCGATCTCTGTGTAAAGAACCTGCCTTTGACATCTCCCCAAACCTTCCTCCAATCACGTTAAAATTATGCCCCTTGCGATAGCCATTTCCATCCTGGGAAAAAAAACTCTGTCTATCCACTTGATCTATGCCTCTCATAATCTTGTACAGCTCTATCAAGTCACTTCTCATCCTTCTTCGCTCCAATGAGAAAAACTTTACTTCCCTCAACCTTTCTTCATAAGATGTGCCCTCCAGTCCAGGCAGCATCCTAGCAAATCTCCTCTGCACCTTCTCTAAAACTTCCACATCTTTCCTGTAATGAGGTGACCAGAACCGAACATAATATACCAAGTGTGGTCTAAATAGGGCTTTATAGAGCTGCAGCATAACCTCGTTGCTCTTAAACTCAATCCCCCTTCTAATGAAAGCCAACACACCATACACCTTCTTAACAACCCTATTAAGTTGGGTGGCAACTTTGAGGGATCAATTGACATGGACCCCAAGATCCTTCTGTTTCTCCACACTGCCAAGAATCCTGCCTTTAACCCTGTAATCTGCATTCAAATTTGACCTTCCAAAGTGAATTACTTCACACTTTTCCAAGTTGAACTCCATCTGCCATTTCTCAGCCCAGAACTGCATCCTGTCAATATCCTCTTGCAACCTAGCCCTCCACATTATCCATATCTCCACCAACCTTCGTGTCATTGGCAAACTTACTAACTCACCCTTCCACTTCCTCATCCAAGTCGTTTATAAAATTCACAAGGAATCGAAGTTCAAGAACAGATCCCTGTGGAACACCATTGGTCACTGAGTTCCAGGTTGAATACTTTCCGTCTTCTACTACTACCCTCTGTCTTCTATGGGCCAGCCACTTTTGTATCCAGACAGCCAAATTTCCCTGTATCCCATGCCTCTTAACTTCCTGAATGAGCCCACCATGGTGAACCTTGTCAAATGCGTTGCTAAAATTCCTATCCACCACATCCACTGCTCTACCTTCATCAATGTGCTGTGTCACATCCTCAAAAAATTAAATAAGGTTTGTGAGGCATGACCTGCCCCTCACAAAGCCATGCTGACTATCTCTAATCAAGCTATGCTTTTCCAAATAGCCATAAATCCTGTCTCTCAGAATCCTCTCCAATAATTTGCCCACCACTGACGTAAGACTGACTGGTCTATAATTCCCAGGGTTATCTCTATTCCCTTTCTTGAGCAAGGGAATAACATTTGCCACCCTCCAATCATCTAGTACTACTCAAATGGATGGTGAGGATGGAAAGATCATCGGTAAAGGTGCAGTAATCTCTTCCCTCACTTCCCGTGGTAACATTGGGCATATCCTGTCTGGCCCAGGGGATTTATCTGTCCTCATGTTTTTTTTAAATTTTCAGCACATCCGCCTTCTTAACATCAACCTGTTTAAGTGTATTAGTCTGTTTCACACTGTCCTCACAAATGACAAGGCCCCTCTCAATCATGAATACTGAAGCAAAGTATTCATTTAGGACCTCCCCAACCTCCTCTGACTCCAGGCACAAGTTCCCTCCACTATCCGTGATTGGCCCTACCCTCACTCTGGCCATCCTCTTGTTCCTCACATAAGTTAGGAATGCCTTAAAGTTTTCCTTAATCCTACCCACCAAGGCTTTTTCATGCCCCCTTCTAGTTCTCCTAAGTTCATTCTTCAGTTCCTTCCTGGCTACCTTGTGACCCTCTACAGCCCTGTCTGATCCTTGCTTCCACCACCTTAAGTAAGCTTTCCTCTTCCTCTTGACTAGATGTTCCACATCTCTTGTCATCCAATGTTCCTGCACCTAACATCCTTTCCTTGCCTCAGTGGTACAAACCTATTCAGCATGCGCAGTAAGTGTTCCTTAAACATACGCCAAATTTCTGTCAAGCACTATCACTAAGATACCTGTTCCCAATTTATGTTCCACAGTTCCTGCCTAATAGCATTGTAATTCTCCCTCTCACAATTAAATATTTGCCCAGCCTGTCTGCTCCTATCCCTCTCCATGACGAGAGTAAAGGTCAGGGAGTTGTGATCACTCTCACCGAAATGATCTCCCAACGAGAGATCTGACACCTGGCCTGGTACATTGGCAAGTACCGAATCCAATATGGCCTCTACTCTAGTCGGCCTATCTACATATTGAGTCAGGAATCCTCCCTGGATATACCTGACAAAAATATACTCCATCCAAATTACTTGCACTAAGGAGCTTTCAATCAATATTAGGGAAGTTGAAGTCACCTACGACAAAACCTAATTACTTCTGCATCTTTCCAAAATCTGCCTCCCAATCTGCTCCTCCGTGTCTCTGTTGCTATTGGAGGGTGGGTCTATAGAAAACCCCCAATAAATTGACTGCTCCTTTCCTGTTTCTGACATCCACCCATACTGATTCTGTAGACAAACCCTCCTCAATGATCTCCCTTTTTGCAGCTGTGATACCATCCTGATTAGCTATGCCACTTCCCCACCTCTTTTATCTCCCTCCTTATTCCTTTTGAAACATCTAAACCCTGAAATATCCAACAGCAATTCCTGCCCCTGTGTTATCAAAGTCTCCATAATGGCCACAACATCGTCACTCAAGTACTTGATCTGCATTAGGTTCAACACCCTTAGTCTTGACACTTCTTGCATTAAAACAGACACATTCCAACCCATTACACGACCTACAACTTTGCCCTATCAGCTGTCTGTCCTTCCTCACAGACTCTTTGCACACTGTGTCTGCCCATTCACCAGCTATCCCATCCTCCGATCCATAGTTCTGGTTCCCATGGTGGTACAGTGGTTAGCACTGCTGCCTCACAGCGCCAGAGACCCGGGTTCAATTCCCGACTCAGGCGACTGACTGTGTTGAGTTTGCACGTTCTCCCTGTGTCTGCGTGGGTTTCCTCCGGGTTCTCCGGTTTCCTCCCACAGTCCAAAGATGTGCAGGTTAGGTGAATTGGCCATGCTAAATTGCCTGTAGTGTTAGGTAAAGGGGTAAATGTAGGGGTATGGGTCTGGGTGGGTTGTGCTTTGGTGGGTCGGTGTGGACTTGTTGGGTTGAAGGGCCTGTTTCCACACTGTAATGTAATCTAATCTAATCTTCCTGCCAAACTAGTTTAAACCCTCCCGAAAAGCTCAAGCAAACCTCCTGCCTAGGATATTGGTGTGCCTCCAGTTCAGAATGCCCCTCCTGTTCATTATGATCGAGCTTTTTACATACATGGTTAATAGCTATTCTTAGAATAAATGTATAATTGCGCCTTTACTCAACCTCTCTCCCTGAGATCTTTCACTGTACTCTTTAAATCCATTTATACTTAACATCCTCCTCTCCTACTTCTTATCACCCCCAAGTTTCTTTCACCGGAAGCATCAATCTCCAACTGTATTCCTGGCTCGAGGATTTATGGGATGTCTGAGCTCCCTTATGGTCTTCTTGGAAGGTGAGTGCATTGGTGGAGTTGAAGATCAGCTTTTCACAATATTTGGTTTCTATCCTTTGACACTTGTGTTAACCTGAACGTAACAGTGATGAAGACCAAGCAAGGAAAAACATATTGAGAAAACAATCTTTTGCACTCAACCTATCCCAACTGCCTGAAGAGGAAGACAATGAACTGGAGTATACCTCTCATGTCCGTCTGTGATGCACACTAAGCCTTGGATACATCTGGTAGAAGAGAAAAGAATGAAGACCAGTCTGAACACAAGGGAATGAGGATTTCCCAACTACTCTGCAACTGTTCACACAGAGGGTGGTGCACATATGGGATGAGCTCCCTGGGGAAGTGGGTAGAGGCGGGTATAATTATGACATGTAAAAGACACTTGGAGAGGTACATGGATGAGAAAGGTTCAGATGGATATGGGCCAAATACAGGCAAAAGGGACTAATTTAGTTTGGGAAACCTGGTTGGCATGGATGAGTTGAACTGAAAGGACTGTTTCTGTGCTGTATGAGTCTAAGATTCTATGACTCTATCTCTACATATTGGTAGTGGGACAAGTTTTGAAAAAACGGATGCCCATGATCTGCATTAAGCTTCCTCAGTCAGCTAATGTCATAAGGATTCGATGGGAAAAGCAACACAGTTTTGGATCTTGAGAAAGATGGAGCTACCATCTATGTCTCCTCATAGCCGTGGTAATAATATTTAACTAGTGGTTCTTCCCTACCATCTGGGATGTAGTTGGTCCTGTAGTCCTGTAGTCCTGTAGTCCTATAGTCCCAGTCAGAAAAGGTGGTGATGGTTGCTATCTACCCAACCATATATTGAGCAGGACATGCTCAAACAAGTTGGTACCAACAGTGATCGTCTGAAATTTTAATCTAGCTGCTCTGTTATGACAAGGTTACCCACATGCCTCAGCATGAGGCTGCTGTCCTGCTGAAGTATATCTCAGGAACTCCACTTGGAAATGGATGATAGCATCGTAAACACCAAAATGAACATCCAGACTAGGATGTGTAGGAAGTTCCTGTGCACAACAGTGATCTGCAGGCTGGACAAAATTGGACAATAGTGGGATGTTCAAAATAAATCTCATATGACCTAGTCTTAGCCTCAAGAAAGTATTTAATACTACATCATTAATGCTGCATAGTATTAGCTTCCTTATTTTATTAAGGATATAAATGCATTGGCGGCGGTTCAGAGAAGGTTTACTAGATTGCTAACTTGAATGAATGCCTTATGAGGATAAGTTGGATAAGCTGTGCTTATTTCCACTGGAGTTTAGAAGAGTGGAGGGTGACTTGGTCTACCTGGACTTCGAGAAGGCCTTTGTCAAGATGCTGCGCAGGAAGCTGCTGAGTAAGATAAAGGCCCATGGTGTCAGAGACAAGGTGCTAGCAAGGATAGAAGCTTCGCTCTCTGGCAGAAAGCAGAGAGTGGGGACAAAAGAGTCCTTCTCAGGATGGCAGCTAGTGATGAGTGGTGTTCTGCAAGACTCAGTGTTGGGACGGACAACCTTTCACCATTTACATTAATGTTCTCGGTGAAGGACCTGAGGGCATTCTGGCTAAGTTTGCAGATGGTACAAAGATAGGTTGAGGGACAGGTAGAGAAGGCGGGGAGGCTGCAGAAGGATTTGGACAGATTAGGAGAGTGGGCAAAGAAGTGGCAGATGGAGTACAACGTGGGAAAGTGTGAGGTCATGCACGTTGCTAGGAAGAATAGAGGCATGGACTCTTTTCTAAATGGGGAGAAAATTCAAAAGTCTGACATGCAAAGAGACTTGGGACTTCTAGTCCAGGATTCTCTCAATGCAAACTTGCAGGCTGAGTCAGTAGTAAGGAAAGCAAATACAATGATGGCATTTATTTTGAGAGGACTTGAATATAAAAGCAGGGATGTACTTCTGAGGCTCTATAAACTTCTGATCAGACCACATTTAGAGGATTGTGCACAATTTTGGGCTCCATATGTCAGAAAGGATGCATTGACCCTGGAGTGGGTTCAGAAAAGGTTCACGCGAATGGTCCCAGGAAAGAAAGACTTAAGACATGAGGTGTGTTTGAGGACTCTGGGACTATACCTGATGGAGTTTAGAAGGATGAGGGAGGATCTAATTGAAGCTTACAGAATACTGAATGGCCTGGACAGTGTGGACATTGGGAAGATATTTCCATTGGCAGGAGAGATGATGACCTGAGGGCACAGCCTGAGAGTCAAGGGGAGACCTTTTAGGTTGGAGATAAGGAGAAACGTCTTCAGCCAGAGAGTGGTGAATCAATGCAAGTCACTTCCACAGAAGGCTGTGGAGACCAGGTCATTGAGTATATTTAAGACAGAGATAGATAGATTCTTAATTGTCAAAGGGATCAAGAGTTACAAGGAGAAAGTGAGAGAATGGGGTTGATAAACTTACCCGCCATGACTCGATGGGCTGAATGGCCTAATTTCTGCTCTTATGTCTTATGGTCTAATGGTCTTGACTGACATGAATAAAATCCTGAATGGCTTCAGAAAGGATGTTTCTTCTTTTGGATCAGTCCAGAATCAGGAGACACTGTTTAATATTAATTTTTGATTTACACCTGAATGATAAGTTTCACTCATTACAGATGAAAGACATCACTTGCAATTATCAAGCTTGGAAAGAATGAACTCTGACATTGAAATGATTTCAGGAAACTGCTTCTGGTGGTGCAGGGGAGATGAATTTGTGACTGGATTTAGCTGGAGAAAGAGTTCTCTTTCTCCTGAGACCTTCTGAGAAAGTCTCTCAGAAAGAAAAATTGCCTGGTGACAGACTTTGTTAAACATCATATTACCAAGAACTCAAAGAACAACTGAAATATTCATAATCGGAAGGCATCAATAAAATAATTCAATGGTCTCAGGTAAAAAATGTACATTGCCTTTTTCTTCAATTGGATACTATCCTTTTAAACAGTGTGTGTGTATGTGTGTGTGTGTGTGTATGCTTGACGTTGGCTTTTTTGTTATTTTGCATGGGGTCAGTAGACAATAAAATCACTCTTTCTTTCATTCAACAAAGTCCTGTAATTGGTCCCTTACTGATCCAGTAGGCATTGGGTAACTGCTTTTTCTTTATTGGGAGGAGGTATAGATTCATGTTAGAAATGAACATAAATCTATTTTGCAAGGAGCTGACAAAAGGGCAAACTATTCACCCCTCCTCACCTGGTCATAAAACGTGTTTTTAATTTTTGTGTTGCTGATGCAGCTCTGATATGGTCTCTGTCTTAGCACTCAGGACACTCTGTGCTATTGATGGGGCGGATCTCCCATGGTGGGATCCCTTAATATTGACCAGGTCATGTTTCATCCTATGTTTTCTGCTGTCAAATGTTCTGAGTGCTCTTTACTTTCTTATCTCTGCAAGGACCTTCAATGTATAATATTGCACATGGATCCTTTGAAGTTTTCTGCATTCCCTGCTGTGGGATTTTCCCTTTCTTTGTCAACATTGTGCAAGGTCTCCTTTTCTGTACTTCAACACCTGGCTGGTTAATGAATCCCTCCTCCCACAGCACTACAGTGGATTTGGGTTGCTCTTCAAGGTTTTCCCCAGCCTCTTCGATCAGGTTGCTGGCCTGACCTCACCCATCACGTGTAGCACTATCCTGCTGCTGGCCTTCACTTCAGGCAATCATTGCTGGTTGAGTTCTGAAGAAGGGTCTCCGGACTCAAAACTTTAACTCTGATTTCTCTCCACAGATGCTGCCAGACCTGCTGAGACTTTCAAGCAATTTCTGCTTGTGTTATAGATTTCCAGCATCTGCTGTTTTTTCATTTTTATTTCCTGACCAATTGCCTCTTGTTCAATGTGTCTGGTCACCACTGGCAACATGTAGGAAAATCAAATATACATTCATGCGAGTGAACTTTAACAGGCTTTGTTGAGTCTATGTATATACCAGAGATAGCAAGAGAAGACACCTCTGAAACCCTGCAAACTTAGGTCCCTATTTCATTTGATTTAGCACCACTGTGACATCGCCCCTTACACACCTGCTTAGTAGCTGTTCTTAGAGTGAAGATATAGATAACCCTTCACACCACAGCCAAAACTCATAAGCAAGCTGTTCATGTTGGCTTCAATCTTGAAAAATGCAATCATATCCAATATCTTTGTTTTTCAATTTGTAATCAACGTATAGTTTCATGAGGGCAGAGCGGTAGACGTGATCTATATGGACTTCAGTAAGGCGTTCAACAAGGTTCCCCATGGGAGATTGGTTAGCAAGGTTAGATCTCACGGAATACAGGGAGAATTAGCCATTTGGATACAGAACTAGCTCAAAGGTAGAAGACAGAGGGTGGTGGTGGAGGGTTGTTCTTCAGACTGGAGGCTTGTGACCAGTGGATCGGTGCTGGGTCCTCTACTTTTTGTCATTTACATAAATGATTTGGATGCGAGCATAAGAGATACAGTTAGTAAGTTTGCAGATGACACTAAAATTGGAGGTGTAGCGGACAGCGAAGAGGGTTACCTCAGATTACAACAGGATCTTGACCAGATGGGCCAATGGGCTGAGAAGTGGCAGATGGAATTTAATTCAGATAAATGAGAGGTATTGCATTTTGGAAAAGCAAACCTTAGCAGGATGTATGCACTTAATGGTAAGGTCCTAGGGAGTGTGGCTGAACAAAGAGACCTTGGAGTGCAAGTTCATAGTTCCTTGAAAGTGGAGTCGCAGGTAGGTAGGAGAGTGAAGAAGGCATTTGGTATGCTTTCTTTTATTGGTCAGAATATTGGGTACAGGAGTTGGGAGGTCATGTTGCGGCTATACAGGACATTGGTTAGGCCACTGTTGGAATATTGCATGCAGTTCTAGTCTCCTTCCTATTGGAAAGATGTTGTGAATCTTGAAAGGGTTCAGAAAAGATTTACAAGGATGTTGCCAGGGTTGGAGGATTTGAGCTATAGAGAGAGGCTGAACAGGCTGGGGCTGTTTTCCCTGGAGCGTTGGAGGCTGAGGGGTGACCTTGTAGAGGTTTACAAAATTATGTGGGGCATTGATAGGGTAAATAGGCAGTTTTTTCCCTGGGATGGGGGAGTCCAGAACTAGAGGACATAGGTTTAGGGTGAGAGGGGAAAGATATAAAAGAGACCTAATGGGCAACTTTTTCACACAGAGGGTGGTACGTGTATGGAATGAGCTGCCAGAGGAAGTGGTGGAGGCTGGTACAATTGAAACATTTAAGAGACATTTGGATGGGTATATGAATAGGAAGGGTTTGGAGGGATATGGCAAAGGTGCTGGCAGGCGGGACTGGATTGGGTTGGGATATCTGGTCGGCATGGACGGGTTGGACCGTTGGTCTGTTTCCATGACTCTTTGACTCTATGTAAGTCGATTTTAATTTTATAAAAAAAAGTTTTGCCTTTATTTATTTTACTCAGGCCTTGTTTTATCTTTGAAAGTTACTCCTAGAAGCATCTTCCTCCACAAACCTGAGATAATTAGGAATGCAGAAGCCATTTTCTGAGTGAATGGTTTGATCATCTCCAATTGTACCATCTGATCGGATGAGCAACATCTCAACTTTAAAAATCTCATACTGGTTTTCAACTGGTTTTCAAGTGTCTCTGCCACTCCCTGCAATCTTGTTGGAATCTCTACATTGCTCCAATTCCGGCCTTCTGTGCATTAATGATTTTGGTCACTCCAGAATTGGTACCCATACTTCAGCCACATGAGCCCTGGAATTTCCTCTCTAAACCTATGTGTCTCTCTACATAATTTTCCCCCATTTAAGACACGCATTAAAACCCTCCTCTTTGAACAATTATTGTCTGCCCTGATATAATCATATATGGCTAACTTAAATTTTGTTCAATAATTGATTGTTTTATTATAATGAAGGGGCTGTACGAATGTAAGTTGTTTATTCGGCATGTTGCCGACTATCCTTTCTGGTATTAGTCTAAAAATATCAACTTGAATCTCCTCTAGTTGTAGTTCAATAATCTAGTTACATTCTTCAAAAACACTAATCTTAAATATTTCTACCTGTAACCTCTCAGGCATATCCTTTTCAAGTACAAAAGTCAGTATGTCCATTTTTCCTCATGACTTAGATCTCATTCATTGGGTTCAGTATTGTGATTCCTGCATTGTCTCTAACTTGGATGTCTCCCTTGTTTTCTGGCAATCAGAGTTGAACACAATATGTAGAACACATTTGATGAGATTACAATAACATATTGCCATCCTTTCTTCTGACTTATAGAATCAAACCTCAGAGAGAAAGCCATCCAACCCTTATTCCTGTACCTATTTTTGAAAGCAATCATACACATGATTAGTCTTAGTGCACTGATTTTCCTGTATAGCCCTGTCAACTTCCTCCCCTAATATATTTATTGGAAGCTGTTTCCATTATCCTTTCAGGCAATGTATTCCAGATCATACAACAAATCGTGTTAAAAAAATATTTGAAATGCCTCAAAAAGATACTATTCCCGACAAGTGCAGCATTCCCTCACCATGGCACTGGGCTGTCAGCCCAGAGTTTGCTCTGTCGTCTCAAGTTGGAATTGAACTCGGCACATCCTAATACAGAGGCCACGGCTGACACACAAACTGGTCTGCAAGTTGGACTGGGGGTTACCTGATGTCTAAGCACTGACAAATAGGTTGCAGATTAGTTGACCACTTTCTAGAGACTGGGAATACCCACCTGTTTAAAAGAACTTGCATGGACGTACAATGCATGATGGTACACTCATCCACTCAATCAAAGCCATTCATTCTTTGAAATCATTAAATTTCACTTCTTTTTCCTTTGGAGCAAATGCTATTCCCTTTCTTTTGAAGGGACATTCAAAATTACATCCATCCGAGAGAGTAGGCAGGGCCTTTGTTTAATACCTCTCTAAAAAATGGCATCCTTGAGAATGCAGCACCCCCTCAGGCCAATGTTGAAACACCAGCTCGGATTTTATACTCAACTGTCAGGAATAGATTTTGAATTTACAACTGCAAACTGCACTGTTGGCTAATATTAAACTATCAAATTGGAATGATGACAATAATGTGACAATAAAGCAAGTTAATTAATTAATTCATTCATTCATTCAAATTACTAATCAAACTTTGGCTATGCCATCCTCAGTAAGACTGTCTCTTTCTGCCTGATATCAATTCATTCAGATATTGCCCCAGTGCCATACTCATGGTTTGTACATAAAGGGGATCCTTTATTAGGAATGTGCTATATAAATTCAAACTTTAATGCCTTTGATGCAACTTTGTAAAGTATGTCAGGAATGCTGCTGTACAGCATACATTTGTGATTAGACGACTCTAATTCTAATAAGGAAGGTAAATCCGGCTTTCAACTATAAAACTGGTTTATTTCTAGACCAATACACAAGGCTTTACGTATGTCCTGAGGTGGAGCAGTTGCAGTTTATGAGTTGGAATATACATTTATTGATGGAGTCTATGAAGTATCAACAAATGTTAACCATATCAGTGAACCTCTCAGTGAAACTTTCCACTGCTTAATGTAACAGCATTTAAATGCTTAGCTCTCATAAAGTACTAGTGAGTGCTTTTAACCACGTAAGACGGATCCAAAGGGAACATTGTTTTACATATCCAAAATGGTGGTGCTAATATCAGTGACTACAAGGAGAGAAAAACTGAATGCAGATTGGGTTAATTGGCAATCATTGAACACTGCATCATACACTAATTAAGTACAGAAAGTCATTTCTGTCATAAATATGTTTTATCCTCTGTAATTTTGGTTTTATTTCTAGCCAGTAATGGAAACTGGCACCTTTGACTTTTTGTAATATGACAAGTTAAATGATTTAAATGAGCAATTATCTGAGAGTCTGTCCTAATGTCTGCTGTGATACATCCACAGTGTTAATGTGACCTGCCACTGTTAAAGGAATAAAAGGACTTTTTGCAGAATGTTGTCTCCTTAACATGCTTTTTTCAAGGACACCAACAGAGATCAAATGCTGATATAATTAAATAAATCATTAAGATTACAACAGGGGATCCATTAAACACAAAAAGTTGCTAATGGTTACAGTTATAAGAAGTTAAGCTATTTATTCAATGATACTTATGATTAACCCACAAGTATCAGCGAATGCATTAATTGCACTTAAAGCCTACAGGAGCGAAGTGAGTTACCGCACTTAAATTCACTTGGGGTCATTGCTGTTTACCTTAAGAGCTTTTAGTCCAAAATGACAGATGATTACTCTTTGGATAGTGAAAGGCTAAAGCTTGTTTTCTTCTCTGCATACATTTCAAAACACCCATCTAGAAAAGAAGCTAACGCATCCTGTTAAAGCCACTACCTGAATGAATCCATTACTGTGACACAATGCTGTTCATATTGTCTCAACCAGAGTGGTTATAGGAGAGTTATTCTGCAGTATTCCAAACCGTATATGATCGTATAGATACTTGATGAATTGTGCAAAGATAACTTGCATTTATGTAGCTCCCTTGACATAGTTCTAATATCTCAAGGTGCTCCATGGGAACAATGTTTGACATCAAACCAAAGAGATATCAGGACAAGTGACAGAAAGGTTGATGAAAGAAGTAGGTTTTAAACTTTATCTTAAAAGAGGAAAAAGAATCAGAGAGGCAATTTTGTGATTTTGAGATCCAGACATCTAAAGACATGGACATCAATGGTGAAGACATAATGACATAAACAAAGAGGTAATGACATAAACAAAGAGGTAATGACAAACATTGGAACTAAAACAAAGAAGGACCTGGAGAAATAAAGCAAACTCAGAGAGGAGAAGGTCAATATGTTAGGCTTTATAATCTGATGTTGGGTCAGACAGCTTAACATTTCCCAGCTATTCTTATTTTGCATGAAGGTAATACATTATTTGCATGTGGCCGTGCTCAACAGCAGTTTCATTGTCACTATCATCAGTGATCTTCTCAATCCCAATCTCACTTTGGTAGAGCAGCCTCAGAAGCAGTCATAACTCCGCCAGGCCATGATAGCAGGAGACATGGTTGACTGTGTTGGAAAATACCAATGCAATGAATGGCTGGACATTCTGAAGTGACTCGGGCCACACATATTAACCAGAACCATAAGGCCAAATATATGCCATCAAAGCTGGGGAACAACCACATTGGCCTAAAGAGAGCTTTGGGGAAGGTAGCTTTGATTGTCCCAAAGTTGCCTTTTTAAAACGAGATTCTTTCATGGGATGTGGGTGTCACTGTGAAGGCCAGCATTTGTCAGTCATCCCTAATTGGTCTTGAAAAGAGTGGCTTGATGGATCAATTCAGAGGGCACCCAAGAGTTATTCACATTGTAGCAGGTCTGGAGATACACATAGGCCACAGCAGGTAAGAATGTCAGATTTTCTTCCCAATAGGACGTTAATGAATCAGATGCATTTTTACAACAATTATAATGGTTACAAGGTCACAATTAGACCAGCTTTGTTTAAACATTCCAGGCTCTTACTCCTCTAAGGTTTCACCATCTGCCATGGTGCAATTCAAACCCGTGTTCCAATGACCATTAGCCTGGGGCTTTGGATTACCAGCCCAGTATCATTACCACCAAGCCTCCACTTGCCCTTTTAAAGGAGGTGGACCCATTTGAATTGTAGATGTCCACTAAAGAGCTTGTAAAATAGGAAAACTCACACTGGAAAGATATTGTGTTAAATGATGAAGTCACTCAAAAGCAGAACATCTTAAATCATCAAATGTGCAAACAGGCCATTCAGCCCACTGAGTCCACACCGACTCTCTAAAGAGCATCCCATCTAGACCTACACCATCCCTGTAATCCTTAGTATGAATGTGAGTCTCACAAGTGTCTTCACTGGCCAAATATTCACTGTGGGAATGGCTGTCAGGTGTTGGGCCTCGTTGCTTTGGCCATTGACCACTTGACCATATCTGACAGATCAAACCTCTGTATCTCAGGTTTGGATGTATTCGATTACAGTGCATCCATAACTTCATATCAGCCATGATCTCATTGAATGGCAAAGCAGTCTTAATAGGGTGAATGGCCTACTTCGGCTCCAATGTCTTATGGTCTTAATTATTTGGAAACCCTTGAGTAAAATAATTTCTCTTCAGCTCAGTCCTACATGATCAACCCCCTTACCTTACAACTGTGCTTCCATGTTTTGAATTCCCTGAGCATTGGAAACAGTCTTGATGCCTACCCTAACAAATCCCTTCAGAATTTGTTAGACTCAATGATATTGTTTCTCATCTTTCAAAACTCTAGAGAACACAGATCAAATTTACTCAACCTCTTAAGACAGAACAACCAGAGACAGATTTAATGAATTTTGGTTGGACTGCTTCCAAATGGTGACTTTGTACACTTTTTGCTGTACTTGAGTAAAGCCTAATTCGAATTCTAGTGATGCTTGCGGCTGTGGATGAGCTGAAACAAGGGTGAATTTGGACAGTGTTGTGGAAGTGAAGACAGGCAACCTTACTGACAGCATCAATATGAATTTGGAAGCTCATCCTGAAACTGGACGTGATGCTAAAGTTGCAAACAGTTGTCTTAATCTCAGACTGCTGCCAGTTACAAATCTTTTTAAAGAATTCCATCAAGACTGATATAATTTATCCATATGGAAAACACCAAACCAATAGGAAATGTTTGCCTGAGATTCTGTTGCAAAATATTGAAATTGGATGGATACCAAGTTATAACTATATTTAAAGCCATTGATCCAATGCATTTGTTTAATTTCCCAATTACATTCCTTTTGAAACTAATTGCTCCTCACCTCCTGTAAATGTCTTGGTACAGTTACCTGAGGAAATGGACTGAAAAGAAAGTGTCCTTAGTTTTGCGAGACTACAGTGTCAATAACTCCATGAATGGCTGAACACAAAAATGTATCAAAGTTGTTCTTGAGTTGAATTTGGTTGGTTTAAACAGTGCTTGGGATAGCAATGGCTCTTTCAGTCACTAAGAAAGAGTTGGATAGAGGTCTCAAGGATAGTGGAATCAAGGATTATGGAGATAAGGCAGTAACAGGATACTGATTAAGGATGATCAGCCATGATCATATTGAATGGTGGTGCAGGCTCGAAGGGCAGAATGGCCTACCCCTGCAAGTATTGTCTATTGTCTATAAGAACTTTATGGGGATGGAAAAAGTGACTTTGGGGTGGATAAGGTGATTAAGGCTAAGCTGCTGGAATTAGCAGACAAGCTGGAGTTGGAGCTGCCTCCTTCCGTGAGGAAATTAGAGATATGCACAGCAATAACTCAGCATTTAAATTTGCTGGAAATGCCATCTGAATCTTTAGAGGTGGTTCAAATTCAATTGAAAATGAAGCAGCTTGAGTTAGAGGCAAAAGACAAGGAAAGAGCAAAGCAAATGAAACTGTTTGAATTATGATTAAAAGTAGAGAAAAAAGAACAAATCGCTTTAGCAGAACAAAAAGAAAAAGAGAGAGAAAGACAGAGAAAAGAGAGAGAAAAAGAAACAGAGGAAAGGAAGAAAGAGAGAGAGTTTGAACTTCAGAAATTGACACTTAGACAGGAAAGTCAGCTTAAAAGGATGCAGTTGAAGGCTGAAAGCCAGCTTATTAAGAAGAGAGTAAGGATGAGCAAATCCATGGTAGTCAAAGGCCTGATGGGGACCTGTTTAAATATATTCACGCATTGCCTAAATTTGATGCGAAGGATGTAGAAACCTTTTTCTTCTCATTTGAGAAGGTGGCTAAATAATGCAGGGTCCAGTGACCATGAGAGTTTTGTTGATCACACAAAACTTGTAGGTTCAGCTAGTGAGGTATTCGTACCATGATCAGGGAAGTATCTGGGGCATATGAGGGCATGAAGGAAGCCATTTTAGGTGCATATGAGCTTGTGCCAGAAGCCTATGGAGACCATTTCAGGAATCAAAGGAGGGACCGTGGTCAAACCTATATTGAGTTTGAAAGGATCAAACAAAGTAATGTTGATGGGTGGATAAGGGCATTAAAAATAGAGCAAACCTGTGACGCTCTTAGAGAGGTGATTATTTTGGAGGAGTTCAAGCATTCACTTCCTGGGGTAGTGAGAACTCAGGTGGAAGAGCAGATAGTGGAAACGGCTCAATAGACAGCTGAAATGGCTGATGATTATGAGTTGGTTCACAAGTCAAAGTTCGGCTTCCAACATCAGTTTCAACTCGTGCGGGGAAAAGAGAAATCCTCACATGGGAAGGGAAAGGGAGATCTCAGTGAAGATCATAAGGATAACTTAGCAAGGAGTAAAAAGGAAACCCTTGAAGGGGAAAGAGAAGTTAAAAAGGTCTGGTGTTCTCACTGCGATAAAGAAGGCCACATGAAACCGCAGTGTTGGTGGGTGAGGAAAAACACTGAGAAACCAGATATCGGAAAACAGGATAAGCCAGTGAATTTTGTTGGAGTGGTGATGGAAAGCACAGTGGTGGCTAAAAAGCTGTACCAGAATGTATATGCTGTTTGGAGGTTGGTTAAGGAGGAAGTGCCAGACCTTCTTAAACCATACACCTGCAAAAGTAAAGTTTACTCGCAGAGGCCAGGAGCAGCAGGTAAAGAGGTTATGATGTTAAAAGAAATAGGATCCTCTCAATCTTTGATGTTGAAAGACGAGGAGATATGTACCTCTGAAGGACTATTCCAGAAAAGGTGCTAGCAACAGGAATTCATGGTGAGACCAGAAGTACTCAATTATGTAGAATGAGATTAGAGTGTCCAGTGAAGAGTGGAGAAGTCGTGGTAGGAGTACTGGACAAACTCTTAGCTCCAGGAATACAATTTGTCCTTGTTAATGATACAGCTGGTTCGCAGGTAGGAGTGCTGCCTACTGTAGTTGAAAAGTGAGTGGAAACTCAGGAAACTGAACTTTTAAAAGATGCATATCCTAGGATTCTTCCTGGCTGTGTGGTAATGAGGTCACAAAGTCACCAGTTGAAACAGGAGAGATCAAAAAGTTTAGATAAGAAAACTGAAGTGGAATTAGCTGAGACGTTATTTGATCAAATCTTAGACAAACCAGGAGCAGATAGATGACAAAGCAGACATCTTTAGGTCAGAGAAGTTAACTGAGTTACAGCAGAAAGATGAGAAACTAAAGTAATTGTATCAAAAAGCAGATATAGAAGAAGAATCTAGATGTACCCTGGAGTGGTATGATCTTAAAAATGATGCCTTTATGAGGAAATAGAGACCATCACATATTCAGGCAGATGAGAAATGGGCAGAAGTTCATCAAGTTGTAGAAAGTTATAGAAAGGAGGTGTTGCGGGTGCTACATGATCTACCAGTAGAAGGTCATTTAGGGGTAAGGAAAACTCAAGCTAAAATACAAAAACATTTTTACTGACCTGGACTGCACAAGGATGTACTTGACTTTTGTCAAACATGTCATACATGTCAGGCAATTGGAAAACCACAGGCAGTGATACAACCTGCACCTTTAATATTTATTCCTGCATTTGAGGAACTTTTACAAGAGTCTTAATTGATTGCATAGGACCCCTACCTCAAACAAGAAGTGGGAATCAATATTTGTTAACAGTGATGAACATGCCCACGACATTTCGAGAGGCCATCCCATTACACAATAAAAGGATTGTAAAGGAGATACTCAAATTCTTCACTGCATACGTCAAAATTATTCAAGCCAGTTATGAACAGCTTAGGAATAAAACAATTTGAATCTATTGTGTACCATCCAGAATCGCAGGGAGGGTTAGAAAGGTGGCATCAGACACTAAAGATCATACTCGGGGTTTATCATCAAGACTATCCAGATGATTGGGATAAGGGAATTCTGTTTGTACTTATTGTCATCAGCGATGCACCAAATGAATCAAACAAATTCAGGCCATTTGAATTAGTTTTTCAGCATGAAGTGAGAGGACTGCTAAAATTGGTTAAGGAGAAATTGTTAAGTCAGAATTCAGAGACCACAGATTTGGACTGTGTGTCAGATTTTAGGGAATTTTTAAATAGAACGGGGGAGTTGGCTAGACAGCATTTAAAAGCATACAATGAAAGGAGAAGCAGACAAGAAATCAGAAACTTGCAATTTTGCTATCAGAAATAAGGTGTTAGTGTTATTTCCAGTGATAGGTGAATCTTTAAAAGCAAGGTTTAGTGGACCTTATCAAGTCAAAGGTTGAGTGAGGTGAACTATTTGTTAAGGGCTCTAGACAGAAAGCAATCTCACAGAGTGTGTAATATGAATATGAATCTGCTCAAAAGGTATTTTGACAGGGAAGGAAAGCCAAAGGAGACTGTGCTATTGGTTACAACACAGAGGGAAGAACCACATTCAGAGGATTCTGAACTAGATATTCTTCAAATTAAATTGGACAATGAGGAAGTTGTCAAAAATTAGGATAAATTATTGAGTTATCTACAAAACAAAATCAAAATGACCTGAAAGAATTATTGCTATTGCATGGGAAGATAAGTGGAAATAAGTTGGGAAGTACTAACCTAATTATGCATGATGTAGATATAGGAGATGCTGTTCCAATTAAGCAACATCCTTATGGGCATATCCCTCTAAAGTTGGCACAGGTTCATAAGGAGATTGAACGCATGCTCCAAGGTGACACAATTGAAGTAAGTTACAGTGACTGGACCACAGTAGTGGTCAAAATTAGATGATACCCAATGGTTATGTGTGGGCTACCACAAAGTCAGTGCGGTTACAAAGGCTGATGCATATCTGATTCCATATTTGGAAGACTGAGTTGAGAAGGTGGGACAAACAACATATATTTCTACTTTGGTCATGCTCAGAGGATACTGGCAGGTACCATTGTTCAAAAGAGCGAAGACAATTTCAGCTTTCGTAACGCCAAATGGACTGTATCAATTTAAAGTCAAGCCATTTGGTATGAAAAATGTGCCAGCCACATTTCAGGGACAAACCAATAATGTCATTGCCGGATTACCCAAGCTGTTGCATATATTGATGACTTGGTAAGTATTAGTCACACATGGAAGGAACATTTGCAACATTTATCAGACTTGTTCAATCGACTTCAAAAAGCAGGCTTGGTGATAAACCTGGATAAAAGTGAATTTTCCAAAGTCCAAATTACCTTCCTGGGCCATTTTACTGAACATATACAAATGGCTCCATGGGATACAAAAACAAAGGTAATTGGGGAGTTTCCATACCATTGACAAAAAGAGCAGCACTACAATTCCTGGGATTGAGTGGATTTGATCTAAAAATTTGCACCAAACATTAGCAGTGTGGCTCCTCAGATCACTGAAAGGCAAGAAGTTTCAATGTATAGCCAACTGTGAGAAGGCATTTGACAGCCTGAAAGCTGTGTTAATCACTGCCACAGTGTTAGCCACACCTAATTTCACAAAGACATTCAAGGTGGCTACTATTATGAGGTTGAAAGCGTGTGCTGTACCTTTGAGAGATGAATGCTCTTCTGAACTGAGAGCTTAGAAGCATCTGTGTATGTGACAGGATTAGAGTCTCAGAGAGTACTGGAAAATTGGAAATATGTAACATCTGGCTGTGAAATGGATACCTGAGTATTGGTTGCTGTTTTGACAACAATTTAAAATTAACCAATCAGTTTAAATTATGCCCCAGAGTACTAAAAGCGAATCGAATTTAAATTTATTGTTTTGCCAACATCGAACCAATGAGATGATCCAATGTTGGGGATATAAATGTGCAGATACTTTGAAAACTGGAGAGAGAGCAACTGACATTAAGACCGATCTAAGGAATTTGGAAACACTCTATCAAAGGTACCTTTTCACATGAAACATACTTGCAGTAACAAGAAAGATGACCCAGGGTTGTGCTCTTACAGGAAGATGACAAGAAGATAAAAAGACCTAACGGATATTTCTCCAGGAAACTGAACATTCACCAGCAGGAATATTCAACGGTTGAGACAGAGACTTTGAGCTTGGTGTTGATGTTACAACATTTCAATGTTTATATTACCACTAATGTATCTGAGACAGTTATATACACTGATCATAACCCATTGAAGTCTGTGGAGAAATTTATGGACAAACATTCCAGACTATTTAGATGGAGCTTGTTGTTACAGCCATTCAATTGGAAAATTGTGCATGTGGCAGGATGGGAAAACGTGATTGTCAGCCTATTGTCGTGATTTGGATGAGAAACTGACTGTGTTTGATAGCAGGAGTAAAACAGGCTGTAATAGAATTTAGTGTGCATGTTTGCATGATTATTGTCAATACAATGCATTGAATTCCATCTGCCACCTTTCTGCCCAGCTCTGCAGCTTCTCTATATCCTGCTGTAACCTGCCACATGCTTCCTCACTGTTTGCATGATTATTGTCAATACAATGTGTGTGTGTGTGTTGTAATGTACTAACAGTGTAAGATTGAGGTGTTTTAAAATGAAGCCATCTTTGGATATTGATGGTTCAACTTTTTTTAAGGGGGGAGGTGTGACAAAGCTGCTGTTAGGCTGTTTTTTATTAGAGGGGTTGTAAATGCATTAGATTCTGGGAGGTCTGGTTTGGATGGGTTTTAGGGCCAGTTTGAGTATGTGCTGCATCAGGCAAAAGGCTTTCAAGTTTAAAAGAAAAGAATTGTACAATAAAAGGGGAGTGGCCAGTTCTCCAAGCTCAGCTTTTTTCTGGTTTGGTTTAGTTTGGTGTGGTCTTAGCAAGTAGTTTTTTGAGGCTACTGGTCAAAGAAACAGCTACATGGAAGAACATGTTCCAATCTGAATCTCTCTGTCATCTCTTTCGATTTCCTGTAAAACCCTGTGTTTATTTTTACCTTTTTTGTCAAGGGGTGTTTTGTCAAGGGGTTGTTGAAGGAATTTGGGGCAGCATCATTAAATTGGGATAATCTGTTGGATTTTTGGATAGGTTAAATTATTCTGTATTCTGTGTGTGTTTGTTTCTTTTTCTTTCTGTAATCTTGCAAGTAAATGCTGTTCTTTTTAAAGCTAAGGGCCTGGGGTAGCTGCATCCTGCTGGAATATCCACTCTACGCCTGCTTAAAATAACTAGCAAAGTTAGGAGCTGGGCTACTTTCTTGAAATGTTTTGAGGGTCTCCTCTGCATTGGGGAGACAGGACGCCTACGTGCAGAGTGCTTTAGAGAACATCTCCAGGACACCCGCACCAATCAACTCCACCGCACTGTGGCCAAACACTCCAACTCCCCCTCCCATTCCACCAAGGACAACCCTAACCACCTGATGCCTGAATGAAGAATGCCTCATCGTCCGCCTTGCGACCCTGCAACCATACGGGATTAATGTGGATTTCACCAGTTTCCTCATTTCCCCTGCCCCCACCTTATCCCAGATCCAACTTTCCAACTCGGCACCACCCGCATGACCTGTCCTGCCTGTTCATCTTTCATCCTACCTACCCACTCCACCCTCCTCTCCGACCATTACCCCCACCTCCATCCACCTATTGCATTCTCAGCGACCTTCCCCCCCTGCCCCACCCCTCTCCCATTTATCTCTCCACACCCTTGGCTCACAAGCCTCAATCCTGATGAAGGGCTTTTGTCCAAAACGTCGATACTCCTGCTTCTCGGATGCTGCCTGACCGGCTGTGCTTTTCCAGCACCACACCCTCGACTCTAATCTCCAGCAACTACAATCCTCACTTTCCCCTCTATCATTATGGTCTTGATAACATCTGCTTCCTTGGACAAGGCAGATGCAAAATGTTCATTTAGTTTTGTTTCAAAAACATATTTTATTCATAAATTATCAATAACTGAAGCAACAAGTGCAACATAGGCCTGTGTTGATGTTATGGAAAATAAAGTGCAATTTTGACATTCTTCATTACAGCTTCAACCCAGTTGCTTTAAAAGGCATTTTCTAATTATGCAAGAAATCAATTTACATTCCTTTAAGGGAAAAAAATGGGTTATTGGATCTTAATAGACCCTCATTGAGGTTTGGTAGAGAGACCTTAGATGGTGGTCTTTCCCCACTGTCACTTGGCAGCAGCTGCCCCAAGCTTAAGCACATCCCTCAGCGCGTAGTCCTGGACCTTGTAATGTGCCAGTCAGGAACACTCAGTCAAGGCCAACTCTTTGCACTGGAAGACCAAGACATTTCGGGCAGACCAAAGAGCATTTTTCACTGAATTGACGTTTCTCTGGGCACAGTTGATGTTTATCTTGGTGTGCATCCCAGGGAACAGTCTGTAGAGCACAGGGTCCTGTGACATGGAGCTGCTCGATATGAACCTCAACATAAATCACTCATTTCATACCTCAGCCTGACTCCATATCTAAATCTCCTCTATGCACCATAATTGGCCCTCTTTTTGCATTTTCCAACTTTTAAGTTGCTGTGTCAGTAGAAGACTTGAGACTCCCTTTTATGTTTTAGATTAGATTAGATTACATTAGATTACATTACATTACAGTGTGGAAACAGGCCCTTCGGCCCAACAAGTCCACACCGACCCGCCGAAGCGTAACCCACCCATACCCCTACATTTACACCTTACCTAACACTACGGGCAATTTAGCATGGCCAATTCACCTGACCTGCACATCTTTGGACTGTGGGAGGAAACCGGAGCACCCGGAGGAAACCCACGCAGACACGGGGAGAATGTGCAAACTCCACACAGTCAGTCGCCTGAGGCGGGAATTGAACCCGGGTCTCTGGCGCTGTGAGGCAGCAGTGCTAACCACTGTGCCATCGTGCCGCCCCCTGTTATTTGCCAGTCTTCTTTCATAATCCCTGTTTGATTCTTTTGCTTGATTTTTCAAATCCATCTTCTAAGTGTCTTGTTTTCAGCTTGGTTCTCAATTGTATATTCTCCCTGATAACTATCATAACCACATGTTGTCTTTTCAAAGTGGGAGACAGAGATGACATAACACTGCCTACAGGGCGTCTAGGACTAGCAACAAGCCAAGTAGCAAGATATTGCTCTAACCAATCAAATGAGGATTATGAAGGTGACAAGACAAGTAGGGAGAAGGAAGTGTGAATGAGAGTGGGTAAATTCAATGTCAAACTGTGCATATTTCAGGGGTGAGTTTACTTCAGATCAACATTGCAAATACAGCTTCATGTCATTCAAAGTAATTCAATTATGAGCCACACATCATGTTTTTTATAAAGTAATTGGCCGAACAGTCCAACTCAGACAGCGGATTTTTGAATTCCAAGTTTAATGGCACTTCTATCCTCATCTGAAATTGCTGTGACATTTACATCAATAACATCAAATACATCATTAACTTTGCTGTTATTGTGCAGATTAATACAAAGTCCACACGCTCCACTGGTCACAAAAGGGGTATTTAAGACTGGCAGGAAAACTGGCAGAAAAACCTTCAAATTTCCTCCCAGCTTCCATGACGGGGGAATGTTATGGCTAACATCGTGTATGGAAAGATTTTTCATTTGCTTCCATGGACTTTCTGTATGCATTGCAGAAAAAAACACAGATTTCTGTTAAAGGAAACGACAATGATCAGGTAAGAATCAAGCTTATCTGTTGAGTTAGTTAACTTTGGTAATGGAGCAGCTAAATTCTTTGCTTGAGTCCTTAATACTCATGCATTTGTTGGCACATTCTTGGGTATCATAGATTAGACAGCACATATTGGCCTTACTGTTCATTCACCAGAATGATGCTGGGATTTAAACTGCGCACATATGAGGGTAGGATGTATAAATTTGGCTTGTCCTCTTTGGAACTTCAGAGGTCATGGATGATTGAATTAAAACTTTTTAAGGGTTAATGTAGAGAAACTATTTCCTCACGAGCCAGCATCCAGAACAAATGGATATAATCTTCAATTCAAGAGCATAATCATGATGTCGTTTTTTCTTTTAAAAAAGGGAGTGAAACTCAAAATCAGCTTCGCAAAAAGACGACAGATGGTGAGGGATAACTGCAGCTTTTCAAAACAGAGGTTGATAGATTTTTGTTGTACACAAGCATCAAGAAAGCAGGAGTTTGGACTTGGGACACAGATCAGTTATGACTTAATTGAACAGTTAAACAGGATTGAGGAGCTGAATGACCCATTCCTGCTCCTATTCTAACCAGATTGAATGATTGTAAACAATGCTGTACTACAGCATTTGGGCGGCACGGTGGCACAGTGGTTAGTACTGGGTTCAATTCCCGCCTCAGGCGACTGACTGTGTGGAGTTTGCACATTCTCCCCGTGTCTGCGTGGGTTTCCTCCGGGTGCTCCGGTTTCCTCCCACAATCCAAAGATGTGCAGGTCAGGTGAATTGGCCATGCTAAATTGCCCGTAGTGTTAGGTAAGGGTTAAATGTAGGGGTATGGGTGGGTTGCGCTTCGGCGGGTCGGTGTGGACTTGTTGGGCCGAAGGGCCTGTTTCCACACTGTAATGTAATCTAATCTAATCTAATCTACACACCTACCTAAGTCATTACCACTTCACTCTTTAATAGTTCATTACACTGTACTCAGCATCCTTACAACCAGCTGAGTAGCAGTTAGTACAGGGAGTCATAAACTAAGAAACCAGTTTACAGAAAGAGGTTGATGTACCATTTAGACATATATTTGACTCTCCCTTAGGGGAAATCAAAATCAAATGATTGTTCAATAAATTATTGTAAATTCAACTTTACCAAATTTAACCAAGAAATTTTATTTTCAAATCAAATTAACAAGTACTGAGTAAAATAGTTTTCTAATTTCTGCTTAGTTTTCAATTGAATGTATCCTAGCTTGATCACATGAATAAAACCATATAATTTAGATCTACAAATTAACCCTTCAAAGCCTGCAAATGGCTAATAGTGAATCAGGCTTTTCTACTTTCAGTTAATTTCCGATATTTTCCCACCTTCCAAAGCTAGAGAAACATCCCCAGTAATGTTTGACTTGTAACTAAGGGGAGGTGGTGGCCCAAAGATATTATTGCTGGTCTGTTAATGTGGAGACCCAGATAATGTTCCGGAATTTGAATGAAATAAAAATGTGGAATTAGGAGTCTAATGATGACCATGAAACAATTGTGGAAAAACCCATCTGACTCACTAATGGCCTTTAGAGGAAGGAATCTGCCATCCTTACCTGGTCTGGCCTACATGTGACTGCACTCCCACAGCATTGTGGTTGACTCTTGACTGCTCTCTGAGCAACTGGGGATGAGCAATAAATGCTGGTTTAGCCAGCCCTCATCCCATGAATGAATAACAAAACTATTTCAGAGAAGCAAAAATTAATATCAGGGCTGTGGAGTTTGATGGGCCAGATGGGGCATGCTGCATTGCATTGGGGTATGCTGCATTGTACTGGGGAATGCTGTACTATATTGGGATGTGCTGCACTATACTGGTGCATGCTGAACTGTATTGGGGCATGTTGCACTGTATTGGAGTATGCTGCACTGTATTGGGGCATGTTGCACTGTATTGGGGCATGCTGCACTGTATTGGGGTGTGCTGCACTGTATTGGGGCATGTTGCACTGTATTGGGGTGTGTTGCACTGTATTGGGGTGTGCTGCACTGTATTGGGAGAAAGTGAGGGCTGCAGATGTTGGAGATCCGAGCTGAAAATGTGTTGCAGGAAAAGCGCAGCAGGTCAGGCAGTATCCAAGGAACAGGAGAATTGACGTTTCGGGCATGATTCTCCTGTTCCTTGGATGCTGCCTGACCTGCTGCGCTTTTCCAGCAACACATTTTCTGCACTGTATTGGGGCATGCTGCACTGTATTGGGGTGTGCTGCACTGTATTGGGGCATGCTGCACTGTATTGGGGCATGTTGCACTATATTGGAGCATGTTGTATGTACTGGGGCAAGCTGTACTGTATGGGGGTGTGCTGCACTGTATTGGGGCATGTTGCATTGTATTGGGGCATGCTGCACTGTATTGGGGTGTGCTGCACTGTATTAGGGCATGCTGTACTGTATTGGGGTGTGCTGCACTGTATTGGGGCATGTTGCACTGTATTAGGTGTGCTGCACTGTATTGGGGCATGCTGCACTGTACTGGTGCATGCGGCACTGTATTGGGGTTTGCTGCACTGTTTTGGGACATGTTGCACTGTATTGGGGTGTGCTGCACTGTACTGGTGCATGCTGCACTGTATTGGGGCATGCTGCACTGTATTGGGGAGTGCTGCACTGTATTGATGCATGCGTCACTGTATTGGAGCATGTTGCACTGTATTGGGGTATGCCACACTGTATTGGTGTGTGCTGCACTGTATTGGGATATGCTGCACCGTATTAGGGTGCGCTACACTGTACTGATGCATGCTGAACGATATTGGGGCATGCTGTACTGTATTGGGGTGTGCTGCACTGTATTAGGGCATGCTGTACTGTATTGGGGTGTGTTGCACTGTATTGGGGCATGTTTTACTGTACTGGCGCATGCTGTACTGTAATGGGGCATGCTGCATTGTATTGGGGTGTGTTGCACTGTATTAGGGCATGCTGTACTGTATTGGGGTGTGCTGCACTGTATTGGGGCATATTGCATTGTATTGGGGCATGCTGCACTCTATTGGGGCATGTTGCACTGTATTGGGGCATGCTGCACTGTATTGGGGAGTGCTGCACTGTATTGATGCATGCGTCACTGTATTGGAGCATGTTGCACTGTATTGGGGTATGCCACACTGTATTGGTGTGTGCTGCACTGTATTGGGATATGCTGCACCGTATTAGGGTGCGCTACACTGTACTGATGCATGCTGAATGATATTGGGGCATGCTGTACTGTATTGGGGTGTGTTGCACTGAATTGGGGCATGTTTTACTGTACTGGCGCATGCTGTACTGTAATGGGGCATGCCGCATTGTATTGGGGTGTGTTGCACTGTATTAGGGCATGCTGTACTGTATTGGGGTGTGCTGCACTGTATTGGGGCATGTCACACGTATTGGGGTGTCCTGCAATGTATTGGGGTATGCTACACTGTTTTGGGGTGTGCTGCTCTGTATTAGGGCATGCTGTACTGTATTGGGGTGTACTGCACTGTATTGGGGCATGCTGCAGTGTATTGGGGCATATCACACGTATTGGGCTGTACTGCAGTGTATTGGGGTATGCTACATTGTTTTGGGGTGTGCTGCTCTGTATTGGGATGAGTTGCACGGTATTGGGGTGTGCTACACTGTATTAAGGTTTGCTGCACTGTATTAGGGCATGCTGCACTGTACTGGGGCGAGCTGCACTGTATTGGTGTGAGCTGCATTGTTTTGGGGTGTGCTGCATTGTATTGGTGTGAGCTGCATTGTATTGGGGTGAGCTGCACTGTATTGGGGCATGCAGCTGCACTGCATCTGGGTGTGCTGCACTGCATTGTAGTGTGCTGCAGTGTATCGGGGTTTGCTGCACTGCATTGGGGTGTGCTACACAGTGCTGCACTGTATTGGGGCATTCTGTATGGTATTGGGGCAAGCTGCACTGCATTGGGGTGTGCTACACTGTATTGAGGCATGCTGCACTGTTTTGGGGTGTGCTGAACTCTATTGGGGCATGCCATACTGTATTGGGGTATGCTGCACCGTATTGGGGCATGCAGCTGTACTGTATCCGGGTGTGCTGCACTGCATCGGGGTGTGCTGCACTGCATTGGGGTGTGCTACACTGTTTTGGGGGGTGTTTCACTGTACTGGGGCATGCTGCACTTTTTAGTGGTGTGTTGTACTGTTTTGAGATGTGCTGCACTGTATTGGAGCATGCTGCATTATATTGGGGCATGCTGCACCTTTCTGGGGAGTGCTACGCTGTATTGGGGCATGTGGCACTGTATTTGGATGTGCTATCCTTTAATGAGGTGTGCTGAGCTCAACTGCAGAAATGTGGTACTGGATTGGGAATAATTCATTTTATTGGGGTACTGAACCAATAACTTGGGTGAGCACTGTGCTTTGTTGGAGAATGTTGAGCCCATTGTGGAATGAGCTGCTGTATTGGCTGCTGTGTTCTTTTGGGGGTATTAGATGCGCCTGTAGCTGTATTTTCTGTTGGAGAGGAGGGATGAAAGGGTGTTGGTGCGCTGTGTGGAGAGTTCTGATTATTAAGTGGAAGTGCTGAGCCCGATTGGATGTGTGCTGAGATGGATTGGTGCGGGTGGGAGGAAGTGCTGCAGTATTTAGTGCCATCAGCCAATTCGTGATGTCACCTTATGTCCTTCGCTGCAAGGATGCAACACTTCAAAATGTATTCATTGCTTGCAAAGCATTTTGAGACATTTGGTCATTGGCACTGTTCTCCAATCTGCTGCATCCAATAATTGTGCAGGTACTGGCCATAGGTGATATCACAAGTTGAAGAGCTCAGTAACTTGGCTAGTAAGAACTGCAAAATACAGAATATAGCCTGCAGTTACACCAAAGCCAAGCATTCATCTTTTATTGCAGAATATAACATGATATTTACTTGTTCCAATGAAAGGTCCCAACTTGAAAATGAAATATTTCTTTTTCCACAGATGCAGCTTATTTTTGATATTTTTCTTTCTTTTACTTCACACTTCTAGCATTCACAATTTTGTTTTCTATTGTCAATAACATTTACTTTGTTTTTGTTTTAAGCTGGTCTTCTTTGCTGCAATATATGTGGCATCAGAATTTGGAACCTCACGATTATCCATTAGTCACCAAGAGGTCAGCTTAATTGCGGCAGAAAATGATCCTTCCACTAATGTGTAATTTTAGGAAAATGTAGTTGAATAAGGTTCGAAGGTTCACTCTTCACTTCCTACGCACATCCTAGAGGAAACAATTTTCCCTTATAACAGAACCAAACTGTACACTTAGACTTTAGAACAAATAGTGCCTGAAAATAACTTGGCAAACATTTTATGCTGAAAGACATTCTCATAATCTTACTGGAGAATGAAACCATAGTGTTAATTTTTCAAAAAGCTCTTTCAACAAACAAACCATTTTATTATGTCTCTCATTATAGCTAATGTTTTTAAATTAAGAAATGTAATCAGCAACTTTTGCTTAATATAAATTATCTTGCAATAACTTATCCTTGGTGTCTGTAAATCAGTTAAAAGCAATAAACATTCAGCGTTCATTCCTGTTCAGCTTCAGATTTTGACGAGCAATTGGGCAAAATCAATTTACTTTGGTTGAGAAGTCACTGATTTAACATCATCAATTTAAAATTGTTACTAAGACAATCAGGAAACACTTTATTTTGCAAAGAATTGTCAGAACACAGTGTGTTGCTTATCAAGGTGCTTGAGATAGCGAATATTGCACTGTTTAAGATAAACTGTAATAAATACCTGAAGCCGAAGAATTCAAAGGCAAAGGTTAAGGCAATGGAGTTAGTTAAGTACTGGTCCAGCTCAAAACGGGCACAAATGTCATTAAGTTGTGAACTTAATGGCCATTCCTGTAGGAGTCAGACAGAAACTTTCTGAAGCACGTGGCACATCCATAACATGAGACTGCTTCCTTTCAGACCTGCAAATTGTAAGTCTTCCCTAAAGGTTCAAGTGACTTCCTTCAGTGCTGTAAAAGTCTGTGGTCTATGGGGAATAGTCACTATCAGGACTGAAAACTTCCAGGATGATATCTTGCAGAGTTTAGAGTCAAATTATTTCACTCATAAGCTCAGATACTTGATCCATATGCTTTCAGTCTATGAGTTGCTTTTTCCCCATAAGGACGTCTGGCAGTAAAATATCAGTCATACCATTTCAAGATAATATCTAGCATTGAAACACTATTGGAACATTGTGTTGCTGAGCTTGAATGTCTACTGTAACTAAATTATTTTGGATCAATCTGTAAATCAGTAATGCTTAAACCATTATCATATGATACAAAGAAGTGTTGTTTTAATAAAGAATTCCACTAATGAAAGATTTTTGCTTCATTTCAGAAAGAGCACAGCTTTATTGCTTGTTATGCTGAAATGTGGGCTTTGAATTAGCAGGATTAGAATGAGTTAAGCTATCATTGCACATCCTAAAATATTATAACTGCTTGACCACAATCCCTGTTTATTTTTGCTAACAACAAGAGATCTGTGACAGGAGTGCCAATATTAGGCAACATTTCTTTGACATGTATTAATAATGGCTGAGATTTGTCAATTTTACCATAATTTCTTCCTGTTGCTATTTTTCAGGAGTTTAGGATATGGACAATGAAGTAAAATCCTGCTGTACTTAACATGGAATATTTTAGCATGGCAAAGTGGAACACTGCAGACTTGTGCCCACAATGTATACTCTAGGAAAACATGAAAGGCCATGTGCCTTCCTGAATTCCTTTGCTTGTTTATGCTGCAATGTTGCAATAGTTTTCATAAGAATAAAAACCATGGCAATCTCCACAGAGATCACACGATAAACATTAAATGCCTATTATCACCGAGCCTTCAGTCATCTTTGGATTTTTGTCATTTTTTTCATATGTCATTATTGTTAACCTGACTTTTCATTAAAAGTTTATCTAAGTGCTACAGTTTTCACACAATCTCTTTCACTCTGTTAGCTTAATGTTAAAACCATAACAGTAAATCACTCTAAGGAGCTGTATCAGGAATGGTTTAATTGCTGGTGAAATTGAAATGTATAAATTTTACTTGACTATCTCATGCTGTTATGGCTTAAGAGTTCAGTAAATGTTCAAGTTCTATTCCTGGAACATTGTGTGAGATGGTACAGTACCTTACTGCTAATGTTATGGAAGAATCAGATCATCACCACAGAGATACATTAGCTTGGCTGAGTGAATACAAGATCTTAAGCAAGGCCCTTGATTTGATCATTGTTTTTCTTGCAAATATTTAAGCAGAAGATGAACACATTAATGACAATTAATTGGGTCAAATGTGGAGATGCAATGGCTATTTTGTTCTGAACTGCTACGCACATAATGTGTTGCTGTAAACATACACAGGGAAAATAAAGTGCAGTTTTTCTGTGCCCAAACTGAGGCATTCTTTTCCATTGTCCGCCATGACACATTAATAACGCTTTGACGTCTGCGTCAACAGGCAATGGGTTTCATGTCCTACTCCAGAAATTTCTGACTAAAATCTTGGCTGAAGTTTCAGTCCATTGTTGTTGGGAGCATACCTAAAAAGTCTAAGAACAAAGGAATGAGTCTTCAGAGATGAGGTCAAAAGCTGGAGGAAGTAACAGAGATAGTAAAGCGTGAATTTTGAGAGGATTTGGGAATGGTATGCAAACTGGAGGCAACCTAAGTGAGAAAGTCTGGATCTGATGGACAATCATGACAGGTATGAAATTGGTTAGAAGCTGGAGAAAGTTAGGTTAGCTCCAGAATGTGACGGATCAAAGTCAGTGACCCAACCATTGCAACAGTAGAGTTTGGAGGTTTTAGAAACAAGAAGGAGGGTTTCAGCCTGAGGTACCAGTGGAGACAGGCAAAGGTTTGGAAGTGGAAGGGCTTTGTTAGAGACAGGATATAGAGTTGGAAATTCATCTTGGAGCAGAAGAAGATGTTACAATTGCAAACAGTCTCATTAAACCTGAGGAAATGGATAGGCAGTGACACGGAGATAACAATCAAGATACAGAGTCTGTAATGAGAGTTGTAGATGAAGGGATTGGTCCTCCAAATATTAGGCTGGAATGGAGCAAGATGGCAGAAGAGGGGTGCAAAGAGATAGTGAGGCAGATCAAAAGTGGCAGCATGTGGCTGCTAACTCCATGCCTGCATGATATTATCACAAAGAAGAAACATGTAGTAGAGGAAATATATAAAACAGATATGTTTGAGAATTACTGGGGGTGATGATATAGAGGTGGGAAAGGAAATTATTCTTGGCATTGCTGTGGTGAGGGTTGAATTGACATGCTTGAAACCAAGTGATAGAGTGTCAGGAGGTTGGATGACAAAAAGCAGTCATTGGTTGAGGATAGTGTGATTTGTGTATCAATGCAGAACAATTGACAAGGACTAACAGCTGTGGTTAGAGAAATTAATTTTGACTTTTCTTATGGCACGATTTGGAACAACAGAAGCCTGACAATATGATATCCTAAAACGAAACAATATTACATTTGAAATGTTCACAGCCAACATGCAGGCAATATCCAATATAACTTATTCAGAAATTGCAATGGTTCTCTCATCTTATGAGCTGTAAAACATCCATAATCTCAATCAATGGAAGACGAGTTCTTAATTTGCAGCAATCCAGAGATTGTGGAAGTATTGACCAATTTGGCGAAATTCACCCAGCTAGAATTCTTCCTCCGGCCTTGAGTTTTGGCAATGGAACGAAGATGAGAAATAAGGCCTTATTGAAGATAACTACCCTTCCAACTTGGTAATTCTCCTGCTAAGATGAATTCTGCATGCTCTTTCTTTTTATTTGTTTTCTGAGCCATTATTCTCCCATTTATGAAGAGTGCTATTAGAGTATCAATTAGTTTGATGTTTTTCCTTTGGTCTTTTAAGTTGGATTGGGACAGGCTGGTATTTGAACTGGCACTGACATTTGTAACACCATTTCTATGAGTAGTTGAGTGGCAAACTCTGAGATTCATATATAATTGTTCTAGATCAAGCACAATTATCTGTATATGACAAAATCATCAACAGGAACTTATTCACTGAATTAGCTGAATAGCCTAATCACAGTGTGCATTCTTGAGAAAGTGGCAGATGCAAGTACATTTGGATAAGTACTTGAATAGGAAAGATTTGGAGGGACATGGGTCAAGTGCAGGTAGCTGGGACTAGTTTAGTTTGGAAACATGGTTGGCATGGACTGGTTGAATCAAAATGTCTGTTTCTGTGCTGTGTGACTTGATGACTCTATGACACTATAATTGGAAATCAATTTAGATTGAACTGGAGTCTTCAATGTAATGAAAACATTGCATTCCCTTTCACAGGAGCATTGTCAGGCAAAATTTGATATCAAGTCACAAAATGAGATAACCAAAAATTTGATTAACTTCTTGTTTTGAAGATGATATTAGGATAGGCCAAAGAGATTGAGAGATAAAGGGAATTAGCAGTGTCACTCTGGAGCAGAAAGCCAAGGTAGTTGAAGACATAGCCACCAAGGGAGGATTAATTAAGGCTGAGGAGGTATCTAGCCAGAATTAGAGGGAGGCTAAGGTTAATACATTTGGAGGGAGGAAAGGTAGACAAGCTTATAACACAAGAGAAGGTCGTATAGATCGGTGATGAGCAACCTTCCGATGGACAAGAAGTGAAGGTTCCGGACAAAGCTGAACTTGGCTTGTGTGGATTACGTTCGGGGTCAAAATCCTGGAATTGACTCGCCAATGGCTTTGTGGGTCAACCCTCAAATGATGGATTGCAGCTTCTCAAGAAAGCAGCTCATCACCAACTTCTCAAGGGCAACTAGGAATGGGCAATAAATGCTGGCCCAGCCAGTGACACCCACATCCCTCAAATGAATTTTTTAAGAAGTTCTGAAGCACCAGGATGACACAAACCGAGAGGCTTCAATATAAGATTCTTCCACTTGGGCATGATGGTGAACAATACAGAGAACGTTGTCTAGTTGGTAAATACGTTAATGCCATATTTAGACACTTTGACCAGAAACAATTTAGATTACTTCTACATTAATTATTACTTGTTTTACAATTAAAGGATGCTGACATTGTATTAGAACGGCTGTAGCTCATTTTCATTCAGAAAGCATTTCCCAGCTAATATCCATGTCAGGTTCAGCTACTAACCGTGCATTTCACTGGTGTGTTATTCAAATCATGTAATTGGTTTTCTTAAAGCCCAAATGAGGTATAAGCAGCATTGCATTCCCAAAACCGTTAACAAGCTGATTAGTCAATTGTTTAATTTTTCTGTCGATTACAATTTGCAAGCAGTGGTATCATATTTAATGAACCGGCGCAGCTCCTATAAACGTGTCTTCAGAATAGTGCCTTAGTGATCAAGCTCTACAGTCATTTGTGATCATTAAAAGCTATCACCTTAAAGGTAAGACCACCTAATTGTTGTCCAAGCTCACAAGTATAATTCTTAACTCAGACCTGATGCATTACATACCAAAGCTTAATTCCTCGTTGTACAGATATTATGGTAAAATTTGCATTGTAAAGCTGCATGCAGTGAAAGAACATATCTGGAATTTATGAGAGTCTTTAATTGTATGAAGAAACTAGTATTATTTCCCCTTCAAGTATAGAGAGATAAGGGTTGATAAAGTTGTTCAAAATCAGGAAGGGCACTTGATAGAGATAGAATTGAATTTTGCCAGGGTTAGTAACCAGAGGAAACTGATTTAAGCTCATTCAAAAAAAGGAATCAGAACTTTTTTTCTTTTTACGCAGTGAGTTGTTAAGATCCAGAGTAATTTGTCTAAAAAGATATTGGAAGCTGATTCAAGATTAACATCCAAAAAGAAATTGTAGGCTTACAGAGAAAGAAGAGGGAATGAGATGAGTTGGATAGCTAGGTAAAAGATGCAATGTAATAGGCTGGGTAGCTCTCCAGGAATAGCCAGGAGTTGACTGGATTCATCCTGAACTCTGGGTAGCAACTAAAAACAGTCCAAGTGCCGTTTTAATGCTAAAGTATTCCATTGATTACTGGCAGCTACAGATGACATGTAACTGGAGGGGATGGATGATCTGTGATCACAAGCAATTCTCCCACATTGGCACAGCATGATAACATGGGACATTTACATGGTGCCAACATGATTATAAAGTACTCATTACTGCTTGTGGCTTTGCCAATTTGTTCCTGCTAATACTTTGCCTGAGAGTCAACATTGAATGAGCTTGAGTTGCAGAGTCAACTTTATCTCGAGTCAAGACTTTTTTTATTCACTCATAGGATATGGGCATCACTGGCTGGACCAGCATTTATTGCCCATTCTTAGTTGCCTTTGACATCATGGTGGTGAGCTGTCTTCTTGAACAGCTGTAGTCCGTGTGCTGTAGGTATAATCAAAAGGAACCAGAGAGGCAACTTTTTCACATGAAAAATGTTTTGTGTGTGAAATGAACTGCCAGAGGAAGTGGAAGATGCAGGCACAGTTAAAACATTTAAAATACACTTGGACAGGTACATGAGTAGGAAATCCTTGGAGGGAGATCATCCAAATGCAGACAAGTGAGACCAGCTTAGTTTGGGAAAATTGGTCTTCAAGGATTGGTTGGACCAAAGGGTTTATTTCCATGCTGTATAAATCAATGACTTCATGACTGTATGGCCTGCATCTCCCTTAGGAAGTGAATTCCAGGATTTTGACCCAGTGATAGGGAAGAAATGGCGATATATTTCCGAGTCAAAATGTTGAGTGACTTGCAGGGCAACTTGCAGATGGTGGTGTTCCCATTTTTCTGTAGCTCTTGACCTTACAGATGGAATTGGCTGTGGGTTTGGAAGGTGCTGTCTGAGGATCTTTAATGAAGTTCTGCAACACATCTTGCAGACAGTACACACTGGTACATTGGTGGTAGAGGGAAGGGATGTTTGTGGATGTGGTGCCAATCTTATGGTCTGTATTGTCCTGGATGGTGTCAAGCTTCTTGAGTGCTGTTGGAGCTGCACCCACCCAGGTAGGTGGGGAATATTCCATCACACTTCTCACTTGTGCCTTGTGGATGGTGGACAGATTTTGGGGAGTCAGGAGGTGAGCTACACACTGCAGTATCCCTCACCTCTGACCTGCTATTGTAGCCATTGTATTCGTATGGTGAGTCCAGTTCAGTTTCTGGTTAATGGTAACCCCAGGATGTTGATAGTGTGAGGGAAAGAGAGAGAGTAGAGAATAATGTGCCAGCATAGACCCACCAGCCAGGAACATGCCCTTGCAGGTCTGGAAAATTCATATTTAACAGCGCAGCATCTAGAAAGCTTCCAGATTTTACCCTGGTTGGAAAAGAAAGTTTTCCCAAGATTCCAGAGATCGTTGTACAATGAACTGTTGCTTTCCTGAATTTCTTTGCTGCTGGACTAGAAAAGTTGCATATATAAGGCCTAAATGCTAGACTTAAGAAGCTTCCCACAAAAGATTTGACTCAGAATCTCAGAGCCTTGAAGCAGAGATAAATTGGCAAAATGGAGCATTGTTATTTACATAAAGCTAGCCTAGAAAATGTTAACTTGATCATTTTAATAGCTATCAATACAGCTAAAATAAAAGTTAATTAATGAGTCATTGTGCTCTGGGGAGAAATAAAATCTCCTGAAGTAGCTTTGCTCTGAGTCGGTAACGCTATGATATAAGTTTAATGCACCAAATCATAAGATTCTCTGAATTCCAAAGTAAACTATTACAACGTATCAAAGCTGACATCCACGTTTGAATCTAACAATCCAATCTCTGTCATGTGACGCTAGGCTCATTTATAAATTCTGCCTCAATGTTCCTAATCTTCCTCTTCCAGTACTTAAAAAAAGATCTGTACTCATATTTCTTTTAGTTGTGATTTTTGAATCTGGTGTTTTCTGTCATCATTCTAGTATTTTTCCTTCCCACACAAGCCAGAGTTTAACACCAGCGTTAGCTGCTACATACTGAGGTAAAATTCAATGTATGTTGATGAAATGACTTCATATGATCCAAAGATTTTAGTTAAAGTTTTTTTTAAATACTTTCTCTTGAACTTGACTGGTCAATCTCACTTTCAAAGTGTTACATTTGGACTGCAAATACTCTGATTAGTCTTGTGTACAAATGTGAATCTTCTAGCACCCTAGGAAAGATTAAGGTGCTAGAAATATTTGAGTTTTTTTACTCAAGCCTCCTCACTCGTTAAAAAAAACACAAATTTAACATGCACATAATTCTAATGCAAGAGAAAGTAATAAAATAACATTTTCTTTGTAAACTAACCAAAGTAAAGTCCAAGAAAATCACTGCAAATGTGGCATATCTGAAACTATTTCATACTTGTGTCGATACCACACTGTTAAACAAATTAATATATTCATTCTCCATTCTAAACAGCAGCCTGAATTTTAAAATACATGAAAAAGGAAACTTTATACAAATTAAAATTAACCACACAGAAACTAAGTGCATCCTTTTTCCATTCATCACAAATGGTGAGTTCTATTGGTGGCCTTTGATACCCTGTCACCTCTAAATAGTTCCTTTCTCTTGTTCTGCATAGTTCAGCTTTCATTCCATGCAGTTTATAGATCATTTGAGCTGAACAATGATGCAGCAACAGTTTCCAGCCACACACAGCCTCTCACAGTGGTCGGGAACATGAGACTGGTGTGCTGTTTGGGTCAATGTTGGTGTCCTTTTAACTGACTCCAATGGGCAAGGGTGGGAGCTGGAATAGAAGATGGGGCATTTTCCCATGCTCTGACATCAGAACATTGAAAAGGAAAGCACTGACAAAATTTGTTGTACTTTGAGAAATGCAATGATTCTGCATAAATCAATGAAAAAAACGCTGCCATAAAGTAACAAAAAATCACTCTTTAATTATCTTTTCAGCTCAGTAGTTAAAATGCCCGCATAGAGAGAATTTGAGTACAAGTAATGAGTCTTTAAGTCAGCTGTGATTCATCAGTTTGAAATTGTCCTGCAAATGACTGAATTGTCCATCTTGGGGCCAGTGACTGTGACTCTCCAGAAAGTGTACTTGTGCTTTCTGTTGTTCCTGGTATGAATAGCATTGCTGTCCGAAGTTACAGATGGAGTCTGCAATCTGACTGGGATCTGCCTCTCTGTATTTCCCACTGGTTACAAATGGAGAGATACAAATAGAGAGAGAAAAAAAACTGCCAGCTCTCTCAAAAGATCTGTGGAAGCAAAATCAGCATTTGAAATAAATTGTTCGACTAATCCTTTAGAATTGCTTGCAAGAGGAATTCTCTTTTAAACAATACTGCATTTATTAAAACATCATTCAAAGAATTGTAAAAGAGGTGTGACTAATTATAGCTTTAATTACAGCTTAGCAAATTGAATTTGGAAAGCATTGACATCTAGCTAGGTCTTCAATTTTCAAACGTAGGTAGCTGAATTCCCTCAAGTACAGGTTAATGCCGTTGTGTGTTTCTGCATAGTCATCCAGGTAGAGGCAATTAAACTTCCAATTCATCTTCTGTGGAAGAATAGATTTCTGGAGTGTGATATATTATTAATTACAGAGAATGACATAGAACTTTCAGCGCATCAACTGATCAGGCCCAGGCTAATGTTTATGCCTCACAGGAGCAGTATAATGTGGGTGGTGTGCTTAAGACATGTTCCCACTGATTCCAAATTTGAATTAAGCTTGAGTAAATAATCTTGATTGCTAGATGTGAGTTCCCTTGGCCCTTCCACAGGAAAGAGGGCATAAACAGAGTGTTGGGGATTGACTGGCCGTGTTACACATTTTTTCTCTTCACTTTCAATTGGGCTCAAATCAGGCAACATGTATAAAATATGTTTGATTTGCTGTTGCCTGTTTGTCAGCCTAGTCCAGGTCCCATTTCAAACCCTGAAATCCAAAAGAAATTTCTTTTTAACAGTGATATATATGAAGGCATTAAGGAAATGTAATATCTTAATATCATACCGTTATAATCAGCTTTCTTTTAGATCAAAAATAGTTATTAATAATTAATTTTACTCTTGCTAACTTTTTTTTCTCTCTCATAAAGATTTTAAAACTTTGCTGAATGAATTACCCTCTTGTCCCTCAACTGAGTGAATATTATTCAGCCACAAGACGTCGAATCAGTTCTGTAAAGGTGTTTGAATACAGGAGGCCCATGTGCCCGATCTTACTATCGAGTGGCCAGTTAAAACATTTTTATTCACCATAAAGTCTCTCATTAAAATCCATCTTTGATCGAGTTTTTGATCATGTTTCATTGTATCTCTTCCTTGGGCACAACCTGTTTTTTAACTAAACTTCTGCACAGTGACTATGTAAATGCATGTTTCAATTGCTATAGGTTATAAGAACAAATCGTTCTTGGCCCAATGCAGCAACTAGAAAGAAAGAAAAATATTTAACTGCAGTAGGATGAATCAGAGCAGAAACAGCATCTGAATTTCAACAATTTACATCAAAAATACAGAATTGGATACCTTATTTTATGCCATTGCTGTTTGTTAACAATTAATTGTTTCAGTGGATAACATTTCCAGCAGATATCTCTGCTGGGATCAATGCTGGTCACCATAAACATAAATAACTGGGACTCAGGACTGGTGTCAAAATTTGACAAGGTCATGAAGACTGCCAACAAAGTACTGGAATTCATGTCTAGAGGAATAGAATATGAAAGCAGACAGATAATGTAACATTAATAGGCAATCTTGGTTATGCCACATTTGGAACACATTGCAATGCTCAATACTGCATCAAAGACATCGAAGTAAAGATAAAAATAGAAAATAGTCATTTCATAGTTGTGTCTCACTGATAAAAAGGACAAGAAAGATTTACAAGGATGTAACCAGAATTGAAAGGCTGCAGCTATTGGAAAAGATGAAGAGGCTGGGGGAGGTTCTATTATCTGAAGAAGAGAAGACCAGCAGATGTTCTTTCAAAGAGTAATTAGAGTCCTTTTGAATTATAAAGGGGTTCAATAGGATAGAAGTAGAGAAATTATTTCCACCTATGAGTGAGTCAACATCAAGGGGAGAAGGTATGAACATAAGATAGCAGCTACCAGTTTGAACAAAGAATGTTCGATGCAGTGTATGGTAGAATTCACTGACACATTGACTGGTTGATGCAGGTAGCACTGACACAGTTAAGGCAAAACTAAATGCACACATTCGACAAAAAAGAATAGGGAAGAATAGGAATCATGTGGGAAGAGGTACTTAGAGTGTGAGGATGCTCGACTAGAGTATAAACACTTACAGGCACCTCTGTCTCTACTGTTGATTGTAAACTTTGATTTTATATTTAAACAATACTTTAGAAATTTGCATCTTCTTTAACATTCTGGATTGTATTATAACTTTGAAAGAACAAGAGGCAGTTGGCAGTCAGAATAAATTTTACTCAAAATAATTTTATAACTTCACAATCTTGAACTTGCATCTTGATGGCGGTGTAAGGATTTTCAGTGAAGCAGCTCCAGTGAGTAAATGCAGTTTGCTTCAGTTCAATCATAATTATAATCACTGTGATAGCATTTGGACATAAAGAAGAGAAATACGCTCTTTCGCACGTGAAAGCGAGTTAGCAGGCCTCCGTCTGTATGTCACAAATTAACATCACCCATTTGTATGCTAATTTCATTCATTTATTTGGCAGAAAGTATTCAAATCCAAATCAGTTTTTTTTCTCAATGGTGGGAATGTTCTTCCCTGAATTATTATTAGTTAATCAGGAGTAACAAATGTAAAGAGTGAAGAAGATTTTTGTTTAGTTGTTAAGACCCTGCAATTTTTGTGCACATAACATTTTGTCAAAGAACCAAATTGTACAACCGTCCCAGTTAGGTGTGTGAACCAATTCAAAGTACAGCTTTCTCTTTGCAGCTCATAAGTACTATTATGAAAGGACCCTTGTAGAAGTTTACACAGTTCTTGTAAGTAACAATCACTTCCCACTGAACATTTCATTGAGTTGCAGTTGAGATAAAGATCACTACTAACGTACATTTGCGCTCTCCCAGGGGAATGCTCGCCTTAGTCCAGTTAAGTGCCTTTGGTGACACTTGACCCATGAAATTCAGTGGAAGTAACACAATTTTCTTTCTTGTAAGCTGAGAATTAAGTGGTAAGAATATGAAGTACGGCTGCTCTGAAATCTGACCTGAAATTTGCCATTACCTGAGAGGCAACAGCTATAGCTATTGAACGTGGTAGGTGGGTTGCAAAGCAACACTTAACATAAAATCAGAGGCCACAGAAGCTGCCAGAATCTTTTCCAAAAAAAAATGGCTCAGAGTTTCAGGCGATTTCATAACTCTCAGATCAACAGAGCAATTGCATTTAAACCTTCTATTCCTCAGCCCCCAAGAAAATAATAGGAACAGTGTAGAATAAAGGAAACTTTGTACCTTGCATGATAAACTGCAGGTGCCTGTTGAATGAGCAGTTCGATTTCTGTTTCAGTGCCCAGTACAGATTGTTTTGCTCTGCTTGGCCAGATTGATGCATGATTTTCACGTTGTGCAGTAATGTAGGTGGCTGGTGAAATTATACTTGGTATCAATCAGCCACATACAGGTATTAGTTACTGAAGCTCTGTATTCTTTCTCCAACAATGCATGTCAGTTTCTAATGCTCTTGTGATAACCGAGAAAGTGACACTTTTATTCGTTCTCTTATTTCATTGACCACAATTAATGTTAATAAAGACATGCTGACCGAGGTTAACTTGAACTGAATAAAAAAGGTTGGCTGTCCTTTGTCGTATCTGCTTGACTGACAAGCCTTGCTGTGGTGGAGTTGCCTCTCAGCAGGTTAGTTAATCTTGCCTGATCTGGGTTGAAACAGCAACAAAGTACCAGCCCCTTTCCTCCAGGGTGCTGACCGCTGTTTCTAAGAAATCTTTCAGTCAAATGGAAATGCTATTTCAGAAAAGTTGAGAGTTCTCACTTCCCTGATCACTACTTTTTCTCCTTTATTTTCTTTCTTCCTCCCTTCCTCTCACTCTTTTTCCTGCTCTTCTCTCAACCTCACTTGACTTATAACTCTCATCCCTCTTTCACTATCTTCACTTTTCCCCAATTCTGGTCCTTTCTTGCTTGAATTAAAACTCAATTGTCTCATCAAGTTACCATTCATTTCAACGTAAAACAAAAAGAACATTCAAAATTTTTACCCAAGTCATCAGTAAACAAATATTTAAGTTTCAGCAGTAATATTCTGAGGAATGTGGTTGAATAGAGAGACTTTGGAGTGCAGGTACATAGTTCCTTGAAATTGGCATTGCAGGTAGACAGGACGACAAAGAAGGTATTTGGCATGCTTGCCTTTATTAGTCAGAACACTGAGTACAGGAACTGGGATGTCATGTTACAGCTGTATAAGACATTGTTAAGGCCACATTTGGAGTGTTGTGTACAATTATGTTCGCCCTGCTTAGGAAGGATGCTATTAAATTGGAAAAGGTGTAAAAAATATTTACAAGGACGGTTCCAAGACTGGAGGGTTTGAGTTATCAGGAGATGTTGGATCGGCTGGAACTTCTTTCACTGGAGTGTAGGAGGCTGAGGGACTTATCAAATCATGTGGTATGGATAAGGTGAACAGCCAAGGTCTTTTCCCCATGGTAGGGGAGTCCAAAACTAGAGGATGTACATTTAATGTGAGAGGGGAAGATTTAAAAGGAACCTGTGGACAATGTTTTTACACAGAGAATGGCGCATATAAAAAGCGAGCTGACAAAGGAAGTGCTGAAGGTGAGTGCAATCACAACATTTAAAAGACATTTGGGTAGGTATGTAAATAGGAAAGCAAATGCAGGAAAATGGGACTAGTTTGGTTTTGGAAATCTGGTCAGCATGGGTAAGTTGGCCGAAGATTCTGCTGCATGACTCTATGAACAACTCCACCGACTGTATATAAATCAGTCAACGAAAAATCCGATAACCTGCTTCCATATAACTCCCTAAGAAGCTTCTTAGCCATCCGTTTGTGATGAAAAATGTTGATTTAATAACATATAAAGAATGCTCATGTTTGAAAGTCTTGAACCATGTTTAACCAAAATATTTAATAATACCTCATTACAAATGTATAACTTTCACCTCAACTAATAGCAAATATTCAGAACACTCTTCAGGCTGCATCTTATTTTTTTTCGGTTAAGTGTCGGTTTTGGGGAGTTTCACAAATGGTTTCTCTCCTCGAGATCGAGACAGATCTCTCGTCATGCCTAACCACTATTAGCTCATTAACTATCTGCCCTGCCTCTCTCCCAATTCTAGCCCCTCCCTACTACCTGCCATTTCTGGAACAATTCGCCACTCACCAAAAGACTAGCATCCACCTTTCCTGTACCAGCTATAAAAGGCTGCTATGCATTCAGACAAAACACCATCAATGAAGGGCACTGCCAGATTGCCAATATGATGGCACAGCAGCTGTAAAGCCAAGCCAGTCACATCATAAAGTCACCGTGGCTGACACCGCCTCGCGTATATGGCTCCAATCTCTCACCTTAGTCACTGCCTAACCACCAGGTCAAACAGTCCTTAGCTACCCACCCTCAGACCAGCCTCTCTAGGTCAATGCTACCCTGTCCCCTGCTATGGACCTCCATCCTGATGTTGTCTGGGGGGGAAGCACCGCATTAAGACAAGCATTTGGACAATTCCAAACATTAGCTTTGATTTACAGCCAGCAAACGCAAACACAAAGAAAGTGAATAGCGTCTGCAGTTTGCTCCCATAATGCAAGTCAGATATTGGCACCATGACCAACAACCATTCTACAGTCCATGATGGTTTGCTGCATCCAGGTCTCATTGACTGGAGCTGGGTATTAATCAGGTATTGCCTGGCTTGTAATGCCCAATGCAGCTGAGCACTATCATGCAGAAGGGGAGCTTGCTCCTTCTCGATGTCCTCATGCCCCTCATCCTCCTCTGAAGACTGGCCCCATACGCTGAGTTCACCAGCATTCGGCACATCACCCCATCGCTTGCTTGAATTGTGCAGAGAACGCCAGGCCAGGATGATGCAGCACACTCTGTGTGAACTGTATTGGAGCACCAGCCCCTACCCCTGGACTGGTTCAAGAAACAGATCATTAACATTCCTATCCTCTGCTGCACTTCTGCTCTGGGCTGCTGCAAGGATGGTATTAAACGTACCCTCTGCATTAGTCAGGAAGTTGTGTGTTATGCAATGGTGTCATCAACCATGGTTGCAGTTGGCATCTTTTGTCTCCCAGTCACCAGCCTTGTTAGGCCCTGGACCCTCAATCACAACCGATACACATGAATGTCCAGGATGGAGTAATGGCAGTTGTAGCAGTGGTAGCAGTGATTACAGATCACCTGAGCATTAATGGAACAGGATACCTTCCCACTGATGAATTTCTCTGTATTGTGATACTGTCCTCTCAGTGCCATGTGTGTCTAGTTGATGGTGTGTTTAGGTTGCTCACAGTGGGTGGTCAGATAAGAAGCTGCATGTATTGAGGCAGGTTGTGCAGGCACTAAGGTCACAAACAAACAAACCTCACCTTAACAGGAAACTCAACACATGCCTGGAACATGCTTAAAAGGTGCAGCAAGTTGTTCCTGATGTCAAGATAGGCCTTGCTGATGGCTGTAACTAAGTGGAGTTAATCTTGAATGAATAAGCCACATGATGATTGGAAATTGCTCAAGCTACACACATTATCTGTAAAGCTCAAGATGGAACTAATACTACTTTAAGTATTCATTTGAAATTTGATATGTAACAATTTATAATGAAATGAATGGTGGAGAAAGGAAACAAGGCACAAGCTCCTACATTATCCTAGCTGGTATATTTCAATATGCTTTATATGGATCAACAGAAATCAACATAGAAAAGTTGCTTCTGATGCTTCTTAACCTCATAATGACATAGGCCTATTTTAATTGAATATTTTAAGCATATTTGCCTTCAATCTATGCCTGCAACCTTGTGTTTTAGGTCTTGAAGACTTGGATCCCAGTTCCATAGAATAAACTGACTTGTGTACAGATAAATCAGTATCAGTCTGCTCTCTCAGGTGAACAGGAAAAATGTCGAGGAGAGCCTGAGGATTGTGTCCTCTGTACTGATTAATATTTGTTCCTGACCATCATCACTGAAAAGAGATTATCTATGAAGAGGAAGATGGCACAGGGCAGGGTGACACTAGGCACAAGGACACACAAGATGGCTGCTGCGCTATCAGTTGGCCAACTTGACACACAAGTTGGCCGCCGTATCACAATATGGAGAGAAATAGCAGAGCAGATACAGACACTGCTCGGGGCCACCAGGATGCCAGCACAATGCACTCACAACCCAGTTGACTCGTTTAAGGGGGGTGGGGAGAGAATGCACATGAGTAATGAACACTGCCCGCCGAAGTGTCTGGGTCCAGCCAACACCTCTTATAGAAATGCTAACAGCTTGATACAGACTCTATATGAAATGCTAAAAGCCAGGGCTGCAGTAATCGTCCTTCTCAGGAAGACCGATTAGCGCCCATTACTACAGCAATGGATTTCCGTGCAGACATTGAAACTGACAATGTCTACACTGAAACTGACAATGACCACACAGAAATTAACAAAGGCTGGAACTGATAAAGACAGCATCGAAACATTCCACGATTCTGCAATGATTGCCATAAACAAACCACATTACAACCTCATCACTGACCTAATATATCACAAGAGGTATAAACATTTCTTGATATATGCTCCGGGTCGAGAGAAGACTTGTAGCTGACCACTGTGCTGTTGGTTTCTTTCTCTCCCCAGAGCTCCAATAGTTCCTTGTGCAATAAGCTCTGTCATTAAACCCCGATTCTGACTCCAAGATTGGTGTTTTTCCCCACAACATCTAGTTGATACTTCCTTAGTGTTTTTTGATATATGTATTTCCTTCATTGCAAGAGTACCGATACTTTCTGAACTCCTCTGGACATCTGTCGAGCCCTGACATCTTGGATACTGCTCATATCTCTGCTGTTTGAAACCTTCCCCTCTGCTCCTAGATACCTAATTCATGAACTGCCTGGGGGTACCTAACTTCCACTTCTACTGTCTTTGACCAACATTGACTTACCTTCTCTCTCTCTCTCTCTCTCCCTGAACAAAACAGACTGACCCTTGAACTGTTGCTCACTGACACTTGAACTGATCTGTGTGATATATCAAAACTCTCCAAGAGTGGCTTGCCCTTGTTATTAGGCAGTAGCGATGTTTCAAGCCCTGGGCACCCTATGCTTAAATGCTACAATCTCAACAGTATAAATAAATACAAAAAAGTTGGATTTTATCACAATAATTCCAAAATAAAGAGTAGCAGTTTAAAATGCACCACTTTGAAGTGTAATGGATGCTTGCCACATATATTAATGTAATTCTGTGTCACTTGATGATAAGCAGAGATTACTTATATGTAACAAAATGGAACACATTATAAATTAGATACAAATAGAAGCTTGCAGAAGAAATCGTTTCCTCTCCACTTCTCGAAAACGAAAATGTCAGCATTCTGGCCAGAACGGAAAAGCTACGGGATCTCTTGTTCAAGGTGAAGTGAAGACCAGCAGAAAAAGGAATCAACCATGACACAGTTGGATGATGAGGGATGTCACAATGTGGTTGAACACAAACCGCAGTGAATATGTGACAATGTTACAGGCTGGACACGTCTGGCAAACCATAGTAGCACACCCTCTGGAAGGAGATGCAAAAGCATCAACAGTCTTTTTTTCCAGTCATAAAGAATAAGTGCAGTGTCATTGCAATAAATTTATTAGAAATCTCAAAGCTTGGAAAGAAGCTGCCTTTCATACAACTCAGATAAATTGAAAGCAAACATTTCTGATATGGAGACATGATTACTGGAACGGTTATGATCAATTCAGTACGGTTATTTATTATACTTTTGTTTTCGAAAAAGGTTGAAAATTTTTAGAAATGCTTGTTTAAGATGTGTTTCCCTGCCCTCCTTGATAGATCTAAGGTTTTCTTAATCAGATACCATGTAAATAAATTATTCAGGGTTTTAAATCAACTTGAACACGTTCCGCGAGAAAAAAACATTAGCATAACATAAACATTGTCAGCTAGTTTGGTTTGCTAATGCTGAAATTAGTTGAGGTGTTAAAGGTAACACATTGATTTGGTAAAGAAGTTTAATTATCGCCAGGCTTATTTCACACATTTTTGGAATGATCTATAAAGTACAGAAGAGACTGCAACACAGAATTTGCTGCAAATCCTTTGCATTTCATCATGAAGATATGCTGTGTCCCAGCTCTTCATGCTGTTGCCCTTTATAGCTGAAAGCAAGAAGAGGAGTTCTATTCTAATCTTGCCTAAGAGACCATTCTTTCTTACAAAGAATTCACATGCCAACACAACACATATGCATATTGATACCTGTTTATCACACACAAATCATTTTCAAAATTGTCAATGGATCCTTGGCTTTATGGTGTCTGCACAATATGAATCAGAGTCTGTTTATCCAGAAGTTGAACTTTGAGCTGGTGCTCAAATACTCTCCACATCTTCTCTGGATATTTTTTTATTCTGTGAAGCCTCTATTGCCAACAGCAAGTACGACTTTCAGTGATCTCCTCTTAAGATCATTGATGGTTTGCTTAAAGCTGCATGTCTTCCGTAATTCAGGAAAGATGCCATTCGCCACCCAATCCATAATCAGATTTTTGCCCTCCATTTCTAGTGAAAGTTTGCTTGAAAGTAGAGGGCAGAGTTTCTCTGCTCCTTACTTTCACTCTCTTCCCTGGTTTGATCCTTTATTTTTCGTCCTTTTGCTTCTATTTAACTTTATATCTCATGGTTGCAGCCACTTGATGAAGTTTTGCTGATTGTGAATCTGTGCCTTTAGGAGTAGTTGTAGGTTTCGGTCACTAGGGGGATTTTTCCAAATATGGGAAATGATGGCATCATGCCAACTTTGGCATTGAATTTAAGGAAATAAAATGGCAGAACCAACTGAACTGCAGATTGTCTGGGCTCAAGCTAAAGCAGCATCCAAGGAGCAGGAGAATTGACGTTTTGTGCATAAGGGTTTATGCCCGAAACGTCGATTCTCCTGCTCCTTGGATGCTGCCTGACCTGCTGCGCTTTTCCAGCAACACATTTTTCAGCTCTGATCTCCAGCATCTGCAGTCCTCACTTTCTCCTGGGTTCAAGGTAAGTCAGTGGGATGTAATGCAACATGCTTCCTTCAGCGTGTCATGCTGCAAGAGGACTCAGTAAGATGGTGCTGACACTTTTATACCATTAGGTCGTATACCATGATGTGGTGATAACATTATAAGCATGTCCCTTTAAAGCATATTACATATTTGCTGCAAAACATAGCACAACATAATAAAGGATTGGCAGGCTGCAGGAAATTGAGATTATACATAAATGTATCTTTCTCTGATTGGCAAAATGTGATGCATGATTTTGCAGAGGTTAATGTTGAGATCTCAACTTTTTACAACTTATATCAATGGCTCAAATGAGGGACAACCTACAGTGGCATTGTACTGATTTGGATGTCAAAATATAATCAATATTCCCTTTAATGATTTTCCTTTAATGCATTATGCCCCTCTACTTGATCAGTTTACTAAACCATTTAGAAGCATCATTGCAAAGATGTCACAAAAGGAAAAAGCTGGAGATGTTGAAGATATGAGTGAGCAACAGAGCAACTGAGCCACTATGCCACCCTTGCCAAGCACTGAGTGCCCTAATTGAAGGAGGATGGGTTGGTGCTTTGAAAACGGCCTTTTTGTCCTTATCTCCAATCCTCTTCAAGGGCATGCCACACTTTTTTGTTCGACTCCCATCCCATCCCATCCCAATCCTTTGTGTCCCAGGCACCCAGTGGATGCTTCTTTGTGCATTACCGGCTGCAGCCACCCTTCCTGGTGGTGCTTGAGGCGATGAAGAGCTGTCTCTGATTGGTGGGATTTTTTTCCTTACTGGAGGTTTGGCTACATAGCATGACCAACTCTGGCCACTACCTGAGGGCCACTTAAATTGCTTCAATCCTCTCTGACAGCAGTAAGTCAGGATTCCCACCTCTTCTCCAACTGTTGCTATCCGGGCCAACATTTCAGAATCCTGATGAAAGAATGGGAGATTGGCAGGAGGGTGGCACTAAGACTGAATGCTCAGAGAACCAGTACTGACATCATGGACTGAATGGCCTCCTTCTGCACTGCAGCAATTTTGTGATGCTGTGCCCTGAAACATTGAGAAGGTTTCTCTCTCAATGAAAGCCTACAGACTGTTTTCAGCCTTTTCTGCTTTCGACTGAAATGAAGTTTTTTTCTTTATCTCATTCGACTAAGAATATAAGGTTGCCATTCAGCCCATTTTGCCTTTGCTATCCAATGACTGTAGAGCTTTCCAGTTACAATTGCTGCCATGCACATTCTCCGTCCTGCAAATATTCCCTGTTCAAGAATATATCTAGGTTTCTTTTGAACATTACCACTGATTTTGCTTGCAGCATATTTTCATCGTGGGTATTCCAGATCATAACAACTTGCAAGTTCCTCTCTTTTCCCATCCCACTTCCAGATTCTTTCACCAGTTACCTTAAATAGGTGGCTCCTGCCTAATGACTATGATAGAGTGATAAAGCCAAACGTTCAGAACTTACACAATGTGACACTCCTACTTATTGGGGTTTTCTGAATTTCCTGTGGGCCCTATCTTCGAGGAAGCCTTAACCAATTCAGCAAAGACAGGAATTTCAGGCAAACTGTTTGTGAACTATTATCTCATAGCTTATATTAGTTGTGTGTATTTATTTCCATTGGACTGTTTCCATAGTGAAAGCAGATTGGAATAATCGATCTTAATCCAGGCGGCAAAGTGAAAATCAATCCCCACATTTTCTGCCCCTTTGCAATCACACAGATGGTTTCGGAAAAATTAAAATTTAAATTCATTGCGATTTCAGGCTTGCATTTGATTTTGAAAGAAACTCACATCAGTCTCTAACAGGAAGTTCATCATGAAAACTTGATAGCAGGACAAAATTACAGACAAGGTGGACCTTCACTGTGCTGAGTTCAGCAGTATGGAAAACACCCTTTAGAAAATTCAACCAAGATGGGCAGGCCATGTCGCTTGAATGACTGCTGTCAAATCCCCAAACAAATCTTCTTTAGAAATTGTGACAGGACAAACAATATCAAGAGAGTCAGAACAAAGAATACGAGAAAGAATGCTATAAACTTTAGCACTGCAGACCATCTAATGGGGCAGCATGGTGGCTCAGTGGTTAGCACTGCTGCCTCACAGCACTAGGGACCCGGGTTGGATTCTAACCTCGAGCGACTATATGGAGTTTGCCCACTCGGTATGTGTGATTAAGTTTCCTCCAGGTGCTCCAGTTTCCTCCCACAGTTCAAAGGTGTGCAGGTTAGGTGGATTGGTCATGCTGAGCTGCTCATCGTGTCTCGGGATGTGCAGGTTAGGTGGATTAGCCATGGGAAATACAGGGGTAGGATGGGATGGGACTCGGTGGGATGCTCTTCTGAGGGTCAGTGTGGATTCGCTGGGCTGAACGGCCTGTTTCCACATTGTAGAGATTCTACGATGAGCTTCGGAAAACATTGCATCAAACTGGGTCCTGTAGGAAAAAGCACTGAAATCTAATTAATTATGATGCATAGAGATAGACACTCGATTTGCAACATTTGAGGTGCCCAGACAAAGACCAGTGAGGATGTCGAAGTTCCCCCAGGCGCCAATGATAACATGAAATGTCAGTTCTGTGGACTTCAGACTCTTCATCCATGAGAGGACTCACAGAAGGTGGTGACATCACTTACCTCATGAACATATGCGGACAGAGAAGTTGCTAGAGCCATCAAATTGTGAATGTCTCAAAATAGTCCTTCCTCCCGTTCTTTTCTACAACTCAACCCGTTATCCCTGGTTTCAGATAGGAAGAATGATGCACACACACTCACTAACACCAACTGCATTTACTATCAATGAATTGAGTACAGTCGGTTCTGCTACAATGTGAATTGGCTTTAATGCATTTGAAGAGTTTAGACCATCATTTGTAGAACATGAATTTTCCTTAACCGTATTGGTTATAATGCAATTCTGGCCCCATTAGTTTAAATGGTGCTGCTCTTATGCAATTTTCTTAAATCGCGGGTTCGCTCAGGAATGGAACTATCACGTTATATCAGAACCGACTGTAAATACTCTCCATTAAGTAAAACAAACTGGTCTTGCACACTGTTGCGACAGGGAACCTAGTTTCATCTTCAGCTGAACTGCAAAGCATTTTAAAAAAGTGTTCTGCCACATGAAACAGCACCCAAAATCCTTGATTGAATTAACAAGTATTAGAATATTGCTGTGGAACCTTGCAGATAGTTTTAATCAACCTGCTCAGACTTGTTATGACTTATCTCTAGACCAGATGAGGCTTGAACACAGATAGATTCACTACCACTATTCCACAAGAGCCCCATCATTACTGAAACTGTCTACAATTACCACCCATTAAATCAATGGATATGAGATAGAGTCACTGCCATCCAAAGTGCATTAATTCATCTGGTAGGCATATATGAGTAAGATTTACACTTTGCAGGGAACTCAGCAAAGATGACAAGTTACTCTAATATCTAATAATGACTTGCTGATGTGATTTTATAGGCTGCAGAACCTAATGTAACAATTTTAGAGGTAAGTGCAGTTGTATGTGCAGTCAGATATTTGGCACTGAGAGCCATTCAAAGGGCATTCCTGTCCTCAGCTCACACCCACACCTTGGTGGATTTTGCCATCAGAATGAACAGTATCAGGAGAGATATTCCTAGCTTATCTGTTTTTTCACTCTCTCCTCTCCACTCTCTCCACCAAGGTCAATTGACTGGTAACTCAATGCGTCATCCTGACTGTGATCAGGGAACTCAGCACAAATTAAGCATCAAACCCTTCCTTGCCTTGATATCACACTAGGCTGTCCATGTATTCATCCAATGGGCTCAACCATTCCTTTTCACTTAAAACAATAGAAAGAAAGAATTATTAAAATGCAACAAAAAAAAACAAAGTGCTAATTATGATTTCAAATATTCAGATTATTTTAAACCATTGTATTAAATACCATCATGTGGAAAGTGACAGCAGCACTACTGTACATTCTGTTTTAATTGTTCAATAACTTCACAGAGTGCCATTCAAACACTTGTCACATTTGGAGCTTTTTAGTAAATGGTTTTTTTGGTGTGATCATTGAGATTGGAATAGGGGCTAATGCAGCATCTTTTGTTTGGCAACAGTACAAGGATTTACTGAAAAGTAACTATGTGAAGCTGCTTTGGCTGATCTGAGTTCCCAAATATGTGTTTGCAACGAGCCATTTAACTGTGTAGCTTCTGCTTTTTCCAACATGAGAGCACTCTGTATGTTGAAGTAGTACAATTTATTATTAGATTTGCTTTCTAAATCGAATGATTTAAAGTGTTAACTGAAAATTGTAGATGCTGATTATCTGAGCATGTGTGGGCTATAATGTAGCACTGAATAGAATCATACTTTGCAATAAATGCATCATAAATAGAAAAGTGGCTACTTACATCTTATCCAGAGAAGAAATGGCCTGTAATTTTCTTGAAAAGGTTGAAAGGAACAGGAAAACAGTGAAATCATTTATTTAGAAATCAGGAAAGTTGTTTTGCATTGTGTCAAGGACTTATAAAGATTAAAATTTCAAAAGCAGACAAAAAACATAAATCACAAAACTGAAGTGATTATTCCACAGTCATGTATGATATTATACAGACAGCAAATGTCCAACTCATAAAAATACACAGATTTTGCATGATTGGGGTTTGATGAAACCCTGTTTGGGTTGAGTATTTTAGGTGATTGGTGTTTATTTGGGTAAATGGATAGATGTCATCAACATTACATACTTTGAGGTTGGTTTATATGCCTTTGAATAGATGAAGGGAGTTTCACGCCAAGCATTCCAGATAGCTTTTAACCCATTCACTGTTGTAGCTGAATTCCAACTTTGTCATGAGTAACATGTATCCTTGGATCAGGATTTCTATAAGCTCCACATCGATTGACAATTTTACACCTGTTTGTAAGTATGTGCCCTTATTTCAACTATCTAAACAGGGGAAAGCTGGAATTATAAAAGAGTTACATATGCTTCAGTTATTGAGTAACATCTAGATGTGAAATGGCCAGTCTTTAAACGCTAAAAAATAAAAATTAATGGACCAATGTTGTTTGGTAAAGATGACACGTTGATGCTATCCATAATGAGATAGGCGATACGAAGATTGGTGGAGTTGTGGATAGTGAGAAGGGCTGTTGTCAGCTGCAAAGGGACTTAGATATGATGCAGAGCTGGGCTGAGGAGTGGCAGATGGAGTTCAACTCTGTCAAGGGTGAGGTTGTCCATTTTGGAAGGACAAATAAGAATGCGGAATACAGGGTTAATGGTAGGGATCTTAGTCAGGTGGAGGAGCAGAGGGATCTTGGGGTCTATGTTCATAGCTCTTTGAAAGTTGCCACTCAGGTGGATAGAGCTTGTAAGAAGGCCAATGGTATATTAGCGTTCATTTGCAGAGGGATTGAATTCAAGAGTCGTGAGGTGATGTTGCAGCTCTACAGCACCTTGGTAAGGCCACATTTGGAGTACTGTGTGCAGCTCTGGTCGCCTCACTTTAGGAAAGATGTGGAAGCTTTGGAGAGGTTGCAGAGAAGATTTACCAGGATGTTGCCTGGAATGGAGAATAGGTCATACGAGGATAGGTTGAGAGTGCGAGGCCTTTTCTCATTGGAACGGCGAAGGATAGAGATTTGATAGAGGTTTATAAGATGATCAGAGGAATAGATAGAGTAGACAGTCAGAAACTTTTCCCCCGGGTACAACAGAGTGTTACAAGGGGACATAAATTTAAGGTGAAGGGTGGAAGGTATAGGGGAGATGTCAGGAGTAGGTTCTTTACCCAGAGAGTGGTGGGGGCATGGAATGCGCTGTCTGTGGGAGTGGCAGAGTCAGAATCATTGGTGACCTTTAAGTGGCAATTGGATAGGTTCATGGATAGGTGCTTAAGCTAGGACAAATGTTCGGCACAACATCGTGGGCCGAAGGGCCTGTTCTGTGCTGTATTGTTCTATGTTCTATGTTCTATATGTGCAGTAGAATCTCTCAGGTTAAATCTGTTTAAGCTAATTTATTGCACTGAGCTCAATAATCATGTTTTCACGTTTTGTCCAGTGCAGGTAAACGTCAATGCAATCATTTTGAACAGACTGGACAAACGAAAGATAATATTATCACTGATAATGAGATGAACATTTGATAATGGCTAAATGTGAACAATTTTGATTGGTCAGAATGACCCATACCACAAAGAAAGTACAAGTTTGTCCTCTTGACAATCAATCAACTGCTTTTAAAGTGTGGTCACTGAAGTATGTCACCCAATTTGTGCACAGCAACATCTCGTGGACAACTATGAATTAGATAATGGATTAAACAATTTTCAGCAGCAGTACATAAGGGATTAATGTTGTCTAGAAGACCTTGCGAACTCCCCTTCTCCTCTTCTTTTTGAAACATGTGTTAGGGATCTTTCAGACTGCCTGGGTTATGTGCTTATGATTGTTGAATGAACTCAGAAGCTTTTGACTGTAAGGTGATAGCACTACCCCTGAGCCATGGCTGACACATGAGCAGCATAAACATGCAAGTTAGGTTTATTTGTAAGAATGTCATACCTTAAAATAAGCTAAATTCTTAAACCAAAATTAAGCAATTGTCACCCTATTCGGTTACAGGATGAGATTGCTATGGCTTAAATAGCAAGGGCTTATGGTGAGACAGCTATCCATTGTTTAAATGTAATGTTTGTTTTTTAAGCTACAGTATTGAATTAATAGGATAATTATGAAAGAAATATGATTTTGTATTTAGCAAAGACTCGGATAATTTATGTCGAGATGCTCATTGTCTCATGAATAGATTATGCAAAATAAACCTGTTAATGTCCATTTTCAGGATTTGAAATAAACTTCAGAAGATTAGTTTTCCATGACTTATGGAGACAATTTGACATTAGCTATGGGAAGAATTTGATGTCAGCTTGTGATTCAGCCAGATACATGGGGTAACAGTCTGATATGAATTATGGGGACAGTCTCACCCCCTGAGAGAACTTACTAAGAACAGTAACTAATTATGGGTCAGTTTGCCACAAGCTATAAGGACAAAGTGAGTTCATTGGAATGCTTTCATACCAATTGTAGAATCAACTTCATCAACTGCGCTTTCAACAATTCCACAGCAACTGCTTAAGTTACACTGGAGCATAAAAGGTTAATAACGCAATCTTATAGAGGTTTAAAAAATCATAAGGGATATAGATAGGGTTATTGGCAGGTACCTTTTCCCTAGGAGGCACATATTTTAGGTGAGAGAGATTTTAAAAAGACATGAGAGGAAACGTTTTTACAGAGAGTGGTTTCGCATGTGGAATGAACTTCCTAAGGAAGTGATGGATGCGAGTACATTTATAACATTTAAAAGATACTTGAAGTACATGAATAGGGAAGGTTTGGAAGTATATGAGCCAGGAGCAGGCAGGTGGGACTAGTTTAGTTGGGATTATGGACAGCATGGACTGGTTGGATCGAAGCGCTTCAGGGAAAATCTCCGGAACACCCGCACCAATCAATCCCTCCTGCCAGGAAGACCAGTTCCACCACAGAACACACCAGATGGCCTCCTTCTTTAGAGGCCGCAATTTCTCTTCTTATGTGGTTGAAGATTTCCTCCAACGTATCTCATCCACATTCTGCCCCACTGCCATCAACCCCCACCCCTCCAACTGTAACAAGGACAGAAACCCCCTGGTCCTCACTTTCCACCCTACCAACCTTCGCATTAACCACATCATCCGCCAACATTTCTGCCACCTCCAAAAGGACCCCCCACCAGAGATATGTTTCCCTCCCCACCCCTTTCCGCTTTCCACAAAGACCATTCCCCCCCGTGACTACTGGCCAAGTTAAATTGCCCATAGTGTTCAGGGATGTGTAAGTTACACACATTATTCAGGGGAAACTTCGAGTAAAAGGGGAGGGGAGTGGGTCTGGGTGGGATACTCTTCAGAGGATCGGTGTGGACTTGTTAGACTAAATGGCCTGTTTCCATACTGTAGGCATTCTATGATTTCTATATTAGGAAAGTTATGCTCCAGCTTTATACAACACTTGTTAGGCTTCACTTGGAATATTGCAAACTTTGCTACCTTTCTCCACCCTCCTCTCTGACCGAACACCTCCATCCCCACCCCAATTCACCTATTATACTCTTTGCTACCTTTCCCCACCCTCCTCTCTGACCGAACACCTCCATCCCCACCCCAATTCACCTATTATACTCTTTGCTACCTTTCCCCACCCTCCTTACTCTTTGCTACCTTCTCCCCAGCTCCCTTCCCCCAATTATCTCTCCACTCTGGAGGCTTCCTGCCTCTATTCCTGATGAAGGGCTTTTGCCCGAAACGTCGATTTTCCTGCTCCTTGGATGCTGCCTGACCTGCTGTGCTTTTCCAGCACCACTCTAATCTAGAATCTGATTGGATCAAAGGGTCTGTTTCTGCGCTAGATGACTCTGTGTGGGTTCATTCATAATATCTATAAAATAAATTGATTGAATAAGAAGCTTGATTAATCTATTCACTTTTATCTCAGTTTACATTAGGAACACTTACACTGTCATCCTCTGATATGTCCTTGGTTGCATTCTCATAATCAAACCAGAAGGTCCTGTCATCATGTCCCATTCTAAATTTTACACAAATGAGTTGCAGCCAACACATTCAGTGGATTATGAAGAGAGTGCTGTGTTGTCAGGGCTCCTGTTCTTATGATGAGACGTTATAGTGGGGTGCTGACTGCCTGTTCTCAGGATTTCATGGTACCAGAGCTGGGACTCCCTGGTCTCAAAACCACCAAATACAGTTCATTGAGTCTTCCATCTCTTATATAATGACAGCCACTGAATTTAATGCTGTGTATTGCTGTGGGATGAGCAACATGATAAGGCATTAACATGAATATGAATCTCTCTTCCTTCATCGCATCCCATCTTTTTATAGACTTTTATTCTCCTGCTTTCCCCATGTCACATTCAGTAACAATATAATCTTTGCACTTCATTTCTCCATCTGTGTGATTGAAAGCAAGCAATTTCTCCCCAAGGGAATCAACAGGCCAAGACAGTGTTGGTGAGCCCTGTCAGACCTTGTTGAAGTCCAATGGAATATTCTGAGCAGTGGTTATAATCAGGGGCAGAGCTCATTTTGGCCAGATCTGGGAGCCAACTTTGCAATGTTTCAGGAACAGTGAGCTGGGCAAGGACAACTTACTCAGAGTCCAGGCTGAAATAAGGATTGCCCAGAGATGCAGAACAAAACCAAGGAGGGATGATAGTGCTTCATGGGCGAGGGGTGTGGGGGGACGTTGGTGGAAGATTTGATTGTTTTCCATCTAAAGATGAATTGAGCGACCTTGAAATGCTTGGGAGAGAGTTATGAACCCAGCCCAGCCCACCACCCCAACACCTCCCCCTTCCCACACCTGACAACGTAACCTTACTGTCGAGAATGTTGCTAGTGTTAGGAGCCTCCTGTACCCTGTACCAGGAGTTAAGTAGAACAAAAGGCTTACATTTATACAACAACCTCCTGGATATCACAAATGCTCTAAAGCAGTGATCCGGATTGTGAACGTGGTCACTGTTGTAATAGAGGAAACACAACTAATGTGCTCACAGCAAGCTCCCATATTCAGGCAATCATATGACTCCCCTTCTAGTGACATTTTCATGTTTCATCTGCATTTAATGCAACACTCCTTCAGTACTGCACTGAAATGTCAGTCTTGGTTTTTGTACCCAATTCCTGAGATGGGATTTCGACTTGTATCCTTCTGACTCAGTTACAAGAGTGTCCAAATAGTTCATAAGATGTAGGAAGCTGAAGTAGGCCCTTCGAGTCTGCTTCACCATTCAATGGGATCACGGTTGATCTGATAATCCTCAACTCCACTTTGCTGTCTTATCTCCATAATCCTTGACTCCCTTACTGATTAAAAAAATCTAAGCCTCAAATATACTGAATGAACCAGCCTCAAATATCCTCTGCGGTAAGAGGATTTTCTTCTGAGGAGAGGTTGAGTACGTCAGGCTTGCACTCATTAAAGTTTAGAAGAGTGAGAAGAGAATTTATTGAAACATAAAGATTCTTGGGAAGGCTTGACAGGACAGATGTGGAAAGGTTTTTTCCCCTCACAGGAGAGACTTAGACAAGAGAGCATAGTCTCTGAATAAAACGTCATACATTTAAGAGAGTGATGAGGGAGGAATATTCTCTCAGAGGGTAACCAATCTGTGCATACAGTTAATGCATGCCAAAATAAATACCAGTCCTATCCTAACCTTGGATGCCTATTTTTTGCAGAATGACCTTCAGGCTCATGGCAAGAGTGAACTGAAAATGTTGTCAGCCTGCAGTTAAAGTTCCTCTTGTGCTTTAATTGCTGTAGCAGCAAATGTGAGAATATGTAGAAAATTGTCCATTTGCAGGTTTATAAGGCTATGATGCCTTTGTACTTGAGTGCTGGCCCCAACTAGAACTCATCATCAAGATGTACCCAGTCAAATAGAATTTCTTGTACCAATGGTACCAGTCTTCCTTGCATTTCCAATAGGACCACTGAAGAATTTCTGGTGCACTGTCGAAAGACAACACTGGACACTTAAATGTCTCTCTCTTTCTCCCAGTCAGTCAAAATGCAATTCCTCAAAAATAAGCAATATTGTGGAGAAAGTGTAACAGGACCTTGATCAGCTGGGTGAGTGGGCCAAGAAATGGCAAATGGAGTTTAATATAGATCAGTGTTAGGTCTTGCGTTTTGGAAAACCAAATCAAGGTAGGAATTTCAAAGGAGTGTAGTGGAACAGAAGGACCTTGGCATTCAGGTGCATGGTTCTCTGGAAGTGGAATCTGAGGTAGACAGGGCAATGAAGAAGGTTTTTGGCACACTGGCCTCCATCAGTCAGGGCATTGAGTATAGAAGTTGGGAAGTTATGGTGCAGTTGTACAGGATGTTGATGAGGCCGCACTTGGAGTATTGTGTTCAGTTTTGGTCACCTTGCTACGGGAAGGATGCTATTAAAGAGTGCAGAAGAAACTTAAAAGGATGTTGCCAGCACTCAATGATCTGAGTTATAGGGAGAGGTTGAACAAGCTAGGAGTTTTTTCTTTCAAGCGTAGGAGACTGAGGGGGGACCAACACACTAAAACAGCAGCTAAAGAACTTGAAAGATCCTGTACAGTCAACAAGCAAAACTAATGTAATTTACAAAATACCGTGCAAGGACTGTAACAAACACTACATTGGACAAACAGGCAGAAAACTAGCCACCAGGTTACATGAACACTAACTAGCCACAAAAAGACATGGGGGGTCTAGATTAGAGTGGTGCTGGAAAAGCACAGCAGGTCAGGGAGATTCCGAGGAGCAGGAAAATCGACGTTTTGGGCAAAAGCCCTTCATCAGGAATAGGGAGTAGCAAAGAGTTTGCAAGAGGATTCGCAGTAGACTCACTCTCACTAATGTCCTTAAATACAGATGAGAAAAGATACCACTTCGACTGGGACAACACATCCATTCTGGGACAAGCCAAAAAAAGACATGCACGAGAGTTCCTAGAAGCAAGGCATTCCAACTGGAATGCTATTAACAAACACATCGAGTTCGACCCCATCTACCACCCCTTGAGAAAAAGAACAGGAAGCGACTTCACCACAGGCAATGACATCACCACAGGAAAAGACATCACCAACCCAAAGAAACCTAAACATATAAATAGAAAGCAGGAATTTTCAGCGGTGCTTCGCCTGAGGCCCACTGAAGATGTTACCTAGTAGGGTGATGAAACATCTGGAAACAACCTTCCAGCTCAGCGAGCAAACCTACATCCTTATTGAGGTGTATAACATCATGGAGAGGCAAAGATAGGGTGAATGTACTCAGTCTTTTTCCCAGGGTTTGGGAATTGAGGATTAGAGGACATCAGTTTAAGATTAGAGGGGAAAGAATAAAAGGGAACCTTACAGGCAGCTTTCTTACACAGAGGGTGGTACGCATTTGAAATGAGCTGCCAGTGGAAGTGGTTGAAGTGGGTACATTAACAACATTTAAAAAGCATTTGTACAATTACAAGAATAAGAAAGGATTAGAAGGATATGAGCCATGTGCAGGGAAGTGGGGTTAGAGTGTATGGGCATTTTGAGAGGTATGGACCAGTTTGGTTTGAAGGACGTGACTCCCTGCCGTAGGACTCTATGACTCAACAACAGCTATAGCTGAATTGGCACAGATCACTGTCTTAATGAGCAGTTTGCTGACATATCATTTTGATCCTTGCAGTGTAGAGAAACAGTTATCCTTTAGTTAAGAGTAACTTATGTCGTTATGGCACCTTTGTTATGAAAATGTCCCAAAATGTTCTTTCAAAAGTGATCAGACAAAAGCTGATACCGAGACAAATACAGAGATGATAGGATGGGTGACTAAAATGTTGGCCCTGGATTTATGGAAGATCAAACAAAGGAGGAGAGGTGGAAATGTTGAGGGAAAGATTCCTAAGACTTGAAATCCAGATGGCTAAAGACAATTATGTTAACAGTGGGCCACATGGTGAGCAATGAGAACCAGAGGCCTCAGTTTAGAGGAATGCACAGTCTTGGATAGATTTGACGCAGGAAGAGATTACGGGATAGGGAATAGCAATGATATGGAGGATTTGAAAATAAGGACAGCAATATTTAAAAGTGACGCGATGGTGGACTGTGAAGCAATATGGACCAGAAAACACATGGATGAGAGATAAGCTGATTTGGCGTGAGTTCAGATATGAACAGCAGAGTGTTAGATGAGTCCAGCTGTATGGATGGTGGAAGATGGGTCAAGACAGCATTAGACTGGTTAAACAGCGGAGTGTTAGATGAGTCCAGCTGTATGGATGGTGGAAGATGGGTCAAGACAGCATTAGAATGGTTAAGATTAGAGGTAACAAACCCATGGATGTAATACGTCACTTGGAAAAAAAATCATTTTGAAAATAATGGAACATATACCACATGGAGAACCAGCATATTCATTTACTTATTTAAAAGTAGACAATTTTAAAAAACTTTCTAATGACTTTTACTGTCCAAAATCATATTAGGAAAAGGATACCAAATGGATTTATTTAGTCACGGAAGTGATGTAGGATTTTATGGTGAATGACTATGTTTTAATTATCTTGCAGTACCTACTTATAGACTTGGAATGCTGTACCTCATTAACTCATCATGTGATCCTTCCACTGATAAAACATATCAACAGCTCTCTAAATGCAAGAATAAGGTCCCTTACTTTACCTTCAACGTTCAGCACTCTGGGTTTTATTTTCCAGTTTGACTGATCTGGACCTCTATACACAAAGTGATGTACGTACGTCAAGCAAACATTTCACAGGTCCTGGAATCAAAAGAGTGCAAACTGCCAGAGGCAAATCCTACATTTTTCTCTCAAAGTTCGCATGATAAGAATCTATTAATAAAACACAAAGGACCTTAGCCCAGCCATGAAACGTACGTGGCCATGATGTATGCAGCTCCATTTGCTCGCTTTCTATATCTGCTGTATGTTAAAATGATTTATTTATTATTTCTGAGTGTACAGTACTGCACTGATCTACATACAATCAACCCTTTTTATTCCAAAGGGAAATTATTTCAGACACATTAGTTTGCTGGATAAGTGCTGGATTTATTTTGCATTTCTATAGTATAAAATTGAAAACATTATTCCTATAAACATTTAAAAGGCAATTAGAGTTGAATGTTTTCAAGTACAGTCTTTATTTACACTTAAGGCACATGGCTTCCATTTAAAGCAGTTCCATTCAACACCAGCCACACATTCTTCCTTAATTAGATTCTCCTAATTGTTTTTTTCCTAAAACAAAAATGTTCAGGAGCTCTTTGTTCATTTCACTTCTCCCATGCTCAATGTTCAAGGGGGCAGTGTACTCAAGGTTCAAGTTGACTTGAATGTAGACTATGTCCATGTCAAGGTACCAGAGAGCTATCAATGCAGTCACAGGGAATGATGCTGCAGGCTCATTATCCTGACCTATGTTTGTACCCAGGGCTATCTGTGCTCTTCATCAGCTGTGCGTTCTATTGGGGAGCAGGGGATGCCTTTGGGATGACCAGTGCTTCTTGAAGGAGAGAGTGTATTCTCACTTTAGACAGTCACATCGTTCCAGGATATTGTTCTTGTAAAACAGCTTTAAGAATGCAGAAGTGCTGACAAAGTAGAGAGATGCAATTTCGCTCCAGGTGATAGATACTTGTTGTCCCATCTCTGAGGAAGTCTGCATGCCGGGTCCTCCGGCAACAATTCTGCAGTGCCTGTGTTAACCAGCAAGCTGGACTGAGCTGACCAGTCTACACTGACATACTGCAAACAACAGACAGCTTCTAGTCACCCCAAGCTGTTCAAGGTTGCACTATGTAGGAGAAGAACCTCAGCAACCTTTCCCTGGACAATCTGTGACCTTTAGGGTGACCTTCGAAACTGAAGACCTCAATCATCATTTCTGTCCTTTCTTTTTGAACTGAAATCTATCAAAGTTTGTCAGAGCAGAATGTTGCAATATCGAGATAAGCCATTCAGCCCATCAAATTTATACTGGTATTATTCTATATTTAAATCAAACTGTCTAATCCCACTCTCCTGCTCAGCACTTATTGGAAGGTGAATATGAAAGTGAACAGTGAAGGCAGTCACAATAATGTTGCAAAGGAACATTCTCAATCAGCAGAAGTCAGAAATAAGTTATGAAGCTAAGAAATTAAATTGCAAGAAACATCCAGATGTTTGAGATGGGGATAGTCACAGGAGACTCTTGCACTATCTGCCTCCCTTTCCTAACTTTCCTGGAGGTAACTGATCTACCTGACTCTATCCGTGCTTTAATCTCATTCCCTGCAACTGCCCAACACATCCTATCTCCTGTAAATTCCTCATTGCCTCTAACTGATCCATGCAATCCAACAGGATTCACAACTAAACTAAACTTCCTGCAGATTTCATTAGTCCAGAGACAGTATATTCCAATTAGGGTGAAGAACAGGGTGGTAGGTGTAGGGAATGCTGGATGAGTGGAGAAATTGAGGTTTTGGTCAAGAATAAGAAGGAAGCATAAAGCAGTTATAGACAGCAGGGACCGAGTGAATCCTGAGAAGAGTATAAAGGCAGTAGGAGTATACTTAAGATGGAAATCAGGAGGGCATAAAGGGGACATGAGATAGCTTTGGCAAATAGGGTTAAGGAGATCCCAAAGGGATTCTACAAATACATTAAGGGCAAAAGGGTGACCAGGGAGAGAAAAGTGCCCTCTAATTATCAGTAAGACAGTCTATGTGTGGAACCACAGGAAATAGGGAGGATACTAAACAAGTATTTTGCATCAGTGTTTACTACGAAGAAGGATATAAAAGATAGACGACATGGGGAAATAGATAGTAATATCTTGAAAAATGTCCATATTACAATGGAGGAGGTACTGAACGTCTTAGAACGCATAAAGGTGGATAAATCCCAAGGACATGATCGGGTGTACTCTAGAACTCTGTGGGAAGCTAAGGAAGTGATTGTCTAATGTGATGCCACTATTTAAGAAGGGTGATAAGGACAAGCCAGGAAACTATAGACCGGTGAGTCTGACATTGGTGGTGAGTATGTTGTTGGAGGGAATACTGAGGGACAGGACTTACATGTTTTTGGAACGGCAAGAACTGATTAGGGATAGTCAACATCGTTTTTTGATTGGGGACTCATTTCTCATTAAATTGATTGAGTTTATTGGAAAGGTAGTTAAGAGGATTGATGAGGACAGAGTTGTGGATGTGATCTATGTGGATTTCAGTAAGGCATTTGACATGGTTCCACATGGTAGGCTGGTTAGCAAGGTTAGATCACATGGAATCTAGGAGAACTAGATTTGGATATAAAATTGGCTCATCGGTAGAAGACAGAGTATGGTGGTGGAGGGTTGTTTTTCAAACTGGAGGCCTGTGACCAGTGGTGTGCCATGAGGATCGGTGCTTGGTCCACTGCTTTTTGTCACTTATATAAATGATTTTGGTTTGAACATAGAAGATATGGTTAGTAAGTTTACATAATGACACCAAAACTGGAGGTGCAGTGGACAGCGAAGAAGGTTACCTCAGAGTACAATGGGATCTTGATCAGATGGGCAAATGGGCCAAGGAGTGGAAGATGGAGTTTAATTTAAATAAATATAAGGTGCTGCATTTTGGAAAGGCAAATCAGGGCAGGACCTATACACTTAGTGATAAGGCCCTGAGGAGTGTTGCTGAACAAAGAGACCTTGGACTGCAGGCTCATAGTTCCTTGAAAGTGTGGTCCCAGATTGACAGGAGAATGGAGAAGGTGTTTGGTATGTTTGCCTTTATTTATCAGTGCATTGGGTTTAGGAATTGGGAGGTCAAGTTACGGCTGTACAGGACATTGGTTGGGCCACTATTGGAATATCGTATGCAATTCTGGTCTCCCTGGTAAAGGAAGAATACTGTGAAATTTGAAGGGTTCAGGAAAGATTGACAAGGACGTTGCCAGGGTTGAAGGTTTTGAGCTTTGGGAGAGGCTGAATAGACTGGTGTTATTTTCCCTGGAGTGTCAGAGGCTGAGGGGTGCCCTTATAGAACTTTATAAAATCATGAGGGGCATGGATAGGGTAAATAGACAAGGTCTTTTCCCCAAAGATGGACCTAAGGGGCAATGTTTTCACGCGGAGGGTGGTGTGTGCATGGAATGATTTGTCAGAGGAAGTGTTGGAGGCTGGTGCATTTATAACATTTAAAAGACATATGGATGCGTGTATGAATAAGAAGGGTTTAGAGGGATATCGGACAAATGCTCCCAAATGGGACTAGATTAGGTTTGAACATCTGGTCAGCAGGGACAAGTTGGACCGAAGGGTCTGTTTTCATGCTGTACATCTCAATGACTCTATGTCAACCAGCAATCCTAAAGGACAATGAAGTAACTAGTCTGTGTGCAGTGGATCTGCTGGTTAAATAGTGGTGCTCCAGGGTCTCTGCTAACGTTTGGTAACAAGAGCTAGTGAGAAAATATCATAGATGACCAGTTAGGCTGTAGAAAAGACTTGTTACACAAATGAGTCCTCTAGTAAGCAATGACTTTAATTTAAACATCTAGAACTTCTGGCGTGCAATTTGGGTGAAGATTGATCCAGTATGATGGACCGGATACTTACAGTGTAGAATGAGCAAATGCACCACCCATTCTAGTGAATGCTTCCTTTCTGCTTCTAAAATAGGCCTAACTGCAACTAGTGTTTCAGCCACGGTGTTAGTGTTTGAGACTGAAGACCCCTCATTCATCATTTCTGTTTGAGTATTTGTGACTGAAATCCCTCAAAGTTTGTGGAAGCAAAATGTCACAATGTGGAAACAAAGTCAGCACTGGTGTTATTCTGCATTTAAATTACCTTGTCTAATTTCATTCTCTCTCTCATTCCCAACATTTCTCAATGTCCTACTCATCCACTTACACTTTCCTGCTCATTTTCACCTTTAAAATTTTCTTGCTTACAAACTGTGTAATTTCTGGGTCAATGAATTTGTGAGCCTTTTCTCAATGATGGTTTTGCAGCAGAGAATTCCATAATTTTATCCGTACTCTATGTAAAGATATCTTGCTTAAGACTCCTTTAATTCTTTTTGATGGTTTTCTTAGTGACGTCTACTCTGTGAAAAGAGGAGGTGAAGCAAATAACCAACTTTTACCATAATAATTACAGAGAATACTGAAGACACTCAACAGGACTGGTTGCATTTATGGAGGGAGCAACCGAGAATGTTTGAAAGAAGAGTCATACTACACCCAAAATGCTCTTTTCTCCAAGAATGTTGCCAACCTTGCAGAGTTTCTCCAGCATTTGTTGTTTCCATTTCTGATTCCAGCATATGCAGTGTTTTGCTTTTAATCACTTTTGTGAACTTTTCATAATGTTGAAAGCCTTGAACAAGTTATTTTTGATTCACGGGAGCTTTGAAAAAGCTTTAATTTCTTAAATCTCTCTATCCCTGGTACCATTCCAGTGAATCAGCATTGCATCTTTCATATTATTTCTGTAATAAGGTTCCCTAAAAAGTGCAGTACTCAAACAGTGACCTAACGAAGTTGCAACATAACTTTAATGTTATCTTTTTGCTTTTGTTTCTAGACTCAAGCCTGGATTCTATTTGATGGCCTTATTGATTTTACAATCGTCTTTAATAATCTACATGTCTGAGCACCAGGGTCCTCCTGTTTCATTTAAAAAAAAATTTCCTTTATTATTCATTCACAGGATGTGGGTGTCACTGCCTTGGCCCATCCCTAATTTACTCATGTAAAAGTCAGCCATATTGCTGCGGATCTGGATCACACGTAGGCCAGACGAGGTAAGGATGGCATTTTCTTCCCCACAGAACATCAGTGAGCCAGAGTTTTTTAAAAATGACAATTGGCAATGGTAACATGGTTGCTATTACGGTAGCTCTCTATTCAAGATTTTTTTTGTTGAATTCAAATGTCACTATTTGTCACAGAGTCTTACAGACTTATGGCATGGAAACAGACACTTCTGTCATGATAGGATTTGAACCATTGCCCCAAAAACATTACTTTGGGGTTTTGGATTACTAGACCAATAAAATTGCAACTTTGCCATGACCTCCTTTTACCACTGTAGATACATTTTCTAGAATTTCCAGAACATATTACTTTACAACTTTCTACTTTGAACAACATTTCTCAGTTGGTGGTCAAGCCAGGCTGGCATAAGTTCGTCTTTGTTTTTCTTACACCATTTGTCTGGCCTCTTCTTTCTATTTCACCGACAAATGTTTGATTGGGATTCCTCATTGGAGATGCTCTCAGGAGGCCCCAAAGCGGACCCCTGCGAGACACTTCTCACCAAACATTACTCTTCAAAGAAGTTATTTTAATATTTACTCTTTGTCTCCTCGCTCTTACTGTGTGAATCCATTCCCCTTAATTCCAAGTCCCATTAAATTCTCCCACAGGATGAACTTGATGTCTTTGTAACCCCACCCCCAACGTATTGGATCATTTGCAGGTGGGTAATGCATGAAAAGATAAGCTTGCCATCTCTCTACCCTCACCCTAGCACCCACTGTATGGGGAGTAGCCCTTTGCCCTTAGGCCTTATATCTTTTCAGACCTTCAAGTGGACAATTGGCTGATACTTGAGGGTCTTATTCCACCTCTGTCACAATATTTCAAACTGCAGGGGAGGGCAGAAGGAAGGCAAGCAGGCTGACAGCTTTCACTGCAAGCATTAACCTTAACCTGGAAGGGGAGCGGTATCTATTTTGGCAGACCCTGTGCCTAACTGGAGCATCACCCACTCCCTGCAAAGTGATAGCCTTCGCCTCCACCTGCAGGTTTTCTTGGAGACTGCCTGAGGGGCATGTAATCCCTCCCCTTGCTCCCACCCCCCTCAGTAAAATCAGCCTTCTTGCCCAAAAGCAGTACCTTATCAAATGCTTTTCTTTAAAACTCCTACAAAGCAGAGCAACTGCAGTTCCTTTATCAGCCGTTCTGTTATTTCTTCAAATAACTCTATCAAATTACTCAAGCATGACCTACCCTTTAGACACCACTACTAATTGGTCTGGATTAGCTCAAACTGCTCGGTAATTTTGTCTCGCATTGTGGATTCTCATGTTCATTAACAACTGAAATGAGAATAACTGGCCGATAATTTATTATCTTATTCAGCTTGCATCTTGAAGAGGGGAAACTAGGTTTACCACCTCCATTTCTTTGGTACAAATAATTCCTTCCCACAGGATTTTGAACTAGTGTGAGGGCCTTTGATCCCTGGATTGTGATTTTGATTCTCTCCAAGTTATGTTCGATATCCTGTCCACCTTTACTGAGTGCTGTTAAAAAACTGACCTCCCAGATTGGGCATTACTTAGCTGGCAATAATGGATTTGAACTCTCATTAGTGGACTTCAAGTACCCAGATGTTTTGACAAGTGGCCTGGTAAATAGCAGGGCTAGCCATAAAATGTACGAATCAACAGCTAGAATCCGCCAAACCACAGCATACTCCATCAAAAAGGAGACTTCATTAGAGATAGGTGGGATATTTCAGCAGGAGATACTTGGCTCCACTGAATGAATCATAACACATATAAATCCTGGAGATATGAGCACATGTTCTCACAAGGATCATCCAGCTCTAATAGTTGACATTTCATGTCTCTAAATTTCCTCTCCACCTACATACCTGGAAAAATGCACACAGGAAAACCTGACCAGTGCCAAATTCCTTGATGCACTAGATATCCAACTCATTGTTTTGTACCAGCCTTGATTGAGGTTCTCATGGTGATCTCTTCCATGTAAGGGAGACCAAATGCAGCTTAGGCATCCACCTTGTGAAACACTTCCATCTATCCACCAGTATAGAACATAGAAAAATAGAACATAGAAAAATACAGCGCCCTCGATGTTGCGCCGATCCAAGCTCCCCTAACCTACACTAGCCCACTATCCTCCATATGCCTATCCAATGCCCGTTTAAATGCCCATAAAGAGGGAGAGTCCACTTCTGCTACTGGCAGGGCATTCCATGAACTCACGTCTCGCTGAGTAAAGAATCTACCTCTAACATCTGTCCTAAATCTCCCACCCCTTAATTTAAAACTATGCCCCCTCGTAATAGCTGACTCCATACGTATGATCCTTAGCTTCAGGTATCTTGTCATTTCAGTTTTCTGTCTTGCTGTCACGATGAGATCTCTAACCGTGGTCTGCTGCACTCTTCCAGTATCCTCAATGTAAGCCCCAATGAACAGCATTTCATCTGTTAGTGAGGCACTTCTGGACCCAAAATTGAAGCCAACAATTTCAGACGGCGAACTATCCTTATACTTTGTTTCCTTTTCTTGCCATGTTTTGCATTTGTTTCCTGCTGTTGCATTCAGCCAGTTATACAACTCTTATATCCAGGTAGGTTTAGTCTCTTCTGCACTCCATCATTATTCCCATTAGCCTGAAGGACTAACTTTTTTGTCATTCAAGTTCTCTTGTCTTGCACCCCAAAATGGATCTTCCTTTTCTCTATTTCATCACCCCTTGCTCAAAACCTGTTGCACTCCTAAAATTTCTCAATTCTGATGAAAATTTCCGAAGATTTGAAATGTTAACCTTGTTTCTCTCCATTCAGATGCTACCTGACTCTGCAACATTTTCTTGTTTTCATTTCAGATTTTTCAACATGAATAATGTTCTGCTTTCTAAATGAAGGTTCCTTGACAAAGGAACACTGTTGCAAGGTGATTAACTCTCCATTCAGTGTATTATTCTGACAGCTCAATGGAGGTTGGAACCCTCAAACGCTAGCACTGGTCTAACTGTTTTATGATGAATACGGAGCTGAAAATGTGTTGCTGGAAAAGCGCAGCAGGTCAGGCAGCATCCAGGGAACAGGAGAATCGACGTTTCGGGCATAAGCCCTTCTTCAGGCTTATGCCCGAAACGTCGATTCTCCTGTTCCCTGGATGCTGCCTGACCTGCTGCGCTTTTCCAGCAACACATTTTCAGCTCTGATCTCCAGCATCTGCAGACCTCAATTTCTCCTATGGTGAATACATCTCATTGGCTTGGATTTGATTTCAGCATGGGCTGGAGGAATCTCTCCTATGGCATTCCTAGAGTTTATCAAACATTAAAAACACTTCGGCACTTGCTTTACAGTCAGATTTGGCTCAACTGGTAAGTGGTCTGCCAAAATGGCGGGGGTGGCGGGGGTGGGAGCAGAATTTACAACTTGAAATCGTTGGACTTCAAGTTGAGTCTTTATGGCTTTCCTGTTTTATATATCTAGTCCAGTGACCATGATGGCCACAAGATACATTCACAATTTCCACCAGTCTATTCTTCTGCAAAGAGATGGTCAGCATCTCATTATCTTTCCCGTAGTAAGATACAAAGTCAACGAAGAAAAGGAATTCACATCTCATAAGACATTGTAACAGAGTTGTAAAGCCTACTCAATGTTTTCAATACTCACTGAGCTACTTCTGTTAACCAATATTGAATAGAATTTGTTTTTAATTTGTTTTTTGATGTGTGCACAACATTCTTGGCCTTAATATACAGTCATACTTTGTCAGTTTACTTCATGTATTACTTTACTAAGGCAAGTGTGGAGGTTAAGAAAAAGACTTCAGAGTCTAGCTCTCTTCTCTTATGTAGAATTTACTGAAAGGATGAAGTCTGAAGCATAGGTTTTTTCCTTCGTTACTACTTCTGAGTACAAGAAAACTAATTTTTTATGAGCTGAAACAAATCTAGCAGGATGGCTTCTAACCATTGTCACACATGAAAAATACACTTCCTTTCCATCTGGTCCATGATAATTGATACTCAGCCAAGCGAGAATACATGAGGACTGTGCTGCTATGCCCCTACTGTCAGGACAGTGGCAGGAGTTACACCACATCACTAAGCACTAATTGGAATCCGAAGTATACACTTGAGAACAGACAACTCTAAGGCAATTGGCCACATTATGAAATGGTTATTAAACAAATACAAAACAATTTGAAACAGTGGCAGATACAGCTGGGAATGAGATTAATTCAGCCCTAGATCAGTCAATCTTGACACAGATAAACAACTCTAATGTGATCAGTCAGTAACCATCTAATTATAAGATCTACAAGTCCTTCATTACCACTGAATAAATATCCTGGAATTCCTTCTCAAGCAGCATTTGGTGGTTTAAGAAGGCACCTCACTACCACATTCTCAAGGCTAATTAGATGGGACGCAAATGTTGGCCAATAATGTTGACATTGTATGAAAGAATTAAAAGAGTACAAGGATAATGCAAGGATAGACTCATAGAGTCATTGAGATGTATAGCACAAAAACAGACCCTTCTGTCCAACTCGTCTATGCTGACCAGATATCCTAACCTAACCTTGTCCCATTTGCCAGCATTTGATCCATATCCCGCTGAACTCTTCCTATTTATATTCCTATCCAGATGCCTTTTAACTGTTGTAATTGTACCAACCTTCACCACTTCCTCCACGAACCACCCTCTGCATGAAAAGGGTGCACTTCAAGTCCCTTTTAAATCTTTCCCCTCTCACCCTAAACCCTATGCTTTTAGACTCTCCTACACTGGCGAAAAGACCTTGTCTCTTTGCCCTATCCATATCCCTCATGATTTCATAAACTTCTACAAAGTCATCCCTCGGCCTCTGATGCTCCAGGGAAAACAGCCTCAGTCTATTCAGACTATCTCTATAGCTCAAATCCTCTAAAACTGGCAACCTCCTTGTAAATCTTTTCTGAACCCTTTCAAGTTTCACAACATCCTTCTAATATCAGGGAGGCCAGAGGTGGATGCAATATTTCAAAAGTGGATCAACCCAATGTTCTGTACAGTCACAACGTGTCCTCTCAACTCTTATACCCAATACACTGACCAATAAAGGCAAGTATACCAAACGCCTTCTTCACTATCATATCTACCTGCAACTCCACTTTCAAGGAGCTATGAACCTGCATTACACGGTCTCTTTGGTCAGCAACACTCCCCAGGACTTTACCATTAAATGTGTAAATCATGCCCTGAATTGCCTTTCCAAAGTGCAGCACCTCACATTTATCTAAAGGAACTCCATCTGGTACTTCTCAGCCCATTGGCCCATCTGATCAAGATCCCATTGTAATTTAAGGTGAACTTCTTCGCTGTCCACTGCACCTCCAGCTTTGGTGTCATCTGCAAACTTACTAACTCTACCTCTTATGATCACATCCAAATCACTTATATAAACTATGCAAGGACCCAGCACCAATCCTTGTGGCACACTGCTGATCATAGGCCTCCAGTCTGAAAAGCAACACTCTATCATCACCCTTTGTCTTCTACCTTTGAGCCAGTTCTGTATCCAAATGGCTAGTTCTCCTATATTCCATGTGATCTAACCTTGCTAAACAGTCTACCATGAGGAACCTTGCCTAATGCCTTACAGAAGTCCGTATGGATCACATCTACTGCTCTGCCCTCATCAATCCTCTTTGTGACTTCTTCAAAAATCTCAACCACATTTGTGAGACATGATTTCCCACGCACAAAGAATGTTGACTATCCCAAACCAAATCTTACCTTTCCAAATGCAAGTAAATCCTGTCCCTCGGGATTCCCTCCAACAACCTGCCCACCACCAATGTCAGGCTCACCAGTCTATAGTTCCCTGGCTTTTCCTTAGCACAATTCTCAAACAGTGGCACCACATCAGCCAACCTCCAGTCTTCTTGCACCTCACCTGTGGCTATGGATTATGCAAATATCTCAGCAAGGGGCCCAGCAATCACTTCGTTAGCTTCCTTTAGTTGAAATCTCTCTAAGGATACCTGCCTGGACTTGTCCTCACTTTAATTAGGGACGGAGTTGGGGGTCTGGATGTGGATTATCGTTCCTAAACCCACACCCTCATCACCCTCTCTTGTCACCCCACTTCAGTCCCTCCTAGAATACTGTGCTCAGTTCTGGTCACCCAGTTATAGCAAGAATATTATACAGTGGAGATGGTTTAGAAGAGATCTACCAGAATATGGAAGGCTTGAGTTATACAGAAAGGTTGGATAGGCTGGGACTTTTTTCACTGGTGCATAAGAGTGTGAGCAGTGACCTTCTGAAAGTTTATACAATAATGAGGGATATAGCTAGAGTTAATTGTAGTCGGCTTTTCCCTAGGATGGAGATTTCGAGACTAGGGCGCACATTTTTATGGTGAGAGGAGAGAGATTTAAAGAAGACTTGAAGTCCAAATTTTTACATAGATGGTGGTTTGCGTGTGGAATGAACTTTCTGGGGAGGTGACAGATGTGGGTACAATTACAACATTTAAAAAATATTTGGATAAGTACATGAATAGGAAAGGTTTGGAGGGATACGGGCCAGGAGCAGGCAGGTGGGACTAGTTGAGTTTGGGATTATGTTTGGCTTGGCCTGGTTGGATTGAAGCATCTGTTTCCGTGCTGTATAACTCTGTGATTCTTTGACCTGATCAGGTCCCAGGGATTTATCCACCTGTATGTGTTTTAAGACATCCAGCACCACCTCCTCTGTAATTTTTCAAGATTTATTTCCCCACATTCTCAATCTTCCATATCCATCTCCACAGTAAATGCTGATGAAAAATACTCATTTAGTATCTTCCCCATCTCCTGCAGTTCCAAACCTAGGTGGCCTTGCTGATCTTAAAGGACCTTATTCTCTCTCTAGTTACCCTTTGTCTTTAATGTATTTCGAGAATCCCTTTGGATTCTCGATAACTCTATTTGTGAAAGCTATCTCATGTCCTCTTTTTGCGTTCCTGATTTCCATCTGAAGTATACTCCTATTGCTTTTATACCCTTGCAAAAAATCACTTGATTCCTGCTGTCTACACCTAACATATGCTTTCTTCTTATTCTTGATCAAAACCTCAACTTCTCCAGTCATCCAGCATTCTCTACAACTACCAGCCTTGCCTTTCACTCTAACAGGAATATACTGTCTCTGGAATCTCATTTAGTCACATTTGAAGGCTTCCCATTTTCTTGCTGTCCCTTTACCTGCGAACATCTGCCCCCAGTCAGCTTTTGGAAGTTCTTGCCTAATATAGTCAAAATTGTCCTTCCTCCAATTTAGAACTTTAACTTTTAGATCCAATCTATCCTTTTCAATCACTGTTTTAAGTCTAATAGAATCATGGTGGCTGGCCCCAAAGTGCTCCCCTATTGACACCTCAGTCACCTGCCCTGCCTTATTTCCCAAGAGTGGCTCACATTTTGCACCTTCTATAGTAGGTACTTCCACATACTGAATCAGAAAATTTTCTTGCATACACTTAACAAATTCCTCTCCATCCAAGCCCTTAACACTATGGCAGTCCCAGTCTATGTTTGGAAAGTTAAAATCCTCAACCATAACCACCCTATTATTCTTACAGATACTGAGATCTCCTTACAAATTTGGCTTACTTCCTACACCTCACCAAAAAAAAGTGCACTTTGGAATTGAACAGTGTGAAGTAACTGTCTTATCAACATTTGCAAGCATGGGGACATATATAATTGACTATTAATAATTAATAATTGACTACCTTCATGGAGAGAACTCTCCCCTCGTGCAGTATAAAAATGGCTTGCTCTGTTCTTTCTTGTCCTGATTATCATAGAACTACTACAGTGTGGAAAGAGGCCATTTGGCCCAACAAGTCCAAATTGACCCTCCAAAGAGTAACCCATGCAGACTAATTTCCCCTACCCTATTACTCTAGAATTACCCTGACTAACACACCTAACCTACGCATCCCTGAACACTATGGGCAATTTAGCATGGCCAATTAACCTAACCTGCACATCTTTGGACTGTGGGAGGAAACTAGAGCACCCGGAGGAAACCCACACAGACATGGGGAGAAGGCAAATGCTACACAGCCGGTCACCCAAGATTGGAATCGAACCCAGAACCCAGGTGCTCTGAGGTAGCAGTGCTAACCACTGAGCCACCATGCAAGATAAAATTAGGTTTTTTTTTTCAGTAATACTCAAGGCCTGTACAACCAAACATCTAAATATATCAATTAAAAAGCAAACTGAGGTGGAACTGACTGAAGCTGTGGGTTTGCCTCCTTTTCACTTGCTATCAAAATCAGCCAGACCTGATGGGATGAATGACATCTCTATGTTAACTGCAAGGGTCCCAAATGAAATCAGCTCGGAAAATACTTAATACAGTTTTCCCAGCAGGGGCATGAATTCAAGTTAAAATAAAACTGGGAATAATTTGGCACAAAATTCGTACTTAATTAGCAACATCTTTTTGAGCCATTAGCGCGCTAAGTGATTAAAAGAAAACAATGCACATAGGTGTTGTAAGGCCCAGTTCTGCAGTTGAGGTGGCTGTATATTGGTGGGCATCAAGATGGAGAAGGGGATTTATTCTGCTTAGGCCTGGTTATTATTGATGCTATGTGTCTGAAACAAGAAGGCCCAACCCTCCCCAACATGGAGATCACTTGCCTCCAATGGACATCAGAAATCAAAATTGAAAGTCTCCCAAAGGGGAAGCAATGACCTCATGATGTTGCCACTGGACCCAGACAATGTTCTGGGGACCCAGGTTTGAATCTTGCTATGGTAGATGGTGGAATTTGAATTCAATTGAGCAACCAAAATCTGAAATTAAAAGTCTAATGTTGACCATAAATCGATTATCAGAAAAGCCTTTTAGGGAAGGAAACTGCCTTCCTCATCTGGTCTGGCCTATGTGTGACTCCAGACCTACAGCAATGTGGTTGACTCTGAGCTGTCCTCTGGGCAATTAGGGATGGGCAATAAATGCCGGCCTAGTGAATGAATAAAAAACTTAGGTGGACTCTGTGACCCAAAATCGAATTGTGATTTACTGCGTGAGAATTGCTTTTAGATTTGACTGTTCAAAATACAGATATCGAGCTGCATTAGTTCATTCTGTTACATTGGAGGATGAGAGATGTTACATATTGGAATCAGGGTGATGTAAACATACCGTTCTCACACTGACAAGGGGCAAATCTGAGCTCTTATTTCAAATTCTTCCTTGTGTGTGGCGGGTGTAGATTTAATGCTTCAATCTTCAGAAGGTTGAATGATTTAACTTGCTAAGCTGAAGTCAAATTATCCAGCAGAAATCAGAGCAGCTATTTAACACTGAGAATTAAAATGCAATAAAAAGGCAACTTTTGTACGCAGCAAATGAAAAAAAATTATGAAATTAATTGTCTCCTTTGTGTATCTTTGAGCAAATGCTGCTTGCATACTATTCTACGGAGAATAAACTTTGCAGAAGATAACATGTGAAGGTGGTCAAAATGGCAATGGAGAGCAGCCTATTATTTCACAATTGAATGTTGAGAAATCAGTTCTGAAGCATAACTGAATTAGAATCTAAGCATGTCAGAGATAAACCAGCAAACAGGAGGTGTACTGACACCATAAACCACTTGAACTCACACTGTCCAAGTGCCACTTAGAAATTGCTACACTTTGACCATTCGGTTGACTATCGCAAATTTGCCTCAAATCTTCAACACCAACCGTTACATTTGTTTCCAAGTGGTTTTAAAGTGCAGTTGCTTGCTAACAATAACACATGACTAGTTTATGATACTTTGCATAATAATGGGGAATGGCAACTGCCCAATTAAGAATCCAAAATAAAACCAGTCAATGCAATTTCTTTAGGGTTTTATACTGGCATCATCCTCCCCTCTAGTGGCTGCAAACTGAAAGGTACAAGCCAACTGAACGTACTGTCAGGGCACAAAGTCCTGCGCTGAAGTGAACTGAAGTACTATCATGATTATGTGAAGATGGACACTGGTGAGCAAAGTTAAAGCTGATCTGAATTCACTTTCACGTAACAGGGCTAACTCAATGCTGAGGATTTTCCTATTCATTAGACAACAGCATTTCTACTGCCCCTGCCCAGTTGTGCCCAAACAAAAACCAGCACAGAGGGAGAAAGTGAATCTGCACTTGAGTCACACAGGATCTGTTTGGGCTCTGGAGCCAACCCAAAAGAAATAACTTTGAGTTTGAACAGCCATCTGATCGCTTTGTGACGTGGCAGTAATGTGAGTCAACATTATTTTCTGTTTCACTGAGCTTCAATCAACTTTGTCCTGTCTGCCTGAGTAGGCAGGCTTTGGGACAATGGTGGTGGGGGAGGTGGGGAATGGAGAAAGTTCAGTCTTTCGGTCAGAAGCAAAGATGGTGAACTTTGCAACCCATAGTGCCGACAGAACTATTGAGGGGCTGGATACTTTCCATACACAATTTAAATGCCTATATGCATTTTCCTGTTTAGGTTTTCATGTTTGTGTTATAACAGTGACTGCAAGTGCTTGTGGGTGAACAGTGCAAATGGTACAATTAAATTATTGAATCCAGTAGAAAAAGTGACTCAGTCTTGGATGTATCATAGAAACACAATTGTCAAGGGAAGGGAAACCATGTCACACTGAAGACAGATGTTTAGTTAACATTGAAATGATAAGTCCTCGAATTGGTGAAATCACTGAGTCCATGGGCAGGTACAGGTTTAGATTTCTTTAGCTCTCAACTCCAACACAACAAAATGTTCTTGAGTTAGTTTTACTTCTCACTCCTTGACACCATTTGAAAAAAAACCCCTTTCCTTGCTATGGTCACTTCAAATATCAGCCACAATCACACCTTCGACCTTACATCATTTAAAATCTAAGTAAGATACCCAAAATGAAAGTGCACTGTCATGTCTCCTCCTGCTCCTGGCATCACCTCTTCAAGAAGGACTATTTTCTCTTGTGCTATTCTTAAGGCAATCATAAACAATTTATTAAAAAAACGGATTACAATGCCATCAAGTATAGCACACACTGAGGAATCTTGCCATCAGGACAGATTTCCTGGAAATTCTGCTCTTCTAAATGCTTTCACCAATTCCATTAATTTTACTTGAGGTACAGCATGAAATGTGCAATCTTTACTAAGTCCCAACATTTTTTTTCCATTTTAGAAAGAAAGAGACTCTGCAGTGTCTGTTCACAGGATAAAATTGCCCACACTTCCTCAGTATTTAATTGGCTGTGAAGCACTTTGGGATACCCTGATGTCATGCAAGGTGTGATATAAATCCCAGTTTTGTTTCATGGTTGGTTTCAGCCATATGGCTGGCTTTAGTATAACTGCATCCTGGTGATTCATTGCGTGTCAGAATGTAGAATGTGGTTATGACAAGCAAATGTCTATCATTAAAACGTTAGACAAAGCCCTTTTTGCCTGTCCTCGTTTGTTGTTTAAAATTCATTCTGAACTCCAGACCACTCAGATCAGCATGTGGTGCCTCTGTTAACATCATAGTTTCTTCTGTTTGCAACTAGCTGCATCACCATCTGTGATGCATTTAGATCCAGTCTGTATGTAACTTCATATGGCTTGATTCCATATTAGTACAAATGTCCAGCTTTGAGGTATGAGGCAGAGATACATGGGATGGGTGGATAACAAATGTACCTCTCTGTATTGGGTCTTAATTTAATGCATACTTAGATCTCACTTTGTAGGTGGCTATTTGGGATCTAAAATTACATAATGAATATAGAAATATAACTCATGATTTGATCTTCCTTCATCACAACAGAATCTATTCTTGATAATTAAACTAGTGCTCCTTTGATTTGGTTTGATTTATTATTGTCACATGTACCAAGGCACAGTGCTGTTTTCAGGCTATGCAGACAAATAATACCCTATGTAGGTACAGCAGGGTAATAGAACAGATTACAGAATATTATGTTAAAGCTATAGAGAAGGTGCAGAGAACAGTCAACTCTAATAGATGATAGTCCATTCATAAGTCTGATAACAGTGGGAAAAATCTGTTGGTACATGTTTTCAAGTTTTTGTATCTTTTTGCAGCTGGAAGTGTCAACGGAGTCAATGGCATGAAGGCGGTTTGTATGATGAACTAAGCTGCGTTCACACTTTGGGAGTTCCTGACATCATGGAAGCTTTAACCTAGAATCAAAAGTCATTCTTGCTTACTTTGTTCTTTGGAGATTCATTATACATCATAAAATGGCAGTGACATTAAAAATTAATTCAATTGAAGGCTTTTGAATTTAATAAAGGCTACCCTTCGAATGATAAAATGACCATTGAGGCTTAACACATTTTAGCTTTTATTCCAGTAAAAGGACATCTACAAATGGGAGTCAGTCAAGTCCATTATGAAGCTATTCTATGAGGGCTTGATAGGGATCATTCTCTATATTGACATATAAGTGGTTTAGTAATAACTGTCAATGTTCACATTTAAACTTGGCTTATTCAGTTGAAAGTGCAGATTTACACCCAACATGGACAATTGATTGATCATCTTATAACTCAGAATAGCTTTGAAGGGGGCAAACAGTCTCTGTGGCAGACCAATTTAATTGATATTTATTCATGGGCTAGTCTACTATCAGAAAGTGCTTCACTATCAGAAAGTGCTTTGTCTTGTGACACTATCCCTTTTCAATTAACAAGGATTGTTCTGAAAGCACAGCAAGGAGCTGTCACTTCTCAAATGCAATTCCCCAAAATATAATGAAGGAGAAAACCAAGTGGTGGCCATCTATTTATCTGGTGCAGGTGATGAATCTCCAATTTTTGTGCTGTAAAACTGACCTGTTAGCTAGCTCCACGAATGGGCTGACCACACCCCCATTCACCACTTCCATTTGGTACCTAGGGCTCTCCAACAGTATCTGATGGAGACCTGATGCTGAACTTGAGTCGTGTTTCTCAGCAGTTTATTGCTAAGCGGCTGACTTAGTCTTCACTTGCTGACAGTAACTGGCAAATTTGTTGAAAATCAAGGTTGGTGTGAAGCGTGAACTGGTATTACTAACAAATCATAACCACTGAGACCAGGTAATCCAATAGGCAAACCTGAAATAATCATATTTGGTACCGCATCTTTGTAATCATGACTGTCCCTAAGAAATGTGATGTTACTCTTGGCAGCACGAAAGGAAACAGAGGGAAGCAAAAGGCAGGAAGGAGCTGTTGGAAACATGCTGGGAGAGGCAACGTGAGAGAAATGTACTTAAAACTAAATTGTGCTCCTCAACAATTTTTTCCCATGAAGCTTCAGTCAACATAGTTTAATTCTAATTCACATTTCAGCAACATGTTAAATTTAATCAGACTGAAATCAGATCATGTTCACGTTAGTTTCAAAATTGTAATGTTCACTTTTTATTTCTTGTAACATTCCACATCCTGATTCATACAACTAGGTTTCAAAAGCTGAAAAATATGTATGCAGCACCATTACTTATTCAGGACAATACTCAAGGTATGAGCATCTGCAGCAAGGCTGACTTTATTTTCCCTTGAATTGATGACAGTGGTATTTTTGAACTATTGCAGATGGTGTTGTGAAGATACTCCCATAAGGCTGTTTGGACATAAGTTCCAGAATATTGACTCAGCATTACTGAAGGAGTAGTTGTCCATGCCTTGGACACTTCAAACAGTTTATGTTTTAAAACACTACCCAAATTCACTTGTCTGTGGACAAAAGGATGCAGAATTTAGTTTGTGGTTCAACTTGATTTTGTTAGCAACACATTCCTTCATAAAAACACCATTTGAGCATTTCCCAAATTCCCAAGTATTTATTCTATCTAGCTCTTTTCATCTTTCCATGGGCCTTTGGAATCTCCTTTCTCTCCAGCATAGGGCTGGCTTTCTCCCGTGAAGGTGGGTGTTGCAGGGCAGGGCGGTCTTCTCCTGGGTCTTCTCGAGTTGCTGCATGGTCTCCTGCCACACTGAACCCGCCCTGTGAATCATTGGTAAGTCTTCACTGAGCTTTCACTGAGGGGCTGATGTCCAGGTGTGTGTTTTACAGCCCCTTTCCCCCACCTTCCAGAATGTTCTGTGGCCTTCGACCAATGGGGTAATGAGCTGGGCTCAAAGCATCTAATGAAGGTATTGCTCCAACACCTCTCACTGTTACCATGCCAGGGGGTGTGAAGTCCATGCCGGAAAGTCTAATCTAAACTTCTTCAATACACAACCCTTGAGCTGGTTGTAATGGAAACTTTGTAACCTCTTTGAACTTGGTTTCCACTGTTCTCGGTAGCTGATAGCTGCTGGCTGCTGCTGAATTTAGTTTGACCAATTTTTCCTCCGGCCCGGGTCAATTTAGAGTGTCTCATTTTGGGCCCAAGTTTGCTTGAGCACAATGGTGATATATGTTTGAGGCAGGATGCTTTGTAATTTAATGAAAATGTTGTTCCCCCAAAGCTATTGTCGTTTCGGGTGATAGACAACACGATTTAGACCATGCAGTCAAAGAAGCCTTGACAAGCCGTTCCAGAATATTCTTTGGGTAACATGCAATGAAGCCATGGAGATCCAGTAGTGGAGGGAACAAAGTTCCGTATGGTGGTCATAGAGTCATAGAATCATACAGCACAGAGATAAGCCCTTTGGCCCAAACTCGTCCATGCCAACCAAAATGTCCCTCAGTGCTAACCCCATTTCCCTGCACTTTACCCATATCTTTCTAAACCTTTCCTATCCAGATACCTTTTAAATGTTGTTAATATACATGCTTCAGCCACTTCCGCTGGCAGCTCATTCCATATGCGTACCACCCACTGTGTAAAAACGTTGTCAGTCAGGTTCCCTTTTATTCTTTCCCCTCTAACCTTAAACTGATGCCCTCTAGTCCTTGATTCCCAACCCTGGGAAAGAGACTGAGTGCATTCACATTATCCATGTTTCTCATGATCTTATACGCTTCTATAAGATCCTTCCTCAGTCTCCTACGTTGTAAAGAAAAAAGTCCTAGCTTGTCCAACATCTCCACATAACTCAGACTATTGAGTCCTGGTAACATCCTTGTAAACCTCTTCTGCACTCTTCCCAGTTTAATCACATCCTTGCTATAGCAAGGTGACCGAGACTGAACACGATACTCCAAGTGAGGCCTCACTAACGTCCTGTACATCTGCATCATAACTTCTCAATTTCTATACTCAATGCCCTGACTGATGAAGGCCAGTGTGCCAAAAGCCTTCTTCACTGCGCTGTCTACCCGTGAATCCACTTTTAGAGAACCATGCACTTGAACTCCAAGGTCCCTCTATTCCACTACACTCCTTAAAGCTCTACAGTTTACCATGAAACTCATGCCTTGATTTGACTTTCCAAAATGCAAGACCTCACACTTATCTATCTGTTATAGGTAATAAGGCTTTGTACTTTAAAAGTGTTACATTATTATGAAAATGAATCTGGAAAGGCTCCTCAAATGTGGATGAGTTCCTGACTAATGGATTAAGCAATTAATTATTACAATAGAGGACAAGCTAATGGGTCTAGAATTCCCAGAAGTATGCTTTTGACTCTTTTAAAAAAGTTTGGTGTAACATCAGCTATTTTTTCATTGTATATTACTAACCCGGGATCTAGTTAACTGTAATACAAACTTGAGTTTTCACTCACCATCATTTGCATATTTTGAAAGTCTGACACTTGGTTGTGCCTTTAATGTTAATTACTGATCTGCAAGTTTATTTGATTCAGTAGATGCAGTTCTGGTCTCCCTACTATAGGAAGGATGTTGGGAAACTTGAAAGGATTCAGAAAAGATTTATGAGGATGTTGCCACGACACCTTCCCCTGCAATTGCTCAAAGGGTAACACCTGCCCATTTGCCTCCTTTCTCCTCAGTATCCAAGGGCCCAAACATAGGTGAAGCAGCACTTCACCCACACTTCACACAATCTAGTCTTCTGCATTCGCTGCTGACAATCTGGTTTCCTCTACATTTCCGTAGACTGTGTGCCCGCAAAAATGATCCTGAGCTACCAGTTGCCTGCCACTTCAACACACCATCCTGTTCCCTGGCCAACATCTCTGTCTCAAGTTTGCTGTCGTGTTTCAGCGAAGCTCAGTGTAAGCTGGAAGAGCAGTACCTCATTTTCCACTTGGGGACCCTACAACTTTCTGGACTTTCTGTCTTAAACTCTTCTATGTCCGAGTCCATATCACATAGTCTGCCATTACACACTACCTATTGTTAGTCACTAACAATCCCCATGAACAACTATTCACCCTCCTAGCCAGATCTTTATCTATTATGTCTGTCCACTGTTCTTCCCTCTCTTTGGGCTCTATTCCCCACCTATCCTTTACTCCTTACCAACTCTCCCCCCACCCTATATTCTGCATAAAAACCAACATTTTCCTAACTACCATCCGTTTTGAGGGAAGGTTAATTTGGATTTCTCTTCATAGTTGCTGCCAGACCTGCTGAGCTTTTTTAGCAATTTCTGTTTTTGTTACTCTAGGGCAGAGGTTTAGGGTGTGAGGGGAAAGATTTAAAAGGGACCTAAGTGTCAACTTTGTCACGCAGAGGGTGGTGCATGTGTGGAATGAACTGCCAGAAGAAGTGGTGGAGTTTGGTACAATTACAGCATTTAAAAGGCATCTGAATGGATATATGAATAGGAAGGGTTTAGAGAGATATGGACCAAATGCTGGCAAATGGGACTAGATTAATTTAGGATATCTGATTGGCATGGATGAGTTGGACTGAAGGGTCTGTTTCCCGGCTGTACATCACTATGACTCCATATCATTAAATAGTCAGGGCTAGTCACCGAGAAAAATGTAACCAATGGTACATTTGGCCACACTCCATTTCAAATAACAAAGTTCTCTAGTTTGATTTTATAAAACCCTATGGAAACCTAAATAGGTCTTAGCTACAGCTGTTTTGTCATGGGATATTTAGGATATTTTTTCCAGTGGTCCTCCTCACCTACTTTTCCAGTAAATTACTGTCTGCATTGATGGAATTTCAGGCTCCTGATCTGAACTGGAAAAACTGGCTGTTTTTCCAATTCCTAAGTCCCCGAATCATAAAACCCCTACAGTGCGGATAAAGGCCATTTGGCCCATCAATTCTGCACCAACCTTCCAGAAGAGCATCTCACCCAGACCCCATATTTCCCATGGCTAATCCACCTGACCTGCACATCCCTAAACTCTACAGATTATTTCACGAGACCAGTGCACCTAACCTGCACATCTTCGGACTATGAGAGGAAACTGGAGCACCCAGCAGAAATCCACGCAGATAACGTGCAAACTCCACCCAGACAGTCACCTCATGCCTCATGTCAACAAGTGATACTTATAAAAAAAGTTTGAATATATTAACCTGTTTGAATATGTTGTGACACACCTCTGTAGCAGATAGGACTTGAATTAGGACCTTCTGACCCAGATATAGAAACACTACCACAGTGCCTTAAGACACTAAAGCCTATCTTTTAACAAGGTAGGCAATGAATTTGAATGAGTGACCTCCATCTATACATGCTGTCCTCCCACCTTACCACACAACTTATATACACCTTACCTTAATTTACATGATTGACATGGCTGTCCAGAAAATTGTTACAGTCATAATGGATACACCAGCCACAGACCTACCATCCGGTGTGCAATGTCACTGACAGTGTGAAATTGCAGCTCAGGAACCATGCCACATTATGATTAGAGAGCAGGAATATCCATTGCCCATGGGGACTAAGGTCTTCGTAGAACATAGAACAGGACAGCTCAGGAACAGGCCCTATGGCCCACCACATCTGCGCTGATCATGATGCCATTCTGATCTAATCCCATCCAAACTGATCGAATCCTGACAGTGCAGAAAGAGGCCATTTGGCCTATTGAGTAGGTTCAACTCCTACTCTGAGATTCAAGCGCAAAATCTAGACTGACATTCCCGAGCAGGACTGAGCGAGTGTTGCACTGTTGGTGATGCTGTCTTTCAGGTGAGATCTTAGACTGAGGTGTTATCTGCTCTTTCAGGTCCAAGTAATTAAAACACCTATAGCACTATTTGAGTAATAACCAGTATCACTAGCAAATAGATGATCTGAATCATTAGCATTGTGTTTCGAGTCAGATTTAGATAGATAATGAAGCAAAACAAGTTTTGATGAAGGGTCACTGGACTCAAAGCTTTAACTCTACTTTCTTCCCACAGATGTTGCCAAAGCTGCTGAGTTTCTCTCACAATCTTTGCTCATGTTTCAGATTTAGAAAGACTTTTGATTAATCACGGGTCTCAAATGTTGTGGGGGGAGATGGGAAGGGGCAGGGGGAAAACAGGAAAGTAGAATTAAGACAACTATGCGATCAGGAATGAATGACAGTGCAGGTTTGATCGGCTGAATGGGCTATTGCTGCTCTGTGTCTTATGAACTGGTTGATCTCTCTCTGCACAAATTAGCTGCCAGATCTACCACATTTCGCAAGCAATCATCTGTAGTATTCTTTGAGGTGCTGATGAAAAATCCTAAATAAATAATCAGTGACATGATGTCATATGCTTGCAGCTGACCTCTTACCATTGGCTTAGTTATTTATCCTTCAGATATCTCAGTTAGAAGTGTTCTAGTTAGAAAGCCCATTATTTTCAGTGTTGATGCTGGGCAATAACATGGAATGACAATGAAAATCCAAGTGTTAGCAACAAGTGGAAAGAGTTTAATAAATGAGTAATCACGCTAAGGTCAATACAACTGAATCCCTTCCCAGATGTTTTGTATTTCCTTTCAAACTCAGATATCCATCGTGCAGAAGGAATGGTTACAAATAAACATCCTACATCCTTAACATTTGGAGGATTCAACATAATGGAATTCTTTTCAGAAGAGTTAAACATGTATCTGTCTGCTCAGTGATGAGATATTGTTGGTCTCCACATCTGTGGGGGTAAACCGGAGCACCCGGAGGAAACTCACACAGACACCGGGAGAATGTGCAAACTCCACACAGACAGTCGCCCAAGGGTGGGGTTGAGTCTGGGTCCCTGGTGCTGTGAGGCAGCAGTGCTGACCACTGAGCCATCGTGCTGCTCATATTTGATGAGGGAGGACCAGCTGTAATAAAAGAAGCACTGGAGAGGGAGCGAACAAGAATCTTCAGTCTCTTATTAATGACAGGGAGTGCGTATGGAAAGAGGCCTACAAGTCAGAATATCACACTATTATCCTGCTTTGGCAGTTTATCCTGTAGTCCAATGTACTATCCTACTTTCTCACAGAATCCCTGAGATGTCTATGTCTGCACCTCAATCGCCCCACAACACAGCAAAAGTTTATGCAATATTATTACCTACAGAAAGAGAAATCAATTCAATCACAGAGCAAGATAGGTAGAAAGTAAGGACAAGGAGAATTTTACTTTCTTGCCTTCCTTTTAAGAGGCTTTGATCATTCAAGTCTTGCAGCCTTCTTCTGTAAATCATATTTTCCATGATTTGGCTTCACAGCTCCTACATTCATATTTTTGCATTGGTCATCAGGAGCTGTCACCTCATGGTCACATCACATCACTAATGTGCTAGTGCACCAATCAAACAGCAGGAGAACACATACACATTCTTGAAGAGAAGTCAGAAGGCAGTTGGAAACTGGTCTGTCAAGGCACAAAAGACTGGAAAGTGTTGCAAAGGCACTTGAGTTCTTCCAAGGCTTGCGGATATTGTTTCGTCTCCCATAGCCTGTAATTGCCATCTATGTAGATCAAGAATTTCTTTACATCGAACATTGACATGAGGCACTTTGAACTCAAGGATCTCTTTCTGCAGAGTTATTAGATGCCGCTGCACTTCTGGATGGGGTTGTTCTGCGGATTTCAGTTTTTTTCTAAATATATCTCAAGCTTATGTTGAGATTCTCTGTGCACGATTGTAAAGATTTGTCTCGTACAATTGGCTTCTGCCTGTGTATGTGTGGCATCACCCACCCTGTCTGAAAACTGAGTGTCCCTAACTTTGTTTTGAAGCTCTCAGACCTTTTCCCTGCCTGACTGGAGATTTCCTTCTAACTCCATCAGTCTTGATATCTCAGATTCTGCAGTTGCTTTACTGGCTGAAGACAATTCAGTCATTTCAAATTGAACTAAGAGAGCATTACCTCCCTGCTTTCAGACAGAGATCTGACTATCTAGTGCCGAAGGGACTTCATTGAAAAGTGATTGCAATTGCTGGTACAGTATCTCCTGGGGATGTTTGGCACAATGAATAGACAACTTTACTTCTTCATCTTCTTCAAAAAAGAATTGATTCTCCTCAGGAGAGGAGGCTGTGTTTTCATGAACAGCAATCCTGAATCCTAAGACACAGGAAGGAATGAAGTTTCAGGTTTGAGTGTCCAAATGATCCTTATGTAGGTTTCCCTGTTTATAACTATATTCTGCAAGAGCAAGCTACTTTCTGAAATGGTCTCTTGCAGCTGGCCATCACCTCTTTTGGCACTTTATTTTCCTGTCATTTCCAATATCTATTTGAAACATAATAAAGGGTCTGCCTCACTCTCGTGCAATGCAAGGATGGAAATATCTTTGGTGTCTGCGAACCAAAGATTGTCTAAAGCTGCAGGAGCAACTTCTGTTAGTCGTAATTATTAGGAATTATGTACAAGATGTCTGTAATTTCTCTTCCATCAGAGTGAAGTGTAGCTTCTGGCCTCTTACTCGAATTTTTTCAGTTCCTGAATATTTTCCTAAAAGATGGTCTGAGGATTCTTGATCTCAATGTTGAGAAAGAATCTGAAAGGATCAATGCATCTGCTGAGGTATCCAATTTAAAACTGTCTTCTCTGCCATTGACCCTAATCTTTGCAAAGTAAAATTTACCATGTGGGTCTGTACCATCAAGGAAGTGAAAATCCCCCAGAGTTACTTCATAGATTGGATTTTTAAGGTATAGGAGTAAGTGAGGACTGCAGATGCTGGAGATCAGAGCTGAAAATGTGTTGCTGGAAAAGCACAGCAGGTCAGGCAGCATCCAAGGAGCAGGAGAATCGACGTTTCGGGCATGAGCCCTTCTTCAGGAATCATTCCTGAAGAAGGGCTCATGCCCAAAACGTCGATTCTCCTGCTCCTTGGATGCTGCCTGACCTGCTGCGCTTTTCCAGCAACACATTTTCAATTTTAAGGTATAGCAAAGTCCATACAATGGAGTTAATTTCCTGATTATTTTCTGGAGAAAAACACTGATACAGCCAAATGGAAGTCCATTATAAAAGCTAGTTATTTGATACTTCCATCAATTTTATTGGAAGTGAAAATTGATGGTTTCTATTAGGAGTGACCAATCTACATTGTCATGTTTCTGTATGATCCCTTTCTCACACCATCTTCTTGACTTTGATATACCTCTCCCATTGTGAATGGTGCTGATGTTCCACCACTTCTTAACAGTGCAATACATCCCAATGATCCAGTTGTTGAGAATCGTATAAATTGTAATGTGGCGGTTATCATAGTTGAGTAATGCAGATTGTAATTATTTGCATTGTTGAAAGGCTAAATAAATTGGCTATGGTCCATGTCAGTATGAATTTTTGTTTGTTTTTCAATTCCTCCCGACTGATTACCCTGTGCCCTTTTCCTCTCAGCCCTTTCTCTCTCACTTTCTTGGTCTGGGAATCTTGCTGAACATGATCCCAAATGGGCGGTACGGTGGCACAGTGGTTAGCACTGCTGCCTCGCAGCGCCAGAGACCCGGGTTCAATTCCCGCCTCAGGCGACTGACTGTGTGGAGTTTGCACGTTCTCCCCGTGTCTGCGTGGGTTTCCTCTGGGTGCTCCGGTTTCCTCCCACAGTCCAAAGATGTGCAGGTCAGGTGAATTGGCCATGCTAAATTGCCCGTAGTGTTAGGTAAGGGGTAAATGTAGGGGTATGGGTGGGTTACGCTTCGGCGGGTCGGTGTGGACTTGTTGGGCCGAAGGGCCTGTTTCCACACTGTAAAGTAATCTAATCTAATCTAAAAAAATTGGTCGGATGAATCTATTTTCTAATACAGCCATATATAGATATTTCAGCACTTCAATGTATTTCCACATTTCCTGAAAATAATACAGTTCTAAAGTTCTGTGCTCAGACTTCGTCAACAGTCAGCATAAAACATTTTTAGTTTGCCAGCAAAATACACAATTAGCTCTTGTAGTTACTAGCACTGAGGTTTGACATTATTGTTTGGTTCTGTTCAACCACTACTCCACATTATTGCATTCTGTGCACAAGGAACATTGAAGTACTGTCATCTTTAGTCTTGAAATCTTCGATATAATGGTCACATTTATTTGAAACAAAACCAAAAATCTTATACTGTTGCTGACTGTTTTTTGAAAAGTGTTTTTTGTTTAAATGGGAAAAAGCACCCAAAGGATTGTTGTTTGACAGTAATGTTTGGCAAAAAACAGAAAATTTTCCATCAATCATTACTGAGTGCAAGAATAAGTTTTCCATCTTTTTAAAATTAACTTTGTTTCTTTTTCTGAGCTTCTAAAGTTATATGGACACAGATGACATTAGTAGAATACAGTGGACATTTGCTACAACTAAGTTATGACTTTTCGTTGTTTCAATAAAACAGTTCATTTTTTGGTCTCATTTTACCCGAAGTTACGTTTTGAACCACAATGGAAATGGAACTTCATCGCATGTTTAAACGTTTCACAGTTTCTGTTAAGGATTTAAAGATATTTAAGCAAAATACAGGGGATCATGTTGCCTCATTGCAGCAAATCTGTAATCATCCTGCAGTAAATGGAGGTAACAAATTTGTTCAGTATGTTTACATCAACTCTAAAGATAAATGACTTAGAGACTGTTCTGCTTCTGGCTTTAAATTAAACTGTGCAAGGAGCAGAGTGAGAGAATCAGATCTGGCTACACTTTACTCACTTTGTAGAATCACATTAGAAGGGGTCATTAGGACTCTGTTGAACTAATAAATCACCAACAACAGTTGGTGCTCCTCTGTTAGAGAGCGAGAGTGATATTTACTTGCTTCTGTAGACACTAATCGTTTCAGATCTACATGGGTATGAAAACTCATCAAAACACATTCAAATCATTTCTGTTCTATTGTCTATAATTGCATCGGATTGACATACCCTGGATAATTAACCTTTGACAAAAGAACTTAAACTCATGTGATGACAGGAAGTGCACTTACCATCTTTGTAAGAATGTTGCCGTCCCCAACTAGTTACAAAGAGACAGAGATTGTAAAATAATTGCTGTTAATTAAAACAAACTGCATTTCTGACAAAATGCCTCAAAAGATTAGTTCAAAAATTTGACACTGTAATTTTTCTATAATTTTGTCCTCTTTGTGCATCATTATAGCAATTAAACTTGACATAGTTGTTTCTCTTTATGGTATTCATTAGTGCTTTTTTTCATCAGGTTCCGAATATATCCAGTTTAGCACAGATCTCGAGGGAGTTAGCAAAATTCCACTCGCTTTAAAATAAAAGCACACATAAACTATATCCAAGTAGCCGTGTATTGAATAAATAATTCAATAAAGTGTCTGCTTTATTATTTTTTTTCTCTTTTTGTATGGTTAATATGATGAGCAGTATGGTGATTGTCTTTAATAAAATTCTAAATTGGCTATCCTCTTCATTTAAAGTCCTGAACTCAAAGAGGAATATTCTAGAGTTTCAATCACATATTTAGGTTATACACTTAACATTCAGCCCATACCATTTGGCAGTTTCAAAAACACTTGTGCTCTTATTTTGAACCTCTGTTATAAAATTGGTAACCTAAAAATTATTTTTTTTTTAATTATTTGTTAGATTACAAAGCAGCACATTGTAAGGATCCCAGAAGAGATTCAGTCTGTATATCATACAATTATGCTACAATATCTGGTCAGCTAAGAAGCCTTACTTAAACATACAGTAAATGGATTAGTATTTGGAAAGGTGTGAATCATTGCCATTAATTTGCTGATTTTAGGTTCATATAAATATGTAGTGTAAATGTTTGAATTGGATTATAAATCTGCATTTACATGCTTAATGAAGGTCTGGTCTGTAAATTAATGGAGTTTATTTTCAACAAATAAATGACACATTCAAGGTAAGTCATTAACAGAGGCATGTAATATTATAAATTTAGTTGCTGGTGTAACAGATAGATATCTTAACAAAGAGAACAAATAGGTATTTTAATCTTCCGAAAGTTATCAAAATTCATTAACGTTTGTCATTGAAAAGTTGACTTTCTGGTTGCAGTCTGCTGTTATATGGCAGTGTAAAAGAAAAGGAACAGATTCTTCCCTTAAGAAAATATGTAAGAAGCTTTCTGCTGGTGTTGTGGTAATTCCCTAACGTGCCATCAGTAGGTAATTAGAATGTGTGGGGGCAAACTGAACATCAGCATGGGCTTGTTTATTCTCATTATTTTATAATTTTAAAAACCCTCTAGGTGATATGACAGAGCAGTATAGAACATAATTCAGATTATTAGCATACTAATTGGACACAAATATAGGCCCACTACAAGGGATCCAACTGCATAATTTCACATCAACCTAATTCCACGTTGAACAGTTCAATATTAATTGGGAAGAATCAAATTCATTATTAAATGTCACACTCTTTTCTAAAAGAAAATCTGCTACCTACAACTTACAATCGGCTTTCCCCGAACTGAAGTTGATCTGAGGTGAACTCTGCCTTAATTTTTACTTTTTTTTCTTCTTATCTATGACTTATGTGATTAATACAGGCTCAGTGGTATGGCGACTTACAAAACTTTTCATTGATTTTATTTGTAAATTTGTGTGACATTTAATTTCTATTAAATTCCAGTCTATTTATCACTTCATATTATACTGGGGTTTGATGATCAGATTCAATATTTCATGGAAATGACTCATTATGTGTTTACAAATAAATAATATTTGGAATAAATATGTAATGTAAATTTAATATGTGCATGTTCACAAAATTGGTGCTTCAAGTACTTTTGTGCTTTATTTGCAAAAGTCTTGAGATGTTGCTGAACTGTTTTAAAAATATATTATATATTTTAAAATGCCATGCTTTTTAATTGTAAAAGACCAATGCTTAAAATACTCAGCGTGCAGTGTCATAAGAGCAAATGCTTAATCACTCCCAATAAGTATATCTTTCAACACGTTAATAATATGGATTTAATTATTGAAAATATTTTTTAGGTACAGCATACACTATTATTGAGCATGGATTAAAGTCATATTGATTGACAGAGATGCAGAAAATGAGTTGCTGTAGGTGGAGATTCGCAGATGGAGTTTATTCAGTCCATCATGCCTATGCTCTGTGAAAGATTACTTACACCAAATTCCCATTCTTTTCATTTTCTTTTGAAAACGTTTCCCTGTCTCTTTCATAAAAAGCGATTCTAACAGTCGTCAGACATTCCACTGCTCCGTGTTTACAAAGATCTAATTTCTCCCTTGTTACTTTCAGTGTTGATCATTTTTGATAAAATAACCAACAAAACTTTTCATGACTGTTGTGTTCCTGACATTTTTGCAATTTTACATTACTTTTAAATAAATGGTTTTCATGAATCTTTTTTTCTACTGTAATAGATCAGCTGTGAATGAAGTTGATTGTTTTTCAAGCCAATTAAAAATGTTATATGGTATGTTCATTTAAGCTTTTGGCTACAACATTGATTAAAGACAGATTTTCCTTGTAGTGACCAAATGCTATTAATTGAAATAGATGGTTGTCTGGCTCATTTTAATAAATGACTTTTTTATTGTTGATGAGGAAGTCTTTCCTGCCATGTAAGAATTTAACCACTCTTTGATACTTCCATATTGTTATTTAACTTTGATGACTATTAGTGCAGACTTGCATTCAGTGATTCATTCTGCTACCAATCTGTCAGTGCCACAGAAAGTGAATATAATCGTTAAAACATAATTCCACTACTTTCACAACCAAATCCTTTATCAATTGTCTAATTTTTAACTTTTTCAAAAAGAAATTCTTCTACACTGTTCAGTTTTGCAATTATTGTACTTTGTTGAAATTAACTATCGTGATAACCGTTGCTAGTCCAGCTGTTACTGGAAGCAATCATTTTGTTTGGTTTTGAGGGTAAATATGTGAGCTCTGTCATATTTTCTTTGTGTCTAATGTTTCGCCTTCAAATTAACCAAATAATATTCTAATTTGCAGTAAACCTTTATAAATGGTCAAATATTTGTCTTTATTTGCAAGCATCGATTACGCCTTCCACTGAGTGAAATGTCTTTTCTTTGAAGGTAAGCCAAAGAGGAAAAAAAAATTCTGAATCCAGCTTCCCTTTGTACCACTTCACAGAGCAGATCTCCTGCACTGACAGGATGTCCACTTTGTATTGTTTGGCTCTGTTCCAGTGTCCTCCATATAAAAGGAATCTCCTGATTTACATATCAAAGAGAGAAAGAATAAAATGGTTCTAATGGTCTCAGAGGAGAGTCAAAAATATGAGATTGCAGAAATAATGCCAGCCCTTTTAAACAAAAAAAATCATTGTAGGGAATTGTATGAATATATAAGCATTTGTAAATAGAAGAACAAAAATAATTGTGTTTTTTTTAAAAAATGAACGAAATGGCATGTAATTATTAACTGCAGAATGAGAGGAAAAAAAGTTCTAATCTTCCTTAAATGTATTACAGTATAATCCCTTTGATGAGAAAAGAAACATACATAAAATGGACTGGATCCCTTGGAGAATAGGGTTCTCTGATACGTGCTTTGAACTATGAGCTGCTTAGAAATGTTTGACTTGTGATGAAGGCAATCCATTATTAAAGCTCAGCCACATTGAGAGAGCGCCACTCTTCTTCCTGCAGAAGCAGAGTGTAGGCTCAACTTTACTGTCATGATCAAGAGACAAGGGTGGAGTTTGGTTTTGTACGCTAAGAGTTTACTTCTATAAACAGACTTTGGGGAGAGAATTTGTTCTGGACACTAATATGAATACATTCAAAAGAAATACATTTGTGATCATCAGAATGCCTAGCAACCAGGACACACCATCTCACTCCCTTTCATTCAAGGAGTTAACTATTAGATATTTTAAACAAGAAACCGTCAGTCACAAACATCTATGCCCTAATAAATGTATCTGTCTTTCCTGATCTCAATTAGCGTCGGTGTGTTGTTTGAGTAACAAAACCAGAAATTGCTGGCAAAACTCAGCAGGTTTAGTAATATCTGTGGGAAGAAAGCAGAGTCAGTTTCGAGTCCAGTGACTCTACATTAGAATGACTTGCATTTCTTAATGCCTGAAAGGAAGAGAAAAAGGAAAGGATGACAGAGTTATTTGAGTGATTGTTTTTAACTGAAAACCAGTATAATTAGCACCTTAAGCCTTTGAATACCTCGGTTGGGATAGAACACAAGGTAAAATCCTGCAACAGAATGAACACAGACACAGTCTCAAACTCCAACCAGCTAACTTGTTTGAGGAATGAGTGAATGTTAGGCAATCATGGGAAACTGCAAGAGATCACCACGACTTGCTCAAGAGACAGCTTAAGACTTTCTTAGAGCATTCGAGCTGACACTATTCAGCCAATTCACTGTCAAAAACTTGTCCATGGTTATAGCAGCAGAGTGATGCAGGGAACTCTGTTATTCATCACTGTGCTTGTATTGTATAATTCTCAATCATATATTTGAGCATTGAGTTGGGAAATGTTTTTACAAGTGCTGACTGATAAAAGCAAACAAACCAACCAGAATCATCTCTCTGAACTCTTCAAAGAATTGTATCGTGTCCTTTTTCCAACTTATTGTTTTCCAATGAAATCAAGTGAAGAATTATAATTCTCTTCCCATATGTTGAAGCTCTAACCACAAAATTATGTTATTCAGTGCTTTTATTCTGAATAAGAAGCGTCATGGTATCCTGCTGAGGTGGAAGTAACAAACTACAACATTCTAATGTCTTGATTTGGGATTAAGTGTACTTTAAAAGAAAGGTTTTTTTTTAGCCTTAAAAGACATCAAGGGGTATGGAGCAAAGCAGGAATAAGGTTTTGAGAAAGAGGATCAGCCACAGTCAAATTGACTGGCAGTATGGGCTTCCAGGGCCGAAAAGCCTATTCCTGCTCATGTTTCTATGGAAACCAATTTATTAAGGGAGGAAGAAAAAGGAAAGAGAAAGTAAACATACAGCATTTTTTTTAGAATAAAGCAGAAAACACTAAAAATATTTAGCAGGTCAGGCAGCGTCTGTGGAGAGAGAGAGAAGAATTAATGAGCAGGATAATGTGGGTGGAGGCAATAGGGTTCTTGGTTGTCAGCTAGAGATCTGCTGAGATGTCAAGGTTGCCTCTTTGAGAAAGTCCATCATATTTTATGCCAATCGGGCACTTAACAGCCAGCTGTGAGCCTCGCCCAGGGATCAAGGATCCTGCGGCTGGAGTCCCACCCATAGAAAACTGTTTATTCATCAATGTCCAGCAGCTGTTCAGAATTTGGCAGCACCACTGTGGAAGAATGACACACACACAAGGCCTCAAGTTGTGTTGAGACCTAAGCACTGGGGGGGGGGTGACATTGTGAAGGGGGTGCTGAGCTGGTTCTGAGTTGTGTCTGATTTGCAAATTAGGACGATGGTTGGTACGGAACATATTGGCTTTGATTTTGCTGCTCCTCGGATGCTGCCTGATCTGCTGTGCTCTTCCAGCACCACTAATCCAAAATCTGGTTTCCAGCATCTGCAGTAATTGTTTTTACCCTTTCAATCATCACCCCCAACTTCCTCCTCTCTCAATCAGTCACTGAGTCTGGCAATGATACATCCTGCCCAGTTGAGCTGGTTTGACTGCCTAGTACCTCAAAGTTGGGCAAGTTGCCTTACTGTAGTCTGAGACAAAAAAAAAGCTGGAGATGCTGGAATCCAAGGTAGACAGGCAGGAAGCGGGAAGAACACAGCAAGCCAGGCAGCATCAGGACGTGGATGTCAACATTTCAGGTGTGACCCTTCTTCAGGACACCCCTTTGGTGTAAGGGGAGCTGCAGATAAAAGGGATGGGGGGATTGGAGGACAGTTTTGGGTTGAGAGAAGAGCAGGGTGGTGTGATGGGGATAGGTGGACATAGGTAAAGGGCATGACCTGGTTGGTTGATAGGAGGAATGAGTCCAGTTGGTAGCTGGAAGGAAGGGCCAGTCATAAGAATTGGGGAGGAGGAGCTGGAAAAAGAGTCGGGGGATGGGAAGAGAGGGTATTTGAAATTGGAGAACTCAATGTCGAGTCCTCTGGACAGTTGTCTCACTGCCTCTCCCACTGCTGAATTTAGAAGCTGTCTCCACAGGAGCCACCCCTCTGGTGTTTCGAAGTGTTGGCTGTAACTCAGGCTGCCTAAGTCTCCAAAGTATATCTAGCTTGAGATTCCTTAGTCAATCAAAAACTGGCAATTTGAAGCTAGTGTTGAGTTTTGTCATTGATGTTAAAATCTAGAAATTAATCCCCAATTTCCAGAGTCTCACCACTGATTTTACATGCTGTTTGGGAGATGGTTGAAATAGGAATTTAATTTTCTAGATGTTTAACGAAAGGTTGGTTTATTTCATACGTTTTGGTGAAGGAACTAACAATGACCATTAAGCTCAGTGTCTGAATAAGCACCCAAGCTTGTGTCATCTGGTTGCTGAAGCTCAGTGACGGAAATTGGAATGGTTTTGAGTTGGGATTGAAGGAAATGTAGGTTTAACAGTGTTCCCACTTTTCTACAGATTCTCTTCTTGCATGTGGGTACTTTGCTGGAAGCGAGGTTCTGTATTTGCTGTGAGGAGGGGAGGGTTGGTGCATTGGAATCACCTTCCCTGAGATCAGATTTGTGGTGGTTCTATCAGCAAGGATCACACCTTTCATGTGGTGTCACTCGCTAGACCAACATTTATTTTCCATTCCTTTTAGCCCAATGTGCAGTTAAGGATAAATTACATTGCTGTGAGTCTAGAATCAAACATAGTCAGACCAGGTATGTATGGCAGATTTCCTTCCGTACAGGGCATTTGTAAACTAGATGGGTTTTTAACAACCATTGACAATAATGATTGACATTAAGCTAACTTTCTTTCTATTGTCCAGTTTTATTGAATTCAATTCCATTGAATTGAAATTTGAATTCAAATGTCACTATCTGCCATGATGAGACTTGAACTCACACTCCCAAACCATTAGCTTGGGATTAATGGATTACACCATCAGGAATAGAAGGAGGATGATGACAAATTTCTGAGGGCAGCTAAATTTGAGGAGTGTAATCCATAAGTTTTCACATTTGATAGAGGTAAAGGCTTTTGTAAGTTCCAAAAAGTCCATTTCCAGCATTGTATTTTTTGATCATTCATGGGGTGAGAGCATTGCTGGCCCAGCCAACATTTATTGTCCATCCCTAATTGCCTAGAGGGCAGTTGAGAGTCAAACACATTGCTGTAGGTCTGGAACCACATTTAGACCAGCCAAGGATGGCAGTTTCCTTCCCTCAAGGGTATTAGTGAACCAGATGGGGGTTTTTTCCACAACAATGGTCATCATTAGAGTCTTAATTCCATGTTTTTAATTGAATTCAAATTCCACCATCTGCCATAGTGGGACACAAACCTCGGTCCTTAGGAACATTGCTTGGGTCTCTGGATTAATAGTCGAGAGTGTGGTGCTGGAAAAGCACAACAGGTCAGGCAGCATCCAAGGAGCAAGACAATTGACATTTTGGGCAAAAGCCCTTCCTAATGAAGGCCTTTTGCCCGAAATGTCAATTTTCCTGCTCCTCGGATGCTGCCTGGCTTGCTGTGCTTTTCCAGCACCACACTCTTGACTCTAATCTCCAGCGTCTGCAGTCCTCACTTTTGCCTCTCTGGATTAAGAGTGTAGTGATAATACCATTAGGACATCGCCTCCCTGGTGCTATTCCTTTCATATTTCTTGGATTTTCAATGCAGAAATAATCATGTGCATGATGCCAACTGATGGGAGAAAACTGACTTGTGACATTAGAAGCACTTCCTCAGCTGTAGGAAGGGGAAATTGAAGAAGGTAGTTGGAATGATCTTCCCTATGACAGACAGCTGGGAAGCTCCACTGTAACTACCACCAGTGGAGTCGCCTCCCTCTTTCAATGTAGTCACAATCAAAGCATCTCTGGAGTCTTTTGCCAAGAACGTCTCTTCCTCTGTATTTTACTCCTTTTGTGCTGAAGCTACCTTAACGACAACATATTAATGTAAATCATACCAAGATACTAGCACACTGAAACAGCCAAAAATTCCAAACTGCAGCACTCACACTCCCAGTGATGAAGAGAGCATCAGAGAATTGACATTGTGTTGTTGTCATCTGAACTTTGACCTGTACTCCATTTGAATGTGTCTGCCTATGAAATTGATCTTGTAATGTGTATTCCATGGAACTTGTTGAATCCCTTGGTATAGCACAGATTGCATTGTTATCAAAAAAATATCATTTTATACTCAGGGCAATCTTTACCTTAAAATCAGGGAATGGAATAAAATTTGTTCCAAAGGGAATGGAGTTCCGACTGCACCGCTATGGATGTAGTATATATACAGGCATCAGTCAACTTGTAAATGTAGTCACTTTTCAACAATCAGTTCATCAAAAGAACTTTTTCATCAAATGAATAATTCATAACTCGTCTGGTAGCTTGAACTTTGGAAGTCGTGAACAGATAACAGATGGGAACTGCCTCTCCCTGGGTTATCACTTCAAACTACTCTTTTGGTAGCTGAAAACTTTCAGCATTAATCAAAGGGATGTGTCTTCATGCAGTTTTCATTCATTGAATTTTCTATCTTTCAACTTCAGGTAGTCATTGTGGAATACCAAATAACTTCTCGCTAATCAAGCATCCGAATCTGTAATGGTGCCTAAAATCCAATGGATGATCTGTTGAGGTTCCTGGATCATCAGTGCCAATCAATATGAAAAATCATCCTTAATATTTTGTATTCTGATCACTATGTACACAAACAAAATAGAAGTAGGGGAGACCACTTGGTCCCTTAGGTCTGCTTCACAATTCAATAAAATCATAGCTGATCTATTTATGCTTCAAACTTCTGTATTCCCATCCACCCCAATGACCTTGTTGCTCTTACTTAATAAGAATCTATCTGCATCTGCCTTAAAAAATATCCTCGCAAACCTTGCCCCCTGAAGGAGAGAGTTCCAAAGTTGCACAGGTCTCTGAGAGAAAACATTTCTTATCTCTGTTTTAAAAGGCAACCCTGATTTTAAAGCAGTACCTCCTAGCTCTGGACTCACCTACAACAGGCAAACTTTTAACATCCACCTTCTCAAGACGATTCAAGATTTTATACACTTCAATCAAGTCACCTCTTGTTGTTCTAAACTCTTGGGAAAACAAGCCTGGTAAACAAGGGTGGTACAGTAGCTAGATGGTTTGCACAGCTGTCTCACAGTGCCTGAGGCCTGGGTTTGATTCGAGCCTTGGATGGTTCTCTCTGTGGACTCTTCGCCCCAATTCTGCATGGTTTTCCTTCCACAGTCCAAAGGTCAGCAGGTTAAGTGAATGGTAAATATGGGTAGGGGCCTGGGTTTAGGCGAGGTGCTTTTTGGAGGGTCGATGCAGATTTGATGAGCCAACTGGTCTTTATCTACAGTCAGCCCTGCCTCAGCTGAGGGCCACAATCTCTCAGAATTGCAAAGGACCCCCTCTGTACTACAACCTAAGGAGAATTCATACTCTCAACAAACAGTATTTCAACTCCATCTCAAACATCAAAACTGTTAAGTACAACAAACTTTTATCTACCCACCTCCATAACCAGCACTCCTCAAACATTCCAGTGGATTCCCCCGGCCTCTGGAACTGCTCAGACACCATTAGCCATGTGGCTGGTGCAGCTACCACCCCTACGCTGATTGATGATGTCACTTCCACCCCCATCATGGCCACTCCCACAGCCACTTCCGCCCCTCACAATTCCTCATGCACCACGTGTGACATCACTTCCGCCACTCA